>NC_137925.1:7357977-7557977 GCF_963457725.1 Sprattus sprattus
GTGTGTGTGGGTGTGTGTGTGTGGGTGTGGGTGTGTGTGTACTTACTGTCTTAATGTCCTGTATCATGCTCAGCTGGTCAGACACATTCCCCAGCAGCTTTCTGGTCATCTGCAGGTCGGACGTGACGGAGTCTCTCTCCTCCGTCAGTTCCATCACGAGAGACTGACACAGAGCAGCAGAGACGCACAAAGGAGGGAAGAAGCATTACTTTTTACTTTACAGCAGGGATTCTGGTAAACAGACCCCATTAATACATACAGATACATGCATGCATGAATGAACACAACATTTCTGTTCACTGTAGTGGTCTTTGAAGGACCAGCTTAAAACATTGTCCACCAGCGTAACTGCATCCACAAATCAACACAGCACACACATGCACACATTAACACATGATCCATGGTCTGGTTGCTATGGGGACACAAGTGAGCCCAGATCGCTGAGGTTTGTGTTGTACATTAAGGCCAGTGGGCCAACTGCTCTGTCTTTAAGTGTCCAGTCAACACTCTTTTAAACTTGCATGTTGCGGATAAAGCCACATGGCTACTTAAGCCCCATTACTGTGCAGTGAATCAGCTGAACCCAAGCTTGGTTTAGACGGCAATCACATTCAACTCAAACTAAGTTAAGTAGTAAAGTGCACCTTAGCTAACCAAATGTTAACTGAGAGTGCTAACTGCCACATTGACATCTGCATGAGAGATGTTTTTTTAATGTAAGAGGTCAGATATGGACACAAACAGTGCTGGATATAAGCATGTTTTCTTCAGTGAATGCAGGATCTGATGTTGACACTAACGGTTCAGGATCAGAGCCTTCCTGAGCTCCCCCTTGCGTTACCTGTAGCCTCCTGAGTGTGGCCTGGCTCTGGTGGTTGAGCTTGTGTGTGCGTTGCAGCTCGCCCACTGCGCGTTCCAGGGCCTTCTGCAGATCCCTGAGTCTGGCCAGATCTCTCATGAGAGATCCCCCGATCCTGTCTGCCAACGCCTGATTGGTGCTCAAACGATCCGTGAGATTCCGCGTGATGTAATCAAGCACTGCCATGGCAACACAGAATGTTGCATTCAGCTACCACATATGCAAGCATACTGCATATAAAACTACCACATATATGCAACAATACTGTATATAAAACTACCACATACTGTATATGCAAGCATACTGTATATAAAACATATTGTTGATCGCAAACCTACACTTCCATGGGTTTCATATACCATGTGCACATCTAAAGGCACGTTGGTTGCACATTTTAATATGCAGTTTTGTTTATGAAGGTTAATGTATTACTTAATAATGATTTATTTTATTGCTGACCTACCTGTGACCCATTTCAGAACAACCCTGTTTAATACGTAAACAAATCTCAAGGGTGTTTTTTCCCTCCTCTTGTGATTAACCTTTGACCGATACAGACTGCTACAATACGGCAATTACTAGATAAGGTTAATCTGGCTGATCTGAACAAACAGTACAAACAAAAAGTGGAGGAGGAAGAGGAGGAGGGGGAGATAAACGGCAACAACAGAGAAAGTGAAGGGTAACAGGTAACTCAGGTAACCCTGCTTCATGAGACTATTGGTCCATGGGCCCAAACCTGAAATGTCACATATCGGTACCATCTGGGTGGGCAAAGTCTAGTTGCTATTTTTAAATTGTTATACATCCCTAGATTATGTTTTGATGTGATATCCCTTTCAGAGTGGCAGCTTTTTAGTGGATTTCACCTCTTGAACAGAGAGACCCCTATCAGGCTAATGCGGAAAGATGAATGCCCCAGTCATCATGTGTAACTGTACCGTTATACTATTAACTCGTCTCCATTGAAATAAAACCACCAATAAATACTTTGAATGGCCTCCTATGTACTTGAACAGTTCACATTGTCAATTTTATTAGGGTATTTAGTCTACTTTTGCGAAAGTGCAGTTTCAAATAATAATATTTAGTGGTTCTCTCTTCAAATACAATATTAAGTTAAATTGAACTAAATAGTAGTCCTTTAGTTTGCATATAATCAACCAAGGCCTCTAGGCCACAATTATTATGATACAGCTTCACATTATACAGGCAAACATGATACAGGCATGTAAAATAGTTTAGTTTAATTTGTCTCATTACCAGTCCTTCAAAACGCACATTACAGGTAAAACTGTTTAATTAGTGGTCTGACAGTGCATATATCTGGATGATGCTACACACCATGCTCACTTAACATCAATTGGCATGTTCTATGTAACAACAATACTGATGGTTTAAATAATAGTGCTATTTAACATTGTCTGTTAGAGAAATTAGAATTACAACTGTACATATTGGGAAATATTGTGTCCACAACCTCAACCTAGGACTCAGTCACCAACATCTGAGTCTGTTAACTCGACAGTGGGTTCTTTCTCACTGGGTTAATTACAACAGGTTGGCAGTTTGCACATATCTGTGCACTTCAGGCCATTGGTGAGACATATCCACTCAATCGCCACTTTCCCATCATCTTCGGTGGTCCACCCACTTTCCTTGGGATCTGGCATGGAGCGTTGGGTCTTAGTGACCGCCTCCATATTGCAGCCTGATAGTTAGCATGCATTGCATTGCATGCATGAAGAGGCAAGCCTCACAAGGTCGGAGATCACTGGACTCTGCTTCGCCAAGTCTAGCACAGAAGAGTTGGTGACGAAGGGTGTTCACATCTGCAGCTTCTTCCTGGGAAGATTCGAGCTCTGTTTCCTCCTCCATTAGTTCTTTGTTGAGTTTGAAGCAGAGTTCATCACATGTGACATTCAACGCCTTGTTCTGGCATTTTTCTCTGTGTTTGGGTCCCTTGATTAGACTTGCTTTGATGGAGAGCAGAGCAGTTTCCTCCATTGTCAGATGTTGTGACCATGTGCTATGTTCTTGAACTGAATGCCTAGGTCTGGACCTCTGTTGGCTCTTTCCGTGTCTTCTATGAATGTCTCTTAGTAGACATCATAGACAACATCAATGAGTTGTTTCTTGGCTCCATCATGGAGGACCTTGGCTGGGGCTGATTCTGCCAGCTGTGTGAAAGTCTTGTCATCCCCTTTCATCTGCTACACCAAGCTCATCCCATCGATAATGGTTGTTGATGGTTCTGGGATAACGTCTACAGGGGCAACGCTTTTCTCCAGTTCTCTCACTACAGCAGCTTTATTAGTGTTGCGCGAGATCCATCGCCATGGGGAAGAGCCAAAACATCACTCATGATAAGCTGTCGGCTCTCAGCCACTAGGATAATCCTTTAGAACTGAAGTTTGTTGTTCTGGTATGCAGTTCACTTTATGTTTTTATATGCAGACCACAAAGGTTATGATTATGAATGATGTGCAGAATGGGCTTCTTCAGAAAAGTCCCATAAACTCTTCCACATAAACCTCGCGTGTATGAAATAGCAACCTTTTTTAGGCAAAAGGTCTCCTTGGCTAAGAACCCCCATGGGTCGATAAAGCACCCACATGAACCCTTTTTTTTAAAGAGTGTATGTACTAGGCAAATGAAGTAGATCACATTCGCCAGTGGCAGAATGAGAGGACCCCGTCCTGGCTAATAAATGCAGTGAGAGTCTCCATTAATGAATAGGGAGCAGGGTGTGGGAAAAGAGCCCTTAAGGAAGGGCAGACCGATGAAAAAGCGGGACATCATCCTAAAATGCGTGACAAAGGCTTAAATGGCTGTACAGTTTAGCCTTAATCAAAATCAAACTTAATTTTTTCCAATAGTGGCAACATTTGAGTTATATGAATAATTTACGAATAATTTAGTTAATGACCAAAATTATATAACTGTTAAGATGATATTAGCACATGTGCGATTTGGGGAAATTTCGCTAAAGCGCTGATCAGTGAAAACTGTAATGTAGCCCAAAAATATGAAAAGCTGCTTTTGTGCAAGGGTTATCATATATTAATATACTTATATCAGTCCTACAAACAACTTAGTATAGGTAAAGTTTTGCCCCCTCAGATGGTACTAATATGTTGTCTGGCCCATGGACCTGTATCATAAGCTGCCATGGCAACCTGCCACTGTCAAATCAGCTGCCATGATATGACATATGCCACATCATGTTAACAACATAACGTAGTTATGGTCTTATGAAGCAGGGTTCAAATATAGTCCAGTTCTGGTTCTTACGGTTCTGGGCTTGTCGGAGCTCAGTGTGGGCCACTGTCCTCTGGCCCGAGCAGTTCTGTCTCCTCATCTTCTGAACCAGGTGCTTGGCCTCACCCAGCATCCGCACAGCATCCTTGTCGGAGAGCGGACCACTAGTGTGGTTGCCCCTGGCGATCTGGTCCAGGAGGTCTGGGAGAGAAGAAGAAGGGGGAGAGGGATAGGGGGAGAGAGAGATGGAGAGAGGGGGAGAAAGAGATAGTGGGGGGGAGAGGGAGGAGAGAGAGGGAGAGGAGGATAGAGAGTGAGGGGGAGAGGGGGGAGAGGGAGGAGAGAGAGAGAGAGTGAGAGGGGTGAGAGGAAGGAGAGAGAGAGGGTAAGAGGAGAGGGAGGGGAGAGAGGGAGAGAGAGAGAGAGAGGAAAAAGGGGGACAGAGTGACTGATATTTACCACCATATTGACTGATATGAACAGGTGACCAACACATCTACTCTGAGTGCCCTAGTCATGCCTCAAGACTAAAGATGGGCGTGCCTTTTCTGTTGATGCACCCATCCGCCCGTCCCCGTCCCCCCACCTACATTAAGTCTTCTCCCGCCATTGATAGTTTCCCCACTCCTATGACTTTGGATTGTGTGATTTGATGTGTTTTCCATTTTAGTCTTGCCTTTCTGCTTTCTACTTGTTGATTTTATTTGAACTCCTCCTTCCTTTTAGTCATGGATAATATATTTGCCTTGTGTGTAAAGCACTGTGGGTCACCTCCTGTGCTATAAAAATAAAGTGACTTGACTTGAAATGGAGAGAGAAACGGAGACTATATAGACAGATAACAGTAATCTGGAGAAGAAGGATCTGACAGGCGGATGTAGATTGATTATGGATAATCAGTTTGAGACCATGATGACATGATGCCCACTATGAGTGCACTGTTTGTGGAGATCATCTCTTCATATCTAAACTAGTCTGAAAGATAAACTGAACAAAGTAAAAACACAACATGACAATCATAAGGATCATATTTACAGAGTTGCATCTCATGCGGAAAAACAGGCAGTGCATCACTGTGGCTACAGATAGGAGTTATTGAGGAAGTGAGTTACCGGATCTTTACCTTAACTTCGTGGCAATCACAAGATCAAAACTCACCACATTGGATTCCTGTTTGTTTCGTTTTAGATGAGATGATTGTATTTACCCTGTATGTGGTCATAAAGATCTCCCACGCTGTTAAGCAGCTCCTGGCTTCTGTTGTTGGTGTGGGTAACATTCTTCAGCACGTCCTCAGACTGAGGGAATAGCTTTCTGGCCTGCACAAACACAAAAGGACTTATCCTTCATCCTTCAGCCTTCATCCATTCGCTCTTTCCCGTTCGGTTGAGATGCAGTTTATTCAGTCAATTCTACCAAACTGTTTATATCAATCCTACTATGTGTATGTTCTATACATGCTGCTTGCTCTATAAATGCTCCTCGTTCTACAAATGCTCCTCGTTCTACACATGCTCCTTATTATATGCATGCTCCTTGCTCTACAAATGCTCCTCAATCTACACATGCTCCTCGTTCTATGCATTCTCCTCATTCTACACATGCTCCTTGCTCTATACATGCTCCACGTTCTACACATTCTCCTCGTTCTATACATCCTCCTCGTTCTACACATAGTCCTAATCTATACATTCTCCTCATTCTATGCATGCTCCTTATTCTACACATGCTCCTCGTTCTATGCATTCTCCTCATTCTACACATGTTCCTCGTTCTGTACATGCTCCACGTTCTACACATGCTCCTCGTTCTATACATCCTCCTCGTTCTATACATAGTCCTAGTCATAGTTAGACAGGAGGGTCAAAGTAGACGGGGAACCTTGTTGTCCAGGGTGACCAGGTCCTCATCTATGGTGCCCATTTCCAGTTCCAGCTGTTTGATTTTGGGCTCCAGGGAAACGGCAGAGGCATTGAGCCTGCTTAGCAGCTCCTGGGGACGAAGGAAGGAAAAAGGAGAGGGAGAGGGAGTGGGAGAGAGAGAGAAGGGGGGAGGCAGAGAGAGAAAGAGAGAGAAGGAGACAGAGAGGGAGAGAGAGAGAGAGGAGACAGAAAGGGAGAGAGAGAGAAAGAGAGACAGAGAGTGAGAACGAGAGACAGAGAGTGAGAACGAGAGGGAGAGAGAGAGAGGAAACAGAAAGGGAGAGAGAGAGACAGAGAGTGAGAACGAGAGACAGAGAGTGAGAACGAGAGGGAGAGAGAGAGAAGGGGGGAGGAAGAGAGAGAAACAGAGAGAGACAGAGAGAGAGAGAGAGAAGGAGAGAAAGAGAGAGCGAGAGAGAGAGGGGGACAGAGAGAGAGTTCAATGAGCATGTTGAACAGAAAGGGTTAAGAAAGTTGTTACGGTGTAGCAGAGGTGTTTTAGGTCGGTTACCCTGATAACAGTGATGGCCTCCTCCAGCTTTTTGAGTTGAGCCAGAGGGATGCTGCTGCCGGTCAGCTTTCTAAGTTTGGACTTCAGGTGGGAGAGTTTATCATCCATCCCCTCCAGATCCTTCATCAGGGTCACCACACAGTTGTCACACTCTAAACCACAGGACAGATCCTTCATCAGGGTCACCACACAGAGGTCACTCTCTAGACCACAGGACAGTCAGGTGTGTTATAAAATGTGGTCACCTCACGTTAATTAACATGCACACAAACACACAGCCATCACACTACGGACAGGAGCATAAGATATGCTGATATCTGCTTCATAAAGTTGTATATCATATGTCGATAATGTTGAGTCTGCTGCACGTCAGGGTTTAATAAGTGGGATAATGTTTAGTCTGTTTCACGTCAGGGTTTAATAGGTGGGTTAATGTATAGTCTGTTGCACGTCAGAGCTTTTGTTCGTCCTGTCTGTCCTGTTTGTCCAGTCCGTCCTGCCGGGATTTATTTTTCGATAAAGACTGCACATGACCCCTTACATAAAGTGTTGTGGACTCTGACCTGAGGGAGATCCCTTAAGGACCTTTTACCCCTCATCGTGTTTATCATTATGCTGTCCTTCATGGAGCTCCTAGAGCAGTGATAACACAAATGTTGGTTGAGTTGGGGCTATAGGAGCCAGGTCAGATAGTGTTTTTATTATGTCCTGGCGTGAATTCAATCACATCATGACAAACCTTGGCAATCACCGGTACCGTCAGGATTCTCGCACTCTGAGAAAACAAAAACACATTGGCAAGTTGGTAAGTTGGGTGAAAAGCGAAAACTTTAAAAAGACAGTGAAAGAAATACTTGCAGTGCAGACATATTTGATTTCCTTCCAACCAATTCAGTTAATTTATCTTACAAGTGTAATGAAAAGATCTCTTCGAGCACTTAGACACCCTTGAAAGAGCTCAAATAAGAGATAATCACAATTTACCTCCAGTTAAAGGGTGACACTTATTGGCGTCACCATGGTTGCAGTTACATGGCCGGCACCTTCCATATGGTAACAGTGGGTTACCATAGTAACCAGATGAGCACCTACTCCCCAAAGAGTAAAAAATTTAAAGATTCACAAAATGTAGAATATCTTGATACAAATTCAGATACTATTTTAAATATATATGTTTTGTGAAGGGAAGAAAACAGACCAAACAAAGTACACTGGAAACAAGCATTTGAGGCTGGAGAGAGAACTGTTATCCTCACACTCATATACTATTATATATAGATACACACACACTAAGTGTAGTATCACGTTCAGGCCCCGTTGCCATCATTTTATGATCCTGCTCAGTACCTGACATGAAGATCACCCCCATTGGCACCCCATTGTATGAGGACCTTTAAAATGGGTCCAACTTGGCAGTGGCTCACTCCTGTGTGTGTGTGTGTGTGTGTGTGTGTGTGTGTGTGTGGCAGTGGCTCACTCCTGTGTGTGTGTGTGTGTGTGTGTGTGTGTGTGTGTGTGTGTGTGTGTCTGTGTCTGTGTCTGTGTGTGTCTGTGTGTGTCTGTCTGTGTCTGTCAGTGGCTCACTCAAGATCAAAGCATACACACCTTTGGCATCTAAGTCCAGTGTAACCTGGTTTACACACACACTCCACATCTGAGCCAACCTGCATACACCCCAATGCAAAACTGGAGAGAGAGAGAGAGAGAGAGAGAGAGAGAGAGAGAGAGAGAGAGAGAGAGAGAGAGAGAGAGAGAGAGAGAGACTTTGACTCCTAAAAACCTTTATCAAAAACATTTTGGTAATACTCGAACCTTAAACCCAGGGTTAAAGGGTTGTATAGTATTCATAATGATTGACATAAGTATATCTTACTACATAGTAATGACTGCATTCAGAATGTAGTGCAGTGTTATAGTATAAGCCCTTGTGTGTGTGTGTGTGTGTGTGTGTGTGTGTGTGTGTGTGTGTGTGTGTGTGTGTGTGTGTGTGTGTGTGTGTGTGTGTGTGTGTGTGTGTGTGTGTGTCTGTGTGTGTGTGTGTGTGTGTGTGTGTGTGTGTGTGTGTGTGTGTGTGTGTGTGTGTGTGTGTGTGTTAAAGTATAAGCCCTTCATTGAATGTGAGTGTGTGTGTGTGTGTGTGTGTGTGTGTGTGTGTGTGTGTGTGTGTGTGTGTTAAAGTATAAGCCCTTCATTGAATGTGAGTGTGTGTGTGTGTGTGTGTGTGCATGTGCGTCTGCGTGTGTGTGTGTGTATGCATGTGTGTGTGTGTGTGTTATAGTATAATCCCTTGTGTGAATGTGTGTGAGTGTGTATGTGTGTGTGTGTGTGTGTGTGTTATAGTATAAGCTCTTGTGCGAATGTGTGTATGTGTGTGTGTGTCTGTTTGTGTGCGAGCATGTGTGTTTGTGTTTGTGTGTGTTCGTACAAACCTGTTGGACAGCACAGAGAAAGGGCATGGACACAACTTGCATGTCCTCTGCACGGCGTCACCATAGTAACCCTCCACACAGTGCTCGCAGTGGTCTCCTGCAGTGTTATACTGGCAGTTCTGGAGAAGAGAGGAGAGGAGAGGGCCACACATCAAGTTATATTTTTTTAAAGAAAAACTGAATAAAAAGATGAGATGGGAAATATGGGTATTGTATACTGTAAGTTCTGAAGATTGGTACAAAACGAATGGTAAAATAATGATGTGTTATGAAGTAATATGTACACATCCAATACTTAAAATGTCTTCATCAGACTAACTTTGAAATGTAAAGCTCTCATTCAGACTGTTGAAAGTCTGAATGGAGAGCTTAATGCTGAAAAAAAAATCCCTTGTGTGTTAAGTGTGCAGACTTCTTGACTTTCATAAATACTGAATGGGCATTGCACCCAATACAGTATATCACAATTACCTACATCAAAGGAGTTAGTCTTCGATCCAGTGTTTTGACAATTTAGCTATATCAGTTTTATTTTATTTTTAGCTTATGATTTCAAGAAAGTACCTGGGACTTAAGTTACAACAAGAACACAGAGACAGAACAGAAAGAGATTGACTAGTTACCTAGAAACACACCAAAAGAAAAGAAGGAGGAATGGAATTCAGAACTCGCACAGAATCTTAAAAAGCGAGGAGGACGATGAGAGAGGGCCAAGGAGGAAGTGTGGAGGAGGTTGATTAAGGGCAAGGGGTAAAACAAAGAACAATGAGGGAAATTAAACTACCATGAGGGAATTACACACACACATGCGCACGCAAACTCACACACACACACACACACACACACACACACACGCACACACAAACACACACACACACACACACACCACACGCACACATATGCACTCACACAGACAGAGACACACACACACAAACAGACACACACACATGTACACAGGCACACGAATGTGCAGACCCACACGCACACACACACAACCTTATATACAGATACAGGTTTGTTCTCCTGTGTGTCTATATGCCTTGCGTGGTCTTCTTCAGAAGATGAAAATGAAGAGGAAGAGGAGGAAGAAGAATAAGAGGATGATGCAGAAGATGAAGAGGAAGAAGAAGAGGAGGAAGATGAATAAGAGGATGATGCAGAAGATTAAGAGGAAGAGGAAGAGGAGGAAGATGAATAAGAGGATGAGGCAGAAGATGAAGAGGAAGAGGAGGAAGACGAATAAGAGGATGAGGCAGAAGATGAAGAGGAAGAGGAGGAAGACGAATAAGAGGAAGAGGAGGAAGATGAAGAGGAAGAGGAGGAAGACGAATAAGAGGATGATGCAGAAGATGAAGAGGAAGAGGAGAAAGATGAATAAGAGGATGAGGAAGAAGATGAAGAGGAGGAAGACGAATAAGAGCATGAGGCAGAAGATGAAGAGGAAGAGGAAGATGAATAAGAGGAAGAGGCAGAAGATGAAGAGGAGGAAGACGAATAAGAGGATGATGCAGAAGATGAAGAGGAAGAGGAAGAGGAGGAAGACGAATAAGAGGAAGAGGCAGAAGATGAAGAGGAAGAGGAGGAAGACGAATATGAGGAAGAGGCAGAAGATGAAGATGAAGAGGAAGAAGACGAATAAGAGGATGAGGAAGAAGATGAAGAGGAAGAGGAGGACGACGAATAAGAGGAAGAGGCAGAAGGTGAATTGGAGGCACAAAGAGAAGCTTGGCCAGTGGAGGTCGGAGGTCACTGCTTACCAAACATCTTCCTGTGATGGGGTCACACTGGTGGGAAAGGCCGTGGCAGCTGCAGGACACACACAGGCCTTCAAAAGGGCCCCGCCACTCTCGGTACTGCCCGGGGCCACACACCTGGAAACACACCTCATCAGTACTCCTCTCCACTATTTATATCAGGAAACACACCTCATCAGTACACCTATCCACTATATACATCAGGAAACACACCTCATCAGTGCTCCTCTCCACTATTTATATCAGGAAAATATCTCTATCTCTATCATCTCCCCACTCTCCACTGCCTCTATCTCCTCATCAGTACACCTCTCCACTGCCTCTATCAGGAAACATACCGATATAGTACATACATATATACAAAAGTAAGTGACTATACTGTATGTATACCCTCATTCATATCAGCAGGCAAACCAGAGCCACAATCATTCAACAGGCACCTAGGGGGTGTCTACCAGTGAGTCAGACCATTGATCAATAAGACAATTATTAGACGACAGAAATCTGGGTGGTGCCTACCACCACTTGTGTTAGATACTTAGAGCCTTCCACCACCTGTGTTAGATACTTAGAGCCTTACACCACCTGTGTTAGATGCGTAGAGCCTTACACCACCTGTTAGATGTTTAGAACCTTACACCACCTGAGGTAGATGCTTCGAACCTTACACCACCTGTGGTAGATGCTTCGAACCTTACACCACCTGTGGTAGATGCTTCGAACCTTACACCACCTGTGGTAGATGCTTCGAACCTTACACCACCTGTGTTAGATCCTTAGAGCCTTACACCACCCGTGTTAAATCCTTAGAGCCTCACACCGCCTGTTAGATCCTTAGAACCGTACACCACCTGTTTTATCTCCTTAAAGCCTTACACCACCTGTTAGATACTTAGCTCCCTCCCCCACCTGTTAGATGTTTAGAGCCTAGATGCTTCGATCCTTAGATCCTTACACCAGCTGTCAGATGCCCTCAGGTGATTAACTCTGTGACCTTACCTTAATGATGTTCCCAGAGGAGCTGCTGTTCCCTGCAGGGTTGCAATACTTCCGAGGGATCCTGGAGTTTCCCTGCCCGGGCTCACTTCCGGCCTGTCTCTTTTGGAGGAATCCGTGACCCCAGGTCCTCCCAGACTGTTGCAGTGTGCCTAGGCAGAGACCCGTCACAGCTCCGCAGAGCCAAACCCTCAACAAACCCACTAGCATGGCTGCTACACAGCAGCTAACTCCCGGTAAATAGGACTCTCTCCTGTCCACTTAGCTTTCTAAAACATTACAGATCTTCACTCTCTACAGCGCTAAACACATGACAAAACAAATATCGTCCTATTCAGTGACATTCAGGCTTCTTAACGTATGATACTCATGTTACGCTAGCTACACAATGCCAAGATATTCTTCACTGTACAGCACCTTCCAACTGACCAGCAGGTCAACACCCAGAGATGGTGACGACTTTCTCTCCAGAAGTATTAGCAAAAAGCCACGCCAGCAAGTAGAAGTTATATCCTGGTAAGCACAGTGTGTTGGTAAACTGTAAGCCAGACGCTACAATGAGTCTGTGAAAATGATCTCTGCAGGTGTGTCTACAGGTGTGTGTGCTACTGGGTGCAAAGGTAGCAGGTGTGGGCCCTTCCTTTGGGTCTTTATCTTTATCGCTCGTTATCTTATAAGTGACTGCAGGGAGCGTGGCCACTGGCGAGCTCAAGGCACTACAGTAATGTCTGACCCAGAGAGAGGCCGTGGACTGTGACGTAGCTCTGGCCCCGAGTCTGCTGCAGACTGAGTGAGCAAATAATAAGCAACACCTGGGCTTGAGTTATCTGCAATCCGGGAACTGACTGAACCACCTTGTGCAAACCACACTCCCAGATACAACATCACGGCCCACTATATCAGTGTCATCTGCACACGTGTGGAATGCACACACTGCGATCCGTGTGAAAGTGCAGCGTGGCAGCAGAGAGAGAGAGAGAGAGAGCGAGAGAGAGAGAAATAGGTAGTCTAAAGCAGACCATTGGGTGAAGTTTTTTGAAGAAAGTGTGGTTCAGGATTGAAATCTGGGGCAAAAAGCAGGACAGTGTTTATAGTTGAGCAGAATTGGTTTAGGAAGTTGGCACATGAGTTACAGGTTGTGGTCATTGTGTCATAAGTTCCAGCTTTTGTGTGTTAACAATTGAGAAAATCGGGTATTGTGAATGATGAATGGTAGACAGAAGTATATCAAATCACAAGCGTTTTTATCACCTCCTTTTTTATCATTTCATTATTGTACCTTTCACCCTTGGGCATACTTTTCTTACATGATAAATGGCAATTTTGGGTTGTGAAGGGTAAACAATGAATGGACATGATGAAACTTGGCCCTGTTTTAATAATATCATGACGGTTTTAATTAAACTGACTGTAAATTTATAAAATCACTTGATAATGTTTCACTCTATTTAAAATTTCACCTCCATTTTTATCTTTTTTCATCAAGTGCATTTTCATCACCTAATTTTTTATAAATATGTTTTTGTTACTTTATAGTAGCATACCTTATCACCGGGGAAGAAATTAGAAGATTAAGAAGCCTAGGAATAACAATACAGGTCGACACCATTAGGGCTCAGATACACATACGCGTTTTTGTAAAAACGCGACGCTAGGAAATGCATTGATCCCTATGGTACGGGGCGCTTTGCGTGAAAGCGCGCCGTACCATAGGAATCAATGTATTTCCTAGCGTCGCGTTTTTACAAAAACGCGTATGTGTATCTGAGCCCTTAGTCCATAGTTGATAAAGCTCCGTCAATTCGAAACTGAAAGTTCACAACTATCTCAATAACTATATGCGCTCAACAAACTTCTCCCCATAGTCACACGTCCGTCCACCCTACCCTACGCATGGAGGCAACCTATTTTTACAGTTTACAGGGAAATCAGTGAGGGGAGCTGCACGGCATCATCACTGACCATTTCTAAGGTCAGTCTGAGGATTCAGTTACGTGATTTATCTGTACATTTTCAACGTGTCAGTCAGTCAGTCAGTCAGCCAGTATACGTCAAGGCAACTGATTACTTGCGCAGTGCCGCAACTGTTGATAGGTTTGTGTGAATTATGGAGTTTATGAAATTGTCACTTTCATACCGTTACCGTATCAAGAAATGTCATGTCTGATTTGTTTTGCTAGTTTTTGTTTAGTAAGTTTGTTCATCATTTAAATATGGTAGGCTTACCGGTCAGAACCTAATTTTTTTAATGTTGCACAGATGTTTCACTGTTACTCACCTTGTCCTTACTTGGGCGCATTTAAGTAATCTTGTCAGAGAGGTTTTTTTTTAGTCTACCTTTTGTCGATTACAGTTCTTTGGTCAGAGTCAAGGAAAGGCGTTGGACGATTTGATGCTTGTGGCTGAAGCCGTTGTCTCAGCCATTGGGGTTTTATTTGGGGATTTTTAAATAATCTCGTGGTATTTTAGCAAAACGTAGTTGCCCCATCAGGCGGTTCGTAGTTTAGTTGGGTGCAGACTACAATTTGTCCATGCAAAGGCATTAAAACGTTCGAATTCAATTTCACGTTTGCAGTTCAAGCCTCAGCGGCGACCGCAGGTCCACAGGAATGTCATTGCTACTTATGGGCAGCAGAGAGCGTCGTTAGCTCGAGGGAAATACTATATCCAAAGTGAATGAAGTAAAAATAAAATAATAATAATAATAATAACTTGTGAATTAACGTGCGTTAACACGGGTTTCACTTTCCACGTTACGGTGGTTTCATGTGTATAAGCCCACTAGTAAGGCTTATCTTAAAATTAAATTGTATCTGGTGAACACATTTCTAGGAATGTCACTGTCCGTTGTAACTGTAGGCTACATGTGACAGACTAATCTTCGAAAAACTGAAGTAGGCTGCATACACAGATTTATCCATAATTCCACATTTGTACTTGCGTGCATACACGCATCGCCTTCAGACATTTGCTGCTGAATGTAACATTTGATACTGCACGGTAACTGTATCATGAACTTTATTCTGAACTTGCACAGAGATCTGATGAAATGTAGTTAAACAGTAGCCTATCAAAAATGTAAATGGTCCAGGATGTAAATAAAATCGATTGAACTGTTCGCATGTCCAGCGCTGAAGTCCAGATGAAGCGCAGGTAGTTCAGTCATGGCTGTGTTGATGAAAAGGTTTGAAGCTCGTGTCTGTGCCTCTGCCGTAGGTCTCTTGCTGCCTGGGCGGGATGGGAGTCGCTGCTGACATGATGACACGCCCTCTTTTCATGGCCATCATGATTACGTCATGGATGTGTATTCCGGTTCAGTGCGATTCTTGCGGTTTGGGTAAGTAAGGAATACTAGCCTACTACGACTATAACAACTTCTCCTACTACTACTACTACTACTAATAATAATATTATTATTAATAATAATACTAATAATAATAACAACTGTATTCACAGATCATCTCAAAGTTCTTGACAGAAATATTTAAGATTGTTTAACATTTAAAGATCAATCTTGTAGATTAAACAAACCCTTCATGTCCTTTGCTAATTGTATAGGTTGTTCTTTTGAATTGCATATGTATATACACACAGACACAGAGATTAATTTACCTGCCTGTCTAATTTGGTATGGCTTGCTCCTCTGAGGTGAGACAGTTGTTCCACTTCAAAACATGTCTGTTCTTCACACTCTTCATTTAGGGGTCGCAGTGAACTGCTCATATATACCTGAAAGCAAAAGTGTTACCTGCACTGTTGATTATTCAGAGGCAGCGGTACCTGGGAATTGTAAGGTCACATCAAGTTTCCTGAATGATATTCATAATGAATTGATTATGAACGGCAGCAATGGATCTGGAAGAGAAGGACTCAGTTTTGATGTCAGGAATGTTCAAGAAGGAGAGTATAAAGTCTTTGTTCGGACAACCTGTGGAGAACCATGCACATTCATCAGTATCACTATCCCAGGTACCATAAATGTGTTTTAGAGACTTAACACATTAATTATGTTGACATGAATGCTTTGACATGAAGTACCAATATATACATACATGCTTGTTTTTATATTTTATGAACAATATTAATAATTCAACTTTTTCATGATATAGGTGAAATTGCCAGCCTAGAGGGATGTAAGTATATAATTCAAATACCTTTCTTTATTATTTATTTGTATGTCTCAGGCTGGAAACAAAAATAATATCTCCCAAGACACTGAATATGTTGTGGGGCTTAACATTGAATTACTTTAGTGCACTATTCCTCAGTTAAAGAAAGGATGCACATGTAGTTTAAGTATGCACATGTAGTTAAAGTATGCATGTAGTTTAAGTATGCACATGTAGTTAAAGTATGCATGTAGTTTAAGTATGCATGTGTAGTTTAAGTATGCACATGTAGTTAAAGTATGCATGTAGTTTAAGTATGCACATGTAGTTAAAGTATGCATGAAGTTTAAGTATGCACATGTAGTGTATGCACATGTAGTTTAAGTATGCACATGAGGTTTAAGTATGCATGTGTAGTTTAATTATGGATATTGGCTGTCTTTACAGTTCATGCTGTTCATACACAAAGCATTCTATTTCCAAGCCTATTTACTGAAGAATGATTATGATTTTGCGGATGTTCTCTTTTTTCAGCCCCAGGTTCCCCAGCTTCCTTGAGGACTCATAGTAGCTGTGTCATAGTAGGATTCAGCGTTGTGGTCATTGTGGTTTTCTTTATGTTGGGCATTTTAAAACCCAAGAGGCTTTGTTCAAGATAATTGAACCTACCAGCGAGAGACACTGATGTAGAGAGTAATTGCTGTAGCAGTCATGAGGAACCAGTAACACTTCTGGACACCAATACAGACGAAGCATCGAGCTGATTCTAGCTCCAGACTCTTCACTTCAGATGGAGTGAAACACACCCATCTCAGCTTAAGTAGCACAGCCCCTGTCACATGGAGACACAAGCAGCACTCATTCACTGCCAGAAGAGGAAGAGCAAGAGCAAGAGGAGGCTTGCTGGCAAATCACAGAACAAATATTTAGCAGTTCTATTCATCTATGTATTTGTTTGGAGTCTTTTTGGTGTGTTTGTGTGTGGGGGTGTTTTGGTTGTGTGTGCTTGTGTAAAGGGGCATTTTAAGTGTGCAATTGTATGTGGTTGGGGTTTGATGGGGGGTGTTGTTGTGTGTGTCCTTCTGTTTGTGGCAGAGGGATACTGAAAGTGAAATGCCACTGAATTGTAAGTAAGCATGCTCGAGTTTAAGCTTCCTAACTTTGCTGTAGGCCATGTAAATAGTCTGTAAATAGCCAATGATACTTTTCTTATAAGCGATGTTATGAGCATGTTGATTAAAAGTCACTGTGAATTATATCAGTCTCACAACACCTTTTCCCCAAGGCCACCATGCTTCTCAACCAGCAACTTTAATCTCAGTGGCCACATGTTTACAATCACCTCACTGTAGGCTCACTTCCTGTATGTAGAGAATAGAATAGCAGGTAGCAGCTCTCAGACTCAGTGCAGTTGAAAAGTATAAAACAATACAAATAAAGACTGAGCTATACAGATTTACACTATACAAATACTCAGCTCAAATATTGTACATATAGTGCCAAAGTGCAATGACAGCTCTGGGATAGAAGCACCACAATTTACAGTTTTTTCCTATCGTTTTAGTCAATTTACCTAAACCATGTTCACATTCCCAAAACACTTAACACATTGAGCATACCAGTAGACCATGTGAACCAAACTGTGGATACTTGCCCCTATGCTTAGATACAAATGCTGGCAATGACACCTTCTTCCAAAATTGATGGATATCTGTCCCAGTCAATGTTCACTCCCGGCAAAACGCTGTGCAACTACAGCATATTTTACCAATGTTTAGATACTCTGTTCAAAACAGTTAACTTTCAGTTGAAAACCTAACTTATCAGTAATTAAGATCACTGTAGGTGAAAAGATGCTGCATTTGGACTGACAAATGAAGTTTTATGTTTGAATAAGAAAAAATATTCTTATTTTAGCAGATAGTTTATTTATTTTATTTTAATTATTACTGTATTATTTTTGTTTTCCTGTGCACCATAGTTCTTGGTGAATTGGCATGGAATTCCTTTTTTGAAATACAGCTAAACAGGCAGAATTTACAGTAGCAACTTTAGTGATTGTATGGGATATTGTGGCCTTTCACAACTCCCGCCAAGTCACAGGGTGGTTTGCAGAGCATCCTAGGATGGTGTCCCTATTCCTGGACATAGCCCCCGAAGCATCCAGGCCTGGATAAGGCATGCACAAAGATTTTATCCATGATGAATGGCAAGAGAAACCATATGTTACGATGTTGACGAAAATCTGTTGTGTTTGTGATTTGTTTCTTGATCAAATATTACGTAATTTCCCCCCCAAAAAAATCTTATTTTAGGTTTCTGATAAAACAGTCATTTACTGTATTTGCAATTACAGTAAAGTACATTTACAGCACTTGTCAATTGTGACATCTTTTGTGAGAGGGAAACCGACATATGAACACTGTCAGCAGATTCTTGGCTTGGATTGACATATTTCAGCATTTTAGAATTATTTGTTTACTGTCATATTACAAATTGTATTACTGTAGTCCAAAGAAGTGTTTGTCTGTGTTTTTTCTCTTTTTTCAATGCAACACTACAGGAAATCTATGCTAAACTGGAGGACACAGCAACATTTTATATATGCAATTGGCAATGCTTCAAGATGTTAGTGTTTTTTAGGTCATTGTTTTCTGAGAGGAAACATGTGTTAAGTTATGGCAGCATTGGTTGTGGTGTGGTTGTTGTAGTGCATTTTGCACCAAAGGTTAACAGATATGCAGAGGTGTGTGTCTCTAAAGCCCACTGTGTTAAGTGATAGGGAAAAGTGACCATGGTATGGGTACATGACCGAAAACGATAGGAAAAAACTGTAATGTACATACCCATAGGGACATCGACACTTTATTTATAACATAATTACTTTTATATTCCTGTCCATAGTCCCCCCATTTTTGTATTTATAACATTATTACTTCTATTGTCCTGTCCATAGTCCCCCTATCTTTACTGGCTCTGAAACTGCTGACAGTGTTTTACTGTACTGTACTTTACAGTTGTGTGTGTGTGTGTGTGTGTGTGTGTGTGTGTGTGTGTGTGTGTGTGTGTGTGTGTGTGTGTGTGTGTGTGTGTGTGTGTGTGTGTGTGTGTGTGTGTGTGTGTGTGTGTGTGTGTGTGTGTGTGTGTGTGTGTGTGTTCAGTATTTGCTAAACATTAACTCTGAACCTGCACCATTGGTAACATACAGAAGCACTTAAACAACCTCAGAAAGACTACAGACATCTCTCTATGTGTCAGGATTAGAATCGTTTTTATAAGTAACTTTACACATACAGGGAATTTTGTTTGGCATATTGGTGCACAACAATAAACATATACTGCAAGTCAAGAAACGTAAGAAAACAATATATAAAATATATACAGAATGTTTAAGTGACTGTTTTTAAAATGAAAGAGTACAGTTTCCTGCAGGAATGTGGAAAATATGACCCATGGAATGTGCAAAAAGTTCACAGTATGAGGAATAGGAATATGTGCAATGTGCAAAGATAATATTCCAGAAATGTGCGTTAATGTAACACATTGAGCCAGATGTGGAGACTTTACGTCAATGAAACGTTGATGAAAATGAATTGATAATTTTTCCCTCTTGTTTTTCATTTAATCTCCATTTTTACCCCTCTTATTTCAATTCAAGTGCATTTTCATCACCTCAATTTTTATCAATTAATTTTTGTTATTTTGACCCTTCATAGTGGCATACCTTATCACCAGGGAAAGACAGGGGAGAGAGGGGGCGTGTGCCAGTTTCTTGGAAGGGGTAGTGCGGTATAATGACAAGTGGGTAAGCTATCATACACGCCGTTTAAAAATTGTAAAGGTGCATTAGGGTGCGAATACCCTCCATTTCTCCTAAGGGAGCGAGATCACTTTCCCCGGTTTCCTCTGTAGGTTATTGAATGTCCAAATATCGGTGTTGGCATTTGGTTCAGTAGCGTACACTTGATTGTATGTGAAACAGGAGCTATAAGGGGGAAACTGCACAGCCAACTACGCCATCATGGGAATTGCAACCAGAGAATGTTTAAACTAAGTGTTCTAATGGGCACACCAGGCTTTGAGAACAGGTTCGAAAAGCACACCACAGAAGAGTCGTGAATTCCACAAGAAGTTATTTATTGTAAAGATATGTAATTATGATGTATATGCTTGCAGATGAAGGGATGGATCACGACAGACTGAGAGGCAGTGTTGTGCAAGTTCACACCCATCATGAGCTAGCTCAAAGTTCAGTTCATACAAGTAAACACGAATATTTCACGTTCATTGTTCACCATTTAAATTAAGAACTAGTTCATAGTTCAGTTAATTTCATAGTTTTGAGGTGGAAAATGAGAATTAAAGAAGTAACTTGTTTTTAAAGAAAATGTTTTCCATCACTAACCCTTGCCTTAAACTCTACTTTATATGTATCAATTCCTAAAATAAATGTTATTTTTTTCTTTTAATTATTACTAATTTTGCCTGTTTATTTATTCATACCCTGCAGCAAAGGCACAACAAATCATAGTGCTATGCCTTGCTATGAAACCAATTATTAGGCTAGACCTTAAATTCTATCATTTAAATGTATAAAATAAATATGTGGAAGTAGGACAAAAAGTTTGGTGTGGGGGGGGGGGGGGGGGGTTGTTTTATTTGTCTAATGCACTTACCTTTAGAAAATGGCTTCAGTTAAATAATGTAGGTTATGCCATTTTGTAAAAAAAAAACATGAAACTAAAATTAAATGAAATGAAACATGAAAATCAAGATGGCCATTTTTATCAAACAGCTCCAGAGAGGCAGGTAGTTCACTTTTCAGACAAAGTCCTGAATATTACTTGGACAGCTTAACAAGTACTGATGACATGCATGTGAATATCAGAAACTCCTTTTTA
Organism: Sprattus sprattus; assembly: GCF_963457725.1. Lineage (NCBI taxonomy): Eukaryota > Metazoa > Chordata > Actinopteri > Clupeiformes > Clupeidae > Sprattus > Sprattus sprattus. The sequence continues at coordinate 7,378,720 of NC_137925.1, forward strand.
TCTCCTAATACTGTAAACTGCACCCTTGTAGAACTCAGGTGCCCCTCTGTTGTGGAACTGAAACTCAAAACTCTGAGTAAACAAACATGTAAACAATGTTCTTATCAAAGAATCACACAAGCTTGCTTAGTACACAGACTAGACTACTGCTTTTTGTTAGCATTTAAAAGTAATTGCTTTTCAAAGTTGGCATCTCCCAACCTGTTTCTCCTGGGCCTAAAGATCTGGCCCCAAATGCTGAAAAGCATCTCAACTGGAGTGCTCGAATGGAGTGCTGTGTTGTATTTGACAAACAGCTTTGTCAGTTTTGGTCAGGCTATGTACTCTGTGAATTCATCATTGGTCTGTGCATCAAGGTATATGTCTACCTCAAACTTTTTGACACTTTATGGGCGGTTGAATTCGAAAAAGGATGACCTTTTGCTCTCAGAGCCACCAGATGACTGGGCTTGATTAGAGTAATTTGCTATGTCAACAGGTTTAAACTGTTGCTTCAACAACATGCGATATTGCAAGCCCTTAATCTCATCCTCCACCCATGTCCATCTTGAATGCTGGCACTAGTATAGCTGTATGCTTTCTCTCTCTTTGAGCATGCCTTCCACTCTTGTAGAGAGTCACTGGATGAGGGGACGACATGTAATTAAACCTTGCGTAGCTGTATTCTCGAATCTCTCATCCAATAGGCCATTCAAAGCATTCATCAGCTGGACAATAGTAGAAGCCACAAACCCAAGGAATGTGTTTTTCTCCTCCTGAAGGATGTTCAGCGTAGAGGCTAGGGGGCTCATCACATTCACAAACTTGTGAATGAAGTCAATTTCTTCTGGAGTAAATCAAAGTAGGCCAAACTCATCACAGACAGTGTACAGGAGGAGTCTGTCATATTCATGATCTGTAAACAGACTGGCCTGGGGAATCATAGTTGCTATTTTAGACAGTCGCTGCATGGAGAGGGTCATAGAGATCCAAAGTGTATCTTGGTGTTACAAAGCCAATCCCAAGCTTTTCCTCAACAAAATCAGAGGCTTTTGGACTTCTTTTCCCTCTGTTCCATAGAGCAGATGCCTCTGTCAATCAGATACAGTGAGCTTGAAAGTATGTGAACCCCTTGAGCAGTTAAGAGTTTTCTGTTGTTTTATCATGATTTTTCATTTTTTTCATCACCAATTTTCCATAAATGAAATGTCAGGTTTATGTTTATCAATTGCATGTACTTGTTCGGAGGGAATTGTGTTACGACCCTGACGGGTCTAGGCCCCGCCCTGTGATATTGCATGCCTGTTCTGTCTCTGTCTCTACAGAAGGTGATTGGAAACAGGTGTATCCTTGATTGGCTGGGCTACAAAAGCCCTGATCAGACTGAAGTCGGGAGAGCTTTGGAGTGGTCGTTGGATTTGGGTTATCGTTGGATTTGGATAGAGATTGGATTGTCGTTGGTTGTTTGTTTTGGATTATCGTCGTTGTTTGTTTTGGATTACCATTTAACTGACTTTACATTACATATTTTGTTTCTCTTCAAAACACTTACCTTCACCACACGTTTGCTATAATAATTAGATACAATATATAACTGTAACCATTAATAAATAACTTATATTATATTATTATCATTAATTCTGCGTGGCCTCCCCTTTTTATGATTCGTTCATTGAGCCGTGATTGTAACAATTGTGTGAGCAGCCAGAAAACTACATGAAACATGGAATTAGTGTATTTGCAAAAGTAAGTGAACCCCCAGCTGCATTGGTGAAGTCAAGTAGGTAACAGATTTGGTGAAGTACATTTGGGTGCTTATTTAGTCAATTAAGCAAACCAATCAAATGAAACATCGTTAGGAAAAGGGTTGGGCAACACAGATTAAAAGAGAGAGGAAACAAACCAAACTACTGTACCCAGGTGTACCCACACAGATCAACAATGCCAAGAGGTAAGGAGATATCTGAGGACATCAGGAGGAAGGTACTGACAGCCCATCAGTCTTGGAAAAGCTATAAGACCATCTCAAAAAGATTCCAGCTCCGTCCATCCACTGTAAGACAAATCATTTAAAATGGAGGGCATTCAACATGACCGCATCTCTGCCTAGAAGTGGACACCCATCAACACCATCACCAAGAAGCACCAGAAGAAGAATAAATCAGGTCAAAGCAAACCCACACATCACCTCTAAAGAGTTGCGGACCTCTCTGACATCATCTGAGTCAGACATCATCAGTTCTTTTTTTCAATATGTTGTGAGCTAGTATTTTTCTAAATCTCTACATGTCTGCAATACCGCTCTCTGCCTCTATGCAACTTCGGCAATCTCACACTTGCCAGGCATAGACAGCAGAAGAAAGCACACGCAGTGATTGGATACAGGACTGTTAATGATGTAATTTTTTGCCTGGAAGTCTCTAGAAATCTGGCACCTTATTGAACAAAATTAAAAAGAGTGAACGTGCCGTTCACAGACACCAAAATGAACGCGTTCACGTTCACCAAAATTATGAACGAGTTTTTGAACTTTCGTTCAATGAACGCGTTCAGGTACAACACCGCACATGTGTGCGAAAACAAGTCATTTCTTTTGTCCTCTGTCCACCTGAGGCTGACAATGTGCCAAATTATGGCCCTAAACTGTGTGAGTTACAGGCAGAATATCTGTGCAGGGGGAGGGGGTGTGGCGTCTAGTGATAGAACGCACTACAGATGTAAGTGTGCACTACGCACTGTATTGCAGTCTACTTCGTAAAGTTGGCGGTTTGAGACATGGCTATGGTTTAGGCTATCTTAAATGGTGGACGAAGATTTCCTACTTGCCTGGCATGGGATAGCAAAAGCTAATCCTAATGCTAACATTAACTTATTTTTTCTTCAAAAAGGTGAACTTCAAGCCATCTAGTTACTTAAAACCCCAAATGATTGAATTACCAGAAAGCTATTATTATTGATGCATACTTACATAGTTGAGATGGGTGATGGCTGGACAAACCATAACATTCTGAACATTAGCTGAGCCGTTGACTGAGTGATGGCGGCCTGGAGTATGCATTTGCGTGAAATGTGCAATTGCACAATTTGAAAGCTGATAGGCTACATGTACTTGATTGATTCACTTTATCCCAACATGATCTAAATCATTTTTATGTACACTTTCTACATATATCATATACATTCTACACAATGCGATCACATTTTGCTAAAGAACATGAAAGAATTGTGTAAAATCTTCAAAAGATGCTTGGTTTCATCCAAAAGGTGGCCAGTCTATTTTTTTTCAGTGTAGCTACCGGCAAGAGACAAATAAATCCCCCTTTTATTTATGTATTTCAGAAAGGCAGAAAACCCCTCAGCAATCATATTTCACAATGTGTGAATAATCTGTCTCATTAAATTAACCAACCAGTCAGTCAGCTGGTCTGACCGTTTCTCTATCTGTCCATCCATCCGTCTGTCCTTCCACTATTCCAATTAGTGACACTTCACTGGGTGTCTCTACATTACGTCATAAAGACACTGATTCCAACCAGTCATACTTACTTCAAATCCAACATTATATTTTCTATACACACATAGGAACATGTGGTACATCAGTGACATGCAACATTTTTAACCACTTTATTTATTTAAAATTTGCCCCAAAACACCATAAACATGAAAGGATGTATTTAAAACAGTAATACACCATGCTTAGCAAGGAAACAGTATACCTCTATAGTTTGTCAGGAAAATGGTTAATATTAAAGACATATATTTGCATGTGCAGATCATTTCAGATGTAGCTGGTATGGCTAAAAGTGTTTTCTTACATGAACACAGTTAATGGTCTTTCCCAGACCCAGGTGATTGTCTAGTTATGTTCTCACAGCAATGAATATCAATCAGCAGGACACAGTGCTCTCCTGTATGTTACCACAGAAGGGAAATGGTGCAGCAATGTCAGATCATCTCAGAGATGACCGTCATTGAGGCAAATGGTAAATATTTAAAGAAATAGGCCATATTTGTAAGTATAGGTTCAGATTCCAGTATAGCTGGGAGTAGAGCGTGAGAGTAGAGAGGAATAAGACTATCAGAGATGCAGTCAGACCCGAGGCTTCACAGGGTTTGGGACAATCAAGTCTCTCTCATCTGGAAAAAAAAACAGAATGAGATGACAGAATTAGTTTGGATTCAAGGGAACAATTTCAGACCACAATAAGTTAATGTGTATGTAATGTAACAACCCCTAACAGCACTAAATATATATAAAGAATCAAAACGCCTGCACACACACACACACACACACACACACACACACACACACACACACACACACACACACACACACACACACACACACACACACACACACACACACACACACACACACACACACACACACACACACACACACACACACACAATTGCCAACTAGATGGGTGTAGTCAGTGTTGAATTAGCCATGTTTACCTGCTCTGCCACTGGCCCAAACCAGAGGCCCCAGTGAGATGGAGGCGCTGTCATGGAAATCAACAGAGCGGCGCTTCCTCTGGGGGTAACCTGGGTAACAGTTCTGTAAACAGGAAGAGAAAAGGAACAGAATAGTTTTCTTTTAACATTTGCTCCTAATCTGACAATATTCGGCAAAGCTTTATTTTATTAAAACATCTGTGACGAACATATTAGGCTACAATTATAGCCACACTTTGACATTACTCTGCGAGTCAGATTCCCTCCTGGTGTGCTCTAGATGTGGTAAACTTACGGCTGTGCAGTCGCTGCCCGCCACCAAGCACAGGTGGATGCTGCAGTGCAGGTAAACCTTGGAGTTGTTTGCAGTGAAGGTGAACATCCTGAAGGAGAAGCGACCTGATGTGCTGACGCCATTCTGAAGCATCTCCACTGTGTTGTCATTGGGGTTGGGGCACCTAGAGGGGGAATAACATATGGCAAAAGAGGCAGTGAAGACAAAAGGTACTTATGAAGGAGGGCATAAACCCAAATGATGAGCAACAGAAAAAAGGTTGAACAAATAAGGACTCAAATTATGATGATGATAAGCAAGTGTGATAGTGTGGTAAGGTAAAAAGCATGTGTTTAAAATGTTGTAGGAGCTCTATGTCTCCTATTCATTTAGGCACGTGTGATAGTCTGGTAGTAAGGTTTGTAAGAGGTAAGAGTGGGTGTATTGGTGCGTTGGTACAAATTACTCGTTTCTGATGAGGTCCCAACGGATGTGGTAGTCTGCCTGATTGACAGGAGTGGCCCAGCAGGAGTCCATCACCACGGCGATCTGGCGGCTGTCCACTCCGTCCAGGCGGACAGCCACGTACATCCGCTGGTTCACCGCCACAGTCAACCTCCCAGAGAACGCATGGGAGAATCCTGCATCTTCATAGGGAATCATTCGGACACGGTAGGATCCTTGACCTCCTGGTAACTTCTTAGTCAAAACACTGTAGAAATAAAAACTCATGATGTTTTTTTCCAGTTCATTTTCAGACATGCAGAAAGCTTAGGCTTTGATGATAGTAGTAGTTCCTCTATGAGGGGCTTTAATTTGGGGGGAGTAGTTGATGCACTGTTTTTGTGTTTTGTTTTTAATATTGTGAAAGACTACTATCTGTATGGGGGCACTGTGTTTAATGATTGAGGAATAGGAGAATTCAGTCTTCATGAACTTATCACTGGTTTATACACAATTTATTGTGTTTGGTCACTGGAGAAAGGCACTGCAAACTAACAAAGAAGTGAGTGAGTCAAAAGTGCAGACATAATGGCAAAACCAACCTCTCCAGGGGGTTGATGTCCATGTCCATGGAGAGTGCCTGAGTGAGGGGGTAGACACAGCAGAAGAGCAGTTCTATCCGTTTCTCTCTGCTGATGGGGCCACCGGCTGAGTTGGCCTCCCCCTGGATTAAGTTCTCATAGATGAAGTGGGTGCTGTTGCTCTGTTGGGCAACAGACAGCACATACAGGGGTCAATGTCATTGGTAGAAACCAACAATGGTTTCATCCATATTCTGCTGTGAATTCTGAGTAAACATATTTAAACTGATGGTGGCTTTGCCATTTTTTGGCTGTGCTTAAAGATAAACACTTCAAGGCAATCCTCCTCTAAAGAATAGCTTATTTTGTAAATCTTTGGTGTAGAAGCTGTTGTACCCTCAGAGTGGTTCCACAAATGTGGTTCTCATTGTCGAAGAGGAACTCCACTCTGCCATCTTGGAGTGTGCCGTTGCAGCTGGGGTCGTTGAGGTGGAGGGTGTCGGCCGAGAAGCCTGCTTCAAACAGCTGGCAGCGAGACAGAGACATGGTGCCTGTGCTGCTGGAACAGTACTCCATGGAGTCTGAGAAAGAGGGGAGGAGAGAGAAAGGTGGAAGGAGTTAAATAAGGTGAGGGGAAGAGTGATATGGGAAAATAAAGAATATGGAATATAATACATTTCTATCCAACATAGTAATATTAATAGCAGTATTGCCATTAGAAGTAACAATGCCAGTAGTCATATTAGACCTTACCAAAGGACTCAGCATGAGGTTTCGGGTGATCCTCATTGCAGAAGCAGCCGTAGACTCCATCCTTCTGGCCACACCACTCGTCCTCAGCGCAGTCCAGTTCTTCACAGGGGTCATCAAGAGCTGCTCAAAAACATGTCAAATCCAGATGTATTAGTAGAATTAATTCAAATAGGAATAGGACGAAAAAGGTGGGGTGAAATATGATCGGTGGAGACACCTGGATGTATCAGTAGACCAATTGTAACACCAAAGTAGAAAAGTCAATCTAATAGGCAGAATAAACCTAATGTGCACTAAGTACTCTACTGCGGGTCATGCAGATATTGTTGTGGCTCAGTAGCCTGACGATGTCATACTCATAATTCTAGTCAGAATATGAGTCTGATACTGCTCCATGGGGCTGTGATTATGGGGCGAGTTTCAACCGAACCAGGGGAAATGCCTCTTCGCTCAATTGGATAAACCTAGAACCAATCAGAGCAACGTAGTATCACGACGGGGCCAGCTGATACATTCAACTTTTACCGGATCGCCAAAAACATCTTATCGATCGACAAATGCCTTGGTCACGTTTCTCTGTTATTCTTTCAAAATGAATGTGCTGTCAATGTCTTCTAAAACAGACTTGAATCCCCAAATTAGCTCTCCAGTGGCAGCCATGTTTGTTGAAAACTAATTCAACCCAAGCGTTGGGGACGTAGTTGATTACGTTACAGTTGATCATCTGTCCATCATCGTATAAAGCCCGCCCTGACAATTTGATTGGTCCGGCCGAATCCTACCATCTGATAATTTTCACCCTGATAATTTTTCCTCAACGGAGCAGTGCCAGACCGAACTTCCAATCTCAATATTGTGGGCGGGGCTAAGTTCGGTCTGGTATCCAGGCTAATGGCTCAGGTTAAGCAAACAGTCGGTGCAGTAACTTTCTGTGGTAGATTTTGATTTATGACTGGTTTTCATCACAAAATAATATTGTGATATATATATATATTCCTATCTGCAACGTGGTTTACCTGTGAAGAGTATCCATGAAATTAGGCATTAACAACATTTGCATCCTTATTTGCTGGCTGAACTACTGCAGACATCACATTGTGCCCGTCACAAATCAAAGAGGATCCCAAAGACGACTGGTCAGACACGAACTCGAGGCTGTTGCGCGGGCGGGGTTTGGTAAGTTTGACCATTGATTCACGACTAACGGTATAATTTCTCAGGTAAGATATATTGTATTTGTATTTCCTAAGCACAACAGTCAAATCATAAATACCTGAATATGACAAACCTTGACTCACGGACGTGGGTAGGTAGCCTGAAATATACACTTTAAAAAAAAAACTTGGATATCTAGCTATCGTTACCCGTGATTAAGTTTCGAAGTAGCTAGCCTATATGCTAACTGCTGGAGTGGTCTTGGTAATAGGTTTGGTAAATGTGTGGTGTTTTGGTTGGGGCGAGTATGCTAAAGTTAGGTTTGTACAATACTGAAGTTTGTACTTTCCTGTTGGGCATATTTTTGGGAAAATATCCTAAATCCTCCCCTGGATGGATGTACAGGCTTTGTCGTTTGGTTTTATTGTCTACCATTTCTTGGACCATAGTTGTTCTCTGAGCGAGGCTATCTGTTCTACTTTCGTGTGATCTGTAGTTTGTAAAGGTAAAATCAGTGTCTGTCTCCCGTGTGTGGTATAACGAAACACTTAGTGGAAGCTTGTGCTAATGCATACAAGGCAGGCTCTACCAGTAAGCGCCAGACAGATATACTCTACTGGAAAAGATAGGTAGTTCTTCTAAAATTTGCAGAATAATAACAAACCTATTTGTACTATTTCTTTGCATTTTGGCAGTTCTTATCAGCAATATATTTATTGGTTCATAGCAGATATTCTATCTATATTCTATTAAGTACATCACAGTAGTCATGGTGTGTATGTAAGTGAAGTAGCTATCACTTTCAGTGCCCCAGAAGAGGAAATAACTTCCTGAGGTGCTGCCTTAATGAATGCTTACATTAATGGCATTAGTAATTCATCACTCTCTGCAGGTGTCCATAGTACCTCCACAGCTTTATGATGCTGTTAGACCTCCTGACTGATAATAATGTAATTGACTTAATATCTCTATTGCTTTAAAATGTTCAACACAAATGTAATCAATTAAAATATCAATGAGGTAGGCAAGGCAGGCAATGAAAATGATGTCCACTAGATGTACTCACAGCAATGCAGTGCAGAACGCCATTCTGTTGTTTGGAGCCCCAGCACAGTGCAAGCTGTCTCATAGGCCTCCACCGCTGAGCACAGCATGCCATTGGCTGGTGTGTAGGCACAGAGATCATACACGCAGGAAGTGAGGTACGCCTGTGGGTCAACATGCAGGTGGCACTGCCGGAACGGGCCGCTGCTGTTGGTGATGATGCTGCACAGATCTGTGTATTCTGCTCTGAAGAGACACATCCCGTCTCCAATCCGGTCACTGGCTCCACATCTAGGGAAGATCAGAAGAAGAACATGATCCACAATGCAGTTCAAGAAACTGAAAGAAATCAGTATCACACATGTTGCAAGTTTGACTGGTAAAGGTGAAAATGGCAGCATTGACAAAGGCACAATAACTTACATTTCATAACTAGGATTTTTTTCACTTTTTAATGAATAGTTAACTGGAAATCTGATTAATAGGCCTTTGTGCCTAAAGAGAATGGTCTTTGATATAGTCTGGATATTTTTGAGCATGCCGCTTGCATATTGTTTGCCATTTAATCCCCCAGTTTGAAAGTCCTGCCAAATATATATTTTTTTACCTCTCACACAAATCATACTCACCCAGGACTGCTTGCATCTGATTTCCAACTTTGACCAAATTGCCTGTCAGTCTGGGCCAGAGATCCATTTGGCAGAACCTTGTCGTCTGCTGGGTTGTTATTGTGATTCCCACACATCCCACACACAGATTGATGATAATTTGGACTCAGTCTGACTAGAAGTCTACTACGACCATCAAACTGGACCACCAGCTCCCCTGAGGCATTCACAACCACAAATCCAGACTCCCGAGTCAACTGTGCCAGGGAGCCAACCTGAATGCTGTTTGCATTGTTGTCTTGACCATCAACCTGAAAACAAAACATGAGAGAGCTTTGGTGAGGTGGGACAGAAGTGTTTGCAGTATGTACTGAACTACAAGAACATATTCATCCTCATCACTTCATGTGCACTGTTCTGTGAGAGGTACCTTGACTCTCCTGTTCTGCCCAATAGTGATGTGGCTTTGTACTCCTCTACGAGAGAGCCACACATCCACAGTGGACACAAATGACACAATTAAGTTGCCACGGTGACTATTAGCAGCCAATACACGGAAGGTCAAGGCTTCATCACTCATGTTGCCACAGGTGTGGGTAATCTCATAAGCACAGGTGCCCTGGAGATGGGAATGGTAAAACATTATTATGTACGAAGTTCAAACACACTCACCTGAAAGAAAAGTCTCTTCAAATTAGGACCTCTCTTTCGGTTTGATTTTTATATTTCTTTCCTCTCTATCCTACCTGAAAGTGAGCCACAGCCCCATCGAAGGTGATGTAGTGAGGGTCTCCCCAGACTGTGCAGGTCGACAGATGACCATAGCAACCCCGGCGGCCATCTCTGACAGAGCACTCCTGAGTTGGGGGGCAAGAGGACTGGGTGCAGCGGAGGTCATTGGGGGCAAAACACTCACAGCGCTGAGAGCAGGCTTGTGTCCAGAACTGATCCCCGATCTGACAACATAAGAGAGCAACACTGACATGAAAAATACTTGCTAGAAGACATAATGTTATATTGTTATGTGCTCCTTTAAATGACTGCATGTACAGTTTGACCTTGACCCTTGGTCATTTTGTAATTACCTCAAAGTAGAAGCCGTCATAAAGACAGCCACACTGTTCCACAGGGACACAGCGCCCCCCGCTCCTCACAAATCCATCATCACAGAAACAGCCCTCAGCACAGGTCCTGTCGCAGCTGGCATCGATGCTGCTGGCACAGGTGTGCCCACACTCTGTGCCACACAGGTCGTAATGGCTATTTTCTGGACACTCCATTTCTGTTGACGGGGGTAATGGCTTTGTTACTTTTTTAATGTTAACCAACACTGCAGCTGTGAAGCTGAAAGGTGAAGTACATGATTCAACATGATCCAACACTGCAGCTATAATCAGTCCCTGATTCATCTAATATACATTTAGTCAAATTTCCCATAATGCACCTCAGGGCCCTCTATCTGGCCGTTCTGTGTGTGCACTCAAAACAACTATGGAGTTTAAACACAGTCCTGGCTCTGTAAACTGGGAAAGCAATAAACCATATCAACCAATCACCATGTGGTTTCAGGTACATGGAAGGGAGGGGTTTCATATAGGGATGCACCGATACCGATACCAGTATCGGGTATCGGGTCGATACTTCGTTAAAATACTCGTACTCGTACTCGTTTTAAATTACCGATACCAAAAACCGATACCCAGTGTTGCGTCTTAACGCGTGTGTTTTCTTCTCCTCTACTGTCTATGCCTGCCAGGTGTGAGAGCGCCGAGTTGCATAGAGGCCGAGAGCGGTATTGGAGACAGATAAGTTGAGGTTGAACTTGCAGTTTAAATCAATTCAATAACAGCCTGGATACGATGTGTGGAGGTGGCTTGCGTAAACGGTTTCGCTAGAGATTTTAAACTTAACACGTACGACCTCCAGTAAAGGTAAGTGCTATCTTCGGCTATTTTATGTTTTGCAGTTAACTTAGAACTGCTGTTACATAGGCAAAGTGTAGGGGCTAGCCTACTGTCTTTAGCGACGCTGCTCCTAAAACATATGATTGACATTGATTGACGGGGACGGGAATGTATTTGTTTTCTCCTCTTTTACCCGGACGCATTTAGGTCTCGAAAGGAGGACATGTGAGGGTAAAAGAGGACGTCTGCCTTGTCTTGTGTTTCAGGAATCTTGTTGACTTGCTAGTTTGTCATAAACACCCGCTAGCAAATTGCCGCTAGCAAGACATCCCGTTAGCGATGTTAGCAAGGTTGTTTTAACTCTTGGACATTGATGCTAGTATTAAGTTTTTTTTTCCCGTTTTTCCGCCTGATGCTAATATTAAGTACTCTTGCGTTAACTTATTTGCAATGTGTTTGTGATAGCTATGTTGGCTAGGTTGCAATCAACTTCCCTAACACAGTCAAAGTATAAATTTGGCTGCAAGAACGTAGCCCAGTTCATTGTCAACATTAAACTCTAGTAAGAAATCGCTATACCGTTGTGCTGCCTTAACGGCGATTTGGACTAATTTTTGACAGGAGTAAGGCACAGTGTAAGATCTGCACTGTTACAGTGTCGAGGGGCGGGAAGGAAAGTACTTCGTTTGACACAAGCAATTTGATTAAACATCTGAAGACGCACCATAGTGCTAAGCACATAAAGTTCACTCATGCCAGTGGCGCAAGAGACCAAAGCAACCAAACTTTACTGACGTCTTTCGAAAGAAAAAAACGCGCACGCACACAGACAGACAGAGAGAAAGAGAGAAGGGGAGGAAGAGAGGTGTTGATCCTTTTGTAACTGAACTGTGCTCATGTTCTTATTCAGGATAGTTCTGTTCACTTTTTGTTAAGCAGACTGTGTTGTTAACTATGCAGCAAATTAAATTGCCATCTGTCTATATTTACATTTTGTCTAATGTGATGATATTGACTCTTTTTTTTTTGTTTAAACCAGAAATCTCTGTTTATTTTTGGCTTGGGATAGCCTTCTGTTAATGTTGTACTATAGGCTTGACATAACCTGCAGAGGATAAAATAAAAAAAGTATCGGTATCGGTACTCGGTATTGGCAAGTACACAAATAAAAATACTCGTACTCGTATCGGTTTGTAAAAAAGTGGTATCGGTGCATCCCTAGTTTCATACGATAAACTCAATTATCAACAACCAATTTGGCCAGAATCACCGATTGTAGCTTAATCCGTGTATCATTCGTTCATTTGTTTTTCCGATTTAGACGAGAATTGAAAAAATGAAAGCAACGTTTGATTTCTCGTTTTTCCCTTTTCAAAACCAAAACCAGAAATCGGATTACGGTTCGTTTTCTCGTTTTTTCCATTCTGCACCCCCAAACGGAAAATGGAAAATGAAACATTCAAATAACAAATCCACACTGCTTTTTTTTGTGGGACCCGGCCCGTCTCGCCCGCTCTGTCGGGGAGGTGGAGCAAGAGCGCACGCGAGGACCCGAAAGATGGTGAACTATGGGCGAAGCCAGAGGAAACTCTGGTGGAGGCCCGTAGCGGTCCTGACGTGCAACTCGGTCGTCCGACCTGGGTGGGCCTAGAAGCTCGTAGAGTCCGTTGATGGTGCATCTTTCTCGGACACATATTTTTGACATCCCTGTGCCTGTGGAGGTTGAAAACAAGGGCCTAGAAGCTCGTAGAGAGTCCGTTGATGGTGCACTGTCCTCGGACACATTATGTTCACATCCTGGTGCCTGTGGAGGATGGAACCAGGGGTGTAGCTGCTCAGGGCCAGTCCGCTGATGGTCTACTATTCTCGGACACCTGTTGCTCTCATCCTGATCCCTCTGGAGGATGGAACCAGGGGTGTAGCTGCTCATGGCCAGTCCGCTGATGGTGTACTATTCTCGGACACCTGTTCCCATGGTTAACCAGTTTGGACTTAGAAATATTTTGAAACATGACAACCAATACGGCCAGGATTTGTTATTCGAATGTTTCATTTTCCATTTTCCGTTTGGGGGTGCAGAATGGAAAAAACGAGAAAACGAACCGTAATCCGATTTCTGGTTTTGGTTTTGAAAAGGGAAAAACGAGAAATCAAACGATGTTTTCATTTTTTCAATTCTCGTCTAAATCGGAAAAACAAATGAACGAATGATACACGGATTTAGCTTGAATAGATATTTGAAATGCATTGTTTTGATTGCTTCTGGTAAGATGCAAAAGATTCAAACAGCAAAAAATGCATTGAGTTTGAGAGAGGTCCTGGAAACTTACGGCAGCTGGTATTTTGACGCCAGGGATAGATGATCACATTTGCAGTTTGGCAGGCGCTGACATATGCTTCCATCTCACGGCAGAGGACATCGTTTCTGCCCCCAGACAGGCATACGTCAATGACACAGTTGTTAAAGAATGTCTGGGGGTCCACCTGGGCATGGCAGAAGCTCAGTGGTCCATTGCTAGCTCTGAGTAGCTCACACTGGACACGGGCTCTTGAGTCATCTTGGCACACTGGGCAGGAGTTTCCACATCCTCCAGTGCAGGGCATGCCGTCATCAACCTTCCAGTAGTCTCCAAAATCAGAAGCAGAGAGGGTCACAGAGCCAGAACCCTCTTCCTGGACAGTAAAGTCGTCACCCCTGAGGCCGTTGAAGTTTCCACACAGGCCACATGTGGCACCACTGTAGTTGGATGGCACTGTGATGTCCAACACCCACCCTCCATCATAACTGACAGTCAGCCCAAAGTCTGTTTTCACAAACGTGTGCAGTCCATTGGCATAGACAGACACTTTGCCCCCATCAAGAAGGACTGGCAGGTTTCTTGTCTCCCCATTCACCTGAGGTCAGAGTTGTGAGAGGATTGTATGTGTTTGTGTATAATTGCATTTGAAAAGGATTATATGACAAGCAGAGACTAATCTCATCTAATAACTAACTAATGATACTTCAGCATTAATAACTAATGTTATCACAGCAAATAAGAAAGCATGAGGGAATGTAATAACTTATACTCCTTTTTTATTTTGATTGCTAAACAAAATAGTTCTTGACAGATCTTTTAAAGTGACTTCAAGCATGATAAGCAGGCACTTGAGGAAAGATGACAGGATGAGAAACTGGTTCCACCATGATGGAATGGGAATAAAGATGACCTAAACAATAATTTGAACTTAACCCTTACCTGCACAGTCCCCCGATTGTATTTTGAGATGTACACCAGATGTCCCGACACATTGACGTAAACTGCCACAGTGATGGAGACGTGAAGACCATTCCATGCCTCATTCCTGGCCTCCACCTGAAAGTGAGGTAGGCCTTGTGTTCCATTGCAAACTGATGCCAGGACATAACGACATGTACCCTGGAAGTCAAAGGTGCGTCTGTCAAAGGAGATGTAGTGTGGGTCTCCAGAGGTCGAGCAGGTGGCATCAGGCTTAGGATGGCAACCGTACTGTCCATCTACAACTCGACAAGAGTCCTGAGCACCACAAGAAGAGGCCATGCAATGCGATTGTCCAGTGATGCCATTACACTGGCACAGGAACTGGCATTCCTCACCATACCAGTAGCGCTCTCCACTCTGTCTATAGCGCCCGCCATGGTGGCAACCACATCCTGTGGGTGGCACGCAACGATCCCCACTCAGAAGGAGCCCGTCATTACACTGGCACCCCTCCTGACACTGCTGAGTACACAGGAAGGGGAAAGACAGGCTTGGGCAGGAGGCTGGGCAGGATGTACCACACAGCTCATAATGGCTGTTGGGTGGGCAGGTTACCTCTATAAAGAGGAATAAAAGGTCAGTTCAAATTCAAAAGATTCCTTTTGCTATTTTCATATTTTACAAAGTCAGGATTAACAGAGGTGATTGAAAAGACCTGTCGTTCTCTTACCACAGTTAGTGATGTTCCTCCATTCCCCTACTGTGATGCCACTCTGTTGGCAAAGCAGGGTGTAGCCACGCAGTGCCTCGCACAGTGCCTCTTGAGTACCACGCGTCCTCACTAAAGCTTGGACACAGTCTTCAATCCGTCCCCAGGGGTCCAGCCTTGCTCGGCACTGGCTAAAAGGCCCGTGTGCCCATCCCATGATGCCACAGAGCTCCCTGAACTGGCTAGTGTTGTGGTAGTGTCCTGGTTCCAAGACCTGAGGCTCCACACAGAATGCTGACAGGGAGCCATCTCTCCAGCTGTCCCCAAACTGCTGTGAGTCGTAGATGGGAACTCCAGTGGGCGAGAGGAAGTCGTCACGAAGGTCTCCATTTAGATTCCCACACAGGCCTCCTAGAGTGCCGTTGTAGTTGCCAGGAGCGGTGATACGGATGACATGTGGCCAGTCAGCTCTCACCATCACTCCGAAGTTGGTCTCTATGACAACACCTTTAACACTACTGTGGTAGATGCGAATATGACCTGAGCTGACACTGAAAGGAATGCCCACTGTTTGCCCATCCACCTAATGAGAGAACATTAGATTTATGAATAGAGATGTGTATCACGGTATTAAAAATGAGAACTGTCTCATGTGTCAGGCTCTGCAGTTAGTCATGTCTGTGTCTAAGTAATTAAACACCTTACCTTTGTTGTGGCTCCCTCCCCCATCTCCACAGAAACTTGTGTTCCTTCTGCTTCAAACTTCAGGTGTCTGGCAAAATCTCTAAGGCCTGTGGGAACTTTCTCAACACTTACTTGAAAATGAGGTAATTGTGATTGTCCCCTGACCCTTGCCAATGTTAGACTACAGGCACCTGGGTAATGGAAGGTCTTTTCATCAAAGGTGCGATACGACCCGTAACCCTCCACCCAGCAGGTGGCGTAGCTGACAGGTCTGCAGCTCCGCACACCAACCTGGGCCCCACACACCTCCAGCTCACTACAGCTGTGTATCTGGCAGCTCATTGTCCCATGAGTACAGTGGCAGCTCCTCCCACAGTCCTGGTCTAGCACCACTGTCTCCCCAGCTGTATAGTACCGCCCCTCGAAGGTGCAGCCACAGTCACTCTGCAGAACACACTCCCCACCGCTTAGGACATAGCCAGCATTACAGATGCAGCTCTCCTGGCTGGGCAGTGGGCAATTCTGGGTAGCATTGGGGTTGCTGCAGGTTGCAGGGCATCCAGTTCCTTGAGACTCAAAGTGGCTGTTGGCTTGACAGGGGATTTCTACCGAAGGAAAAGATTGATGTTTTCAATGCCTGTGTCGGGCACCATTTCCAACATGACTTGATACACCATATTGTACATGAGAGAAGCAGCACTCACCACAGAATCCCTCTCTCCTCCACTGGCCCAACTGAATGCCCTCTTGTTGACACTGGGCAGCATACACGTTGAGTGCTTGGCAGAGGATGGGCTGATAGCCGTCACCCACACACAGATCATACACACAGTTTTCTACAAAGCTCTGTGGAGACAGCATTGAGTGACAGGAAACAAACGGGCCGACATTATTGCTGAGGATTCCACAGTGGGCAGGGTTTCCGTAAAGAGTCCTTTGGTTATTGGTGCAAGCAGGTCCTATTGGACAAGTCAGTCCTGGACATCGTACGTCCTGGCAGCCAGGGTCAGTGTCCCATGGGTCCTTCCAG
The DNA here is from genome assembly GCF_963457725.1 of Sprattus sprattus. Classification (NCBI taxonomy): domain Eukaryota; kingdom Metazoa; phylum Chordata; class Actinopteri; order Clupeiformes; family Clupeidae; genus Sprattus; species Sprattus sprattus. Next base: position 7,395,564 of record NC_137925.1, read on the forward strand.
CTGTTGGTAAACTCCACGTCTGAGCTCACAAGCTGCCCATCACGGGTTCTGAAATCATCATGAGGGTGGTGGTTGAAGTTGCCACACAGGCCACAGGTAGCGTTCTGGTACTCATAGGGAACTGAGATTCTGACATAGTGAAAGGCATCGTAGGTGACCAGCAGGCCAAAGTCTGTACTAACAGCCACCGAGAAACCTGATTGGTAGACCTGGATGGCCCCATTCCGTAGGGTAAATGGGGTCGTCACAAAGCTACCGTTCACCTGAAAGAGAATGATACCATTAACACTGGGTTAAATGGAGGAGAATGCTACCATTAACACTGCACTAAATGGAGAAGAGGTTATCTGGTATGTATACTTACCAGTGCTTGGTAATGATGGCCTTTGACCAGCTCAATTTCCTCACCGTAAACCCACACTCTTACAAGACGGGTCCACGACACATGTGTGCTGCCCCGATGCTCATTCTTCCCTTCAATACGATAGTATGGCAGTCCATTGCCACAAGCCTGGGAGACGTATAAGTGTAAATAATTAAAGCTTCCAAAGTAAGACCCAATTATCCCATCTTTTAAAAACTGAATCATACCTCGGAGAGTATGTACGTGCAGGTTCCCTGGAAATGAAACACTTTCCCGTCAAAGGTGTAGTAGTGGGGGTCACCAGAGATGGTGCAGGTGCGTCGCTGAATATTCTGGCAGGAGTACTGGAAGGCCGCTGGACGACACACCTGGGAAAAGGTGCAGGGCTGATGCTGGCACTGGAGGAGGCCTCCACTGACGCAGGTGCATCTTTGCTGACAGGTGGCATCTGTCCAGAAAGAGTCTCCAACCTGCACAGGTAAACCTAAGCGAGGTGTCTGCATTAGTTTTGTTTAGTTTTTGCTTTGGTGTAATTTGTGCAGGGTGGTCCATGCTGGAGTGAGAACTACATAGTGCACAGCCTGGGTGGCTGATGGGAACAACAGGTGTGTCTCTGCACCTCACATGATCATAGACCAAATTTAAGAAATAAGCCCCAAGAGACCATGCTTTGCACTGATTTTAGAACAGGTAAGGTAAGGTAAGGGGGAGTTGTTAGGCACGATGCGAAGCTGCACTTACCTGTTCTAAAATCAGCGCAAAGCACGGACTTGTAAGGCTTATTGCTTTTCTAACACTGTCACTACAAATATTTGATATGGTTTCATTAAATAAAGACAATTCAATTTAAGAAACAATAGTTTAATGATAAACCGTTTCAGCATCGAAACTCGAAAGGCATCGTAAGTATCGGTTCTTGTGACATGCCTAATACCTAAACTGAACTAATTATTCTTTATCATGTCTAAACGTATTCACTATTATAGTGTTTAATTTGCGTGGTGTGCCTGTGTATCGAGTGAACATTTTATGGCCATATACAAAACAAGATAAAAATGAATCTTCCACATGTATTTATGACTGTCATAAGTAAGTTGCTGTAGGGAATGAGTTAATTCCAAAACTGGTCAAATAAAGAATGTAAGAATAATATAATCAATTTTATTTTAAATTACCATTATATTGGCAGTCTTGTGGTCCATCATCAACCCGGAAGGCCCAGCGACCTGGCCTGTTGACGTTGCTAGTGTGCCTTAAATTGGTGATGTTGCTCATGAAAGAGCCAGGGATTGAGAAATGATGTGTTGAGTTGATGGTGTCATAGCCAGCCTACCAAACAAGAAAGTGAGAGTTGTAACGAAAAGTACATCCATTTCTTTCTATACTGTAATGTTATAGGTCTTGCCCATTCTTGATGGGGGTTGAGAACCTCATGACATCTTGGCCTGTATGGTCTGCTTACCTGCACCTGTCGGTATGTCGCAGCAATGGCACCATAATTCATCAGTGCAAATGAGCCTCGAGCCCCTGAGATCAGGACCACTTGGAATGATGTTTCCTTGGATAATGAGACAAGAGTAGGATGTTGTAGTAGTGATTGGAGTAAAATTGAATAGTTTTACTTTAAAATAATTGAAAAGCCAGTTCCATTACAAGTAAATCCTCTTTTGTCCCAGACAATAGTTAAATGATTACACTGATGAAGCTTCAGAACCATAATATGGGCAAAAAAAGTATTTACTGTTCCTGTGTTCGGGAAATATGCCACTTTGTCCCATGTTGCAACAAAGACCCAGGAGGCTGAGAAGCTTATTCCAGGGAAGTACTGGTTGATGTCTGTTGTAGCTTGCTGGATGACACTGCCAGTGGTGTACTGGCGGTAGGATATGGTGCCTCTACGCCGGTTGTCAAGGTCTGTCCAGAACGGGGCAATCATGTTGCGGTGTGCATAAGCAGGATATTGGTATGGAGTCCATCTCCACCATCCACTGTCAAAAGTGAGAAACCCGTTGTGGTTAACCTGCAACACCAATAGATTCATCAGTGAAGAAAAACTCAAATGAGCTATTTGATAGAAAAGTTGTAAGTTGTCTGTGAATGATAAATGTTTGTTAGCCTTTTCTGGATTCTTTCATCAGATATTGACACCGTAATTGTCACATACAGACTGATCATTTTTTTGGGTGTGCTGTTTCCAGGAAAGCATTTTTACCTAGGACTCCTAATCTGAGCTGAACACATTTACTTACGTGTATCTGGGTTGATGCCTGCCTGAAATAGCGAAATGGTTGTGATATTCTAGTGGATGACCACCCATCATCGACACGACCGGAATATGAATCCCCTGGTCCGAAGGGGTAAAATACACCTGGAGGAGTTGGAAAGTTAGAGATCCATGGTCCTACAGCACATCATCTTGTACAGATATGTATGATGACTTGCATCACTTTTGCAGTAGTGTGGTACTTTAGTTCTGTCATTAGATTAGTTGTAAAAGCAAAAGAAAGATTTTGGTTGTACTTTATATCGTTATAGCTGCCAGTGATGAAAAACAATGGTCCAGTAAATCTAGCAGTATTAAATGCTTCTTAAAATAACGTTTAAATTAGGTGCAAATATAAGTGAATGTACTGGCATTCTGATCCAAGGGAACACCTGTTTTGGAATCATAGTTACCAGTGGGTGTAAATGTTGATTTACCTGGTGTTGATGGTGGTGTTGTGGTCGGTGGGGATTCTGCAGTCGTTGTTGATGTTGCTGCTGTTGATACTGAAACTGTTGTCGTTGCTTCAGTTGTTGTAAGAATGGAAGATGTTGGACTTTCTGTTGTTGTGAAATCTGTGAATGTTGGAAATCCTGTTGCTCCTTGAGAAGTTGTGGTGTCAGGTGTTGCCTCTAGAAATGCTGTTGCCGTAGTTGTTTGTGGAGTTGTACTTGGCATCAGTGTTACTGGTTAAAAAGATGAATACATTGGGCCTTATTTTCGAACAAAGTTAAGAACAAGTTAAGAAGAAATATCTTGCTTGCAGGCATTTGAAACATGCTCCCCCTCGGTCGTGTCATCAGCAGACATGGGATGTCTTTCCACTGTTATGCTGATGACACACAGCTTTATATCAAAACTGCCCCAAGCCCCTCTGCTGCCATGTCATGTCTCACCGCCTGTCTTGGGGAGATAAAGGCATGGATGAGCAACAACTTTCTCCAGTTAAACAGTAGCAAAAACCGAAGCCCTTCTTGTTGGCACTCCACACCAGGTTCAGTCATTCTCCATAACTCATCTAACCTTCGACAGTCAGGCATACCCCTCTCCTCCACAGTCACTAATCTAGGACTTAGGTTTGACCCTCACCTGACCTTTAATGACCATAAAAAACACCTGTGCAAAACCTCCTTTTATCATCTCAAAAACATCTTCAAACTCCGCCCCACTTTAACCCTGTCAGATGCAGAAAAGCTCGTCCACGCCTTTATCTCCTCGAGACTGGACAACTGTAATTCACTCTTCACTGGGATCACTGGCAAGAACATTCAGAAGCTGCAGTACATCCAAAGCAGCGCTGCCAGGATCCTGATGAGAGTCCGGAAATATGAGCACATATCACCCTTTCTACACTGACTACACTGGCTCCCTGTCTCATACCAGATTGACTACAAAGTCCTACTCACCCACCCATAAATGAATAAATGGACAAGCATCTCCCTACCTACAAGAACTCATTACTCCCCAAACATCCAAGCGCACCCTCAGATCTTCAAACAGCTTGCTCCTGCGGGTCCCCAACACAAAGCTCCGCACTAGTATGTTTTCTATATACAGTACTGTGGCACTCTGAGATTCATCTGAATGAAGATTACGCTATAAATTAAATGCAATATTATTATTATTATTATGAATAATAATATTATTAATGGAGTTTGTTATTCAGAGAGCCTTCATTCTTTTAGCATGCAGTATTTGGAATGGTAAAGGTACAAGGAGGTGAAAAGACCTGGGCCCTGTTCGGCGTACAACTGAAGCTAAGATAATTAATTTAGCTGGCGACATGAGATAATATAGGTCGCTAAATGAGAACAGGCCAAGCCGGTCTGGCGACGTGCGCTAAGATAAAAAATCCTCTAGTTAAGTTGTCCCAGGCTAAACTCGTCAGGTAATTTGCGCATGCACGTCATGCTTCAAAAGGCAGGGAAGGTCGATCACCAAAACCATGATTTTAAAAGTCTAAACTCAAAGAAAAAGACTAATTTTTGTCTCCGCTAAGGCAGGATATGACCATGAACGCGTTATGAAGAATTCAAGACCATGGATCTTGGCGGATCGCAAAGAACTCTCTCCCTACGCTAATCAAACTGCCCTGGAGCAGGTTAGTGCTAAGTGATATGTTACTATGGTAATTTATCAGAAGTTGCTTCGCCAAACCCGATAAAGGGGCATTCTCTTTTTTTAGCCTGGAATCTAGCTCGCTAAACCGCTTAGCGAGCGTCGCCGAACAGTACCCTGTCCCTGTAGCTGAGTGATTGGTGTATGGCCTGATTCCTCAGTTTGTTTTTGTTTTTAAAAACACTTCATCATCTTTATCATTAACAGAATCTTCCAATGGAATGTATACTTTGTTTAATGTGAAGAGGTCCTATGTCATTTTCTTTGATCCGTTTTTTGGTGGAATGACAATTTTAGATGTATGAGACGAACAAAATTATTTTAATAAGAAGACCAGATAAGCAACGTTTTTGCAACAATTATTAAAAGGACATGATTGGCACATTAATTTACTCAGCTGTGGTTCTTTAGGGAATATAGAACATGTAATATTGTAAGAAGTAAACTAGCGAGCTAACCCTTTAAAACACAATCAATAGCACTGTTGGCACTGAGTTACTCAGCACGCTAATTGGTGTCTTTTTACAATATAGTTGGACATGTCATGCTGTGAAAGCTTTACTTACAGTTTTGCAGGGTGGTCCCCTACAAAGGAAAACTACAAAGTGCACAGCCTGGGTGACTAGTGGGAACGACAGGTGTGTCTCTGTCCCTCACTTGATCATAGACCAACAAAATGAAATCAAAGGTGATACCAAAACGTATTGCCTATAAAATCATATCTCATAAAGTGGCAAAATGTTGCATACTATTGCTTTCAATTGATAATTCTTTATCATGTCTAAACAAATATATTCACTACCATAGTGTTTTATGAGCTTGGTGTGCCTGTGTACCGTAATATCACAGTAGGCTACACATCAACATGAGTGACCATTTTATGGCCATATACTGTAGCTAATAAGTGTCATTTTACCCTCCATAACTTTGATCAAATGTATAATTATTTCAATACATTTTGAATGTATTGTTTGAATGTATTAAACAAATTACAGGTTTTAGTCCAAAGGCATTACAAAATGGCACCTCATCGTTTAAAATTGTAAGCCTTTTTTCCATCTAGGAGACATATTATGCATGTTTACCATTTTTAGGTAGCAGTGAATGGTCCAAGGGTCCCAAAATAGGGTTGTCACTACCACTGAGGGTGATGCTCACTATTTTATCTGAAAGCCATGTATCCCTAGAGTACACAAAGCCTTATGGAAATTGCAAAACTCACAAGAGCCTTGTAGACCAAGTACATATTTGTCCCCTTAAGCAAAATGATTGGTATACAAATTTTATATGTAGCTTTAAGTATCTTTCCCTCTTGCCCTCAGGTAAAATACACCTGGAGGAGTTGGAAACTTAGAGATCCATCGTCCTACAGCAGATCATCTTGTAGTGTTATGCATGATGACTTGCATCACTTTTTTCAGTATGTGGAATGGTAGAGGTACAAGTAGGTGAAAAGACCTGTCCCTGTAGCTGAGTGATTGGTGTATGGCCTGATTCATCAGTTTTTTTAATATACTTTATCATTTTTATTATTAACAGAATCATCCAATGGAACGTATCCTTTGTTTAATGTGAAGAGGTTCTATGTGATTTTCTTTGATCAGTGTTTTGGTTGATTGACAATTTTAGATACCGTATGAGATGAGAAAAAATATTTTAAAACAGATTTAAAACACAAACAGCAGCACTGTTGGGACTGAGAAAAATCTTGCTAGCACGCTAATTGGTGTATTTAAACAATATAGTTGGACATGTCGTGCTGTGAAAGCTCTTGTTACATTTTTGCAGGGTGGTCCATCCTTGACCAAAAAACAACAAAGTGCACAGCCTAGGTGACTAGTGGGAACGACAGCTGTGTCTCTGTCCCTCACTTGATTATAGACCAACAAAATGAAATCAAAGGTGATACCAAAACTGATTGCCTATAGAAACATACCTCATTTAGTGGCAAAATGTTGCATGCTGTTGCTTTCAAATGATAATTATTTGTCATGTCTAAACAAATGTATTCACTATTATAGTGTTTTATGAGCTTGGTGTGCCTGTGTACCGTAATATCACAGTAGGCTACACATCAACATGAGTGACCATTTTAAATGGGGTAAAAATAGGGTTGTCGCCTCCAGTTTCGCTTCCACTATCCATGGAGTACACAATTCCCTATGAAATGGGCCAAACTGACAAGAGCCTTGTAGACCATGTGTCCCCTTAAAGGCACCCAGTGCAACTTTCGAAGCTTAAAAATAAATATTCAATTTCTAGTCGATAACAACAACAATTGCCGCCATTTTCTTTATTTTTTGTGACCCACAATAAATAAAGCAGGATTCCAGTCAATGGAAAAATGGCCTCTCCCCTCTGGCGATTGTTGTTGTTTACGATTTTCTATCAGTTCCCACCATACAACGACGTCTCATCTTTGCTCCTTGAATGTCCATATGTAATGGTATGGAGTTATTGAAACTTACTACGTGTAAAAAAGACTAGAAATTGAATGTTTATTTTTCATTGAATGTTTATATAAAGTTGCACTGGGTGCCTTTAAGCAAAATGATAGGTATACACAACATGTAGCTTTCTGTATCTTTCCGTCTGGTAAAATACACCTGGAGGAGTTGGAAACTTAGAGATCCATAGTCCTACAGCACATCATCTTGAACAGATATGTATGATGACTTGCATCACTTTTGCAGTAGTGTGGAACTTAAATTCTGTCATTTGCATTAGTTGTATGAGCAAAAGAAAAAGTTATTTGTACTTTATACCACTAGAGCTGCCAGTGATAAATAGCAAAGTTCCAGTAAAACTAGCAGTATTAAATACTCCTTAAAATAACTTGTAAATCAAGTGCAAATATAAGTGAGTGTATTGGCATTCTCAAACAAGGGATGACTTGTTTTTTAATCATAGTTACCAGTGGGTGTAGATGTTGTTGTTGTTGTTGTTGTTGTTGTTGTGGTCGGTGGAGATGCTGCAGTAGTTGCTTCAGTTGCTGCTGCTGATACTGAAGCTATCAGAATTGCAGATGTTGGGCTTTCTGTTGTTTCTGGGAATGCTGGTACTCCTGTTGTTCCCGGAGAAGTTGGGGTGTCAGTTGTTGTCTCTGGAGATGATGGTGTCGTAGTTCGTTCCATCAATAGAGACATCAGTGGTACTGGTTGAATAGATGAATACATTGTTATTGCTTTGTTCCTTGATTAATAATGTTCGATCACACTTCATCATTAACATGATCCCCATGGGGCAACAAGGACTCTGTACACAAGTGTATCACCATGGTAACATCACTTTATCTGGAGGAACATGATTTGAATTTTGGGGAATTTGGTCATCAGTCAGGTTGTTATTCAGAGAGAGAGCCTTCATTCTTTTAGCTTACAGTATGGGGAACGGTAGAGGTACAAGTATACATTATTTTAGCATACAGTATGGGGACTCAACATGAGTGACCATTTTATGGCCATATAGCTAACAATTGTAATTTTACCCTCCATAACTTTGATTATATGTATAATTATTTTAATTGTTTTTGAATGTATGAAACAAATTAGAATTTGTTTCATACATTCAAAAACAATTAAAATAATTAGTCCAAAGTCATTCAAAAATGGCAACTTTAATGTTTTATGAAGTTTCTGTGATTTAGTTTTTTCTGAAACAGAGTTGGAATGAAGGTCAGTGTTATCATTTAAAATTGTAAGCCTTTTTTCCATCTAGGAGACATATTATGCATGTTTACCATTTTTAGGTAGCAGTATATGGGCCAAGGGGCCCCAAAAGAGGGTTGTCACTACCACTGAGGGGATGCTCACTATTTTTCTGAAAGCCATGTATCCCTGGAGTACACAAATCCCTATGAAAATTGCAAAACTGACCAGAGCCTTGTAGACCAAGTATGTGTCCCCTTAAGCAAAATGATAGGTATACAAATGTTCTATGTAGCTTTATGTATCTTTCCCTCTGGTAAAATACACCTGGAGGAGTTGGAAACTTAGAGATCCATAGTCCTACAGCAGATCATCTTGTACTGATATGCATGATGACTTACTTTTGCAGTAATGTGGAACTTACATTCTGTCATTTAGATTAGTTGTTTAAGAAAAAGAAAGTGCAAATATAAGTGAATACATTGGCATTCTGGCATTCTCAACCAAGGGAAGACCTATTTTGGAATCATAGTTACCAGTGGGTGTAGATGTTGTTGTTGGTGGTGTTGTGGTCGGTGGAGATGCTGCAGTAGTTGCTTCAGTTGCTGCTGCTGATACTGAAGATGTTGTCAGAATTGAAGATGTTGGGCTTTCGGTTGTTTCTGGCGAATATGTTGTTGTCTCTGGAGATGATGGTGTAATGGAATCAGATGTTAGATCACACTTCACACAACATTAACATTTACATGTTCCCCATGGGGCAACAAGGACTCTCTACACAAGTGTGTCACCACTGTACTATCACTTCATCTGGATAAACTTCATTTGAATATTTTGGAATTTGGTAATCAGTCAGGTTGTTATTCAGAGAGAGAGAGCCTTCATTCTTTTAGCATACAGTATGTGGAATGGTAGAGGTACAAGTAGGTGAGTTTAAATGTTAAAAGAGTGTTAAAGTTATGTTATGTGTGGTGTGAAGGAGGGAAAATAAAAATATATATTAATAATGAATGATTAATTAACGAATATGAATAATATTAATGAATGAATATTACATTTATAATGTATGTGGAAATATTTATTAGTTGGAATTTGTTTTAATTAAAGTAAGACAAACTTAGAAATGTCAGTTACACACAAAAGTGCGATTACAATAATTTGAAAATAGAAAACCTGAAGGACAGATAAACACACATTTGTCATTCTGACCCGCTGCCAGACTATTCAGGAGGTTGTTTGAACTGAACTAAAGCTTTGTGTACATTATGATGGTGTTTGTGTTATAACTAAACTATAGCTTTGTTTACATTATGTAAGGGATAATGTATAGAACACCGGTCATTATCGGGAAAATAAGCCCCGACAGGGCGAACAGCACCCCGACGCGAAGCGGAGGGGTGTTGGTTCATCCTGAAGGGGCTTATTTGAATGCCATGTATCTCTGGAGTACACAAATCCCTATGAAATGTGCCAAACTGACCAGAGCCTTGTAGACCAAGAATGTGTCCCCTTTAGCAAAATGATTGGTATACAAATGTTCTATGTAGCTTTATGTATCTTTCCCTCTGGTAAAATACACCTGGAGGAGTTGGAAACTTAGAGATCCATAGTCCTACAGCACATCATCAGTAATGTGGAACTTACATTCTGTCATTTAGATTAGTTGTATAAGAAAAAGAAAGCTTTTGGTTGTACTTTATACCACTAGAGCTGCCAGTGATGAATAACAATGGTCCAGGTAAACTAGCAGTATGAAATGCTTCTTAAAATAACTTGTAAATCAAGGGCAAATATAAGTGAATACATTGGCATTCTGGCATTCTCAACCAAGGGAAGACCTATTTTGGAATCATAGTTACCAGTGTTTGTAGATGTTTTATATGTTGTTGGTGTTGTTGGTGTTATGGTCAGTGGAGATGCTGCAGCAGTTGCTTCAGTTGATACTGAAGATGTTGTTCCTGCTTCAGTTGCTGCTGCTGATACTGAAGATGTTGTCAGAATTGATAATGTTGGGCTTTCTGTTGTTTCTGGCGAATATGTTGTTGTCTCTGGAGATGATGGTGTAATGGAATCACATGTTAGATCACACTTCACACAACATTAACATTAACATGTTCCCCATGGGGCAACAAGGACTCTCTACACAAGTGTGTCACCACTGTACTATCACTTCATCTGAATAAATTTAATTTGAATATTTTGGAATTTGGTCATCAGTCAGGTTGTTATTCAGAGAGAGAGAGAGCCTTCATTCTTTTAGCATACAGTATGTGGAATGGTAGAGGTACAAGTAGGTGAGTTTAAATGTTAAAAGAGTGTTAAAGTTATGTTATGTGTGGTGTGAAGGAGGGAAAATAAAAAATATATTAATAATGAATGATGAATTAACGAATATGAATAATATTAATTAATGAATATTACATTTATAATGTATGGGGAAACATTTATTAGTTGGTATTTGTTTTAATTAAAGTAAGACAAACTTAGAAATGTCAGTTACACACAAAAGTGCGATTACAATAATTAGAAAATAAAAAACCTGAAGGACAGATAAACACACCTGTCATTCTGACCCGCTGCCCAGACTACCCAGGAGGTTGTGTGAACTGAACTAAAGCTTTGTGTACATTATGATGGTGTTTGTGTTATAACTAAACTATATCTTTGTGTACATTATGGAAGGGATAATGTATAGAAAGCCGGTCATTATCGGGAAAATAAGCCCCAACAGGGCGAACAGCACCCCAACGCGAAGCGGAATGACCGGCGTTCTATCACATTGTGTCTTTTTACAATGTATTTGTTACTATTGGTAGTGTTTAAAAGGAGAGAAATAGTTCGCCAAAGACGTTGAAACTCTTTAGAACACAGCTGCTCAACTGTCAGCTGAAACTCCATTGAGCTGGGTTGATAAATTACTGGACTACTTGCGGAGACTAACCTGGGTACCAGAGTGAACTTAGTCCCGCCCACAACATTTGAGCTCTGGAAGTTCTGTCTAGCATCGCTCCGTTAAAAATCTGGATCTGTGCCAGCAGGTGAGCTTTTCTGTTCTGTGTTTGCTCTCAGAGAATGAAGGAGGCGACGCACTGTGCAAGATCATTTTGCAGCAAACACTGACTGTATTACATTCACTGCTGAATAATTCTGAATTAATTGCCTACCTTGTGCCATTGTGAATCCACCTGACAAAGAAAAGTAATGGAAATGTAAGTTCCAGTAGAATGGCACAAAGCAGTGACAGTGATATTACATCCAGTGTGTGTGGAGGAATCTGCTTGAACCAGCTTTAGGAGGACTTACCCATCATCAGCATCGCTGCGGATAGCGCACACACACAGATGGCAAAGCCCATGGTGACTGGGGCACCTGGTCTCTTTCACAAGCCGGACAGGATCCACTCCTTTCAGCTGCTGATCTCTAAACAGCATGCAGCATCACATCCACAATCACAAAAGTATGCTTACAGTAGCCATACACTTCTTTAGGCTAGGAACGCTAACAAGGATCCACTCTTAGCTTGGAGGCATGTACATTAACATGTGGAATTGTCTTAAAGCATTCATCAAGGTGCTAAAATACATATAAACTAGTCTACGGCTTTCTCACTAAAGCCTATGTTTACTTTTTTTTTTATTTGCGTGTCATAGTTATGTATTGTTATTGAATCTTTTAGGCAGTTGCCAATATAAAATGCTCTGCAAGCAAACAAGTGTCTTTTGCTCAAATCAAATAATGAGATCATTCCACTCATTGAGTACTGGCAGACCCAGGTAAGTATAAAGACTTTATTGTAACTGTAAGCATCAATTATCTCTGTATTCCTGCTCTTTTTCTGTCTATATCTCTACTTTTATCTCCTCCAACTTCTATAAAAAGTCTTTATGAACCATTTGTTAAGTACTCAATGCCAAATTTCAAAGGCATTCTTATCTAAATAGTATTATAAGCGTTGAATTAAAAATGTACATTCAAATTATGAGATAGTTTCACGAACAATTTCAATTCTATAGTATAGTCAGATGTATAATAGAAGAATTTGCTCAAATACACCTTACCAGTATTAAGGCTGGTTGTGCCGAATGTGACCGTAGCGCTCTGAGTTTCCTCTGGATCTCTGAGGTCCGATTCTCCCCATCTCTTTTATAGATGGCTTGGTACCAAAACAGGCTGGAGGTGGTGCATTACTTCGCTCAGGTATGTAATCTCTAAACCTGTTTACAAAAAATCGTTCTTAGTGTATTGTACTGCTTCCCGTAATCTCGTCGGAAATATTAACATCTCTTCCTTGATGCTTTGACAGGTGTCAAGAGTTGAGAGCAACCCTATTAAGCCCTGGGAACCAGTGCACAGACAATAATAAAGGCCAGTTCAGCTATTACACTGCTGATTGACTAAACGATTGATTATGCCATGACATGCAGAAATTTGAAGACATTTTGACATTTTGTCTTGCCTTCATAGGACAGTTTAATTCATTTCAGTATGATTGACCTGCATTATGCCAATGGCAGTGAGCATTGCAGAAATCTGTTGATGAGGAGTGCCATGAATTCTGAAATCATGAAATCAGAAATCTGTTGTTGAGTTGGGCCATGAGGTCAGGCCTCACTGACGCAGGCACAAGTCCCAGCTCTCCACTCAGAGAAAGACGGCTGCAGGGAGTGCTAAGGAGGTCATGTGTCACTGAAACTTACACACGCTTCTCAAACGCAGGTGTACTGCTCTTAAGTAGTACTTAACTAACGCTGTCCATGTACACACTGCTGAAACATCCCCTAATTTAGTGATATCAGGTGAAATTACTGCTGCCTTTTAAAATCCTAGGACCTGCATCGTTAATTCACTTAAAGGTGAAAAAACACACACAAATAACGATTAAAACGATCATAATATTACACCGCATTCAGATTTGTTTGTTTGATGATGTGTCAACATGTTAAGCCTACTCAAGACGTCCAGCATAAGCCCGCTCTTTGCCACTTGCAAGTGTCCTACGGTGAGTGGCATGCTGCCAGAGCAAGAGAAGGACTTTGAGGGTCAGGAAGATGTTGAGGGTGATCGCGAGGAAATAAGTTAATAGGCCAAATATAGGCCTATGGTTTATTTTGACAGCACAAAAAAGTATTCCCTACTCCACTCTTATCGTTAATGTATTTAATATTTTTCTTTCTATTTAACATGATTTTTCTCTCTCTAATGGTTCTGTGTTCCCCAATCTCTTCCACTTTCTGCACCAACTTGTGAGCTAGGCCTAGGCCCTCCTAAATGAGGGCTAAGATACACGCCTCCATCCACCCCCTTCCGAGGTTGCAAGTCCTATGCTTGTCTACACTGATCAATCATTGCACTGTGATGACAGAGTGAAAGACCAGGACCACAAAGTTTCCAGACCCCAAAGAAAGCTGTGTAAATTTAAAGCCTGACATATATTATGCATAGACAGAGACACAAGGGTGCAAATCACTGAGGGGGAAATGAAATGGGCGCAGTGAGCATTAAGTCAAGTCAACATGAAGGATAAAGTATTTTTTAGCCTTATATGAGGAGAAAATTCTCTCACTGTTAATGTGAGATTTTTAAGGTGGATTCACGTGATGTAGTTTAAATGTCTCTCTGCCCATATTATATGGAGTAACTGATTATACGGATAAGAGCCTGATCTTGTTTTTCTGAACTAGCTGGCTGCAATTGTTGACGAGATGGCTGCCGAGCGGCAAGACTTGCCTTTAAGGACTTTGGTAAAAAGCATAGCTGTAGTTGTCCTAGCTGGAATCTCTGGGCTCAGATGTGACTCACAGATGTCAACTCTTCTACGGGCCCAGTGGCGCCTCGTAAGAAGCTCCTGAAAGTTATCCACCTCTTTTACTCTGTCTGAAGGAAGCACAGTGCTATGATTGATCAGTGTAGACCAGCACAGTCCCCACCGGACTCGAACTTGTAACCTCGGACGTGGGAGGCAGATGTGCTTGAATGGAGGTTAAAACCCATGGGTGCTAGTGTCTGTCGCTAACATGCCTCCTAAGGTGTCGGAGGGTCAGGTTTACTCTGGCTCAACACACACACACAGTGTACAGTACTGTCATGGGTAAGGTGCCACACACACTAACACACACACACAGCATACTGTCATGGGAAAGATGCCACACACTCACACAGCGTACTGTCATGGGTAAGATGCCACACACACACACACACACAGCATACTGTCATGGGAAAGATGCCACCAAGGACAGAGGAAGGATGGGGATGAGGGCCTGATGCTGGTATGGTGGCATGACATGACTGTGAATCTAGATAACACATTCCTTCCTGTCATCATTATAAACACGTGTGTTTCATTCTGTTTGAGTTTAGTCACAGGAACAAGTGAAAGGCCATGCTCAGTTTGTGAGTATGTGTTTGTGTTTGCGTTTATTTGTACCAGTGTATTTGTTTGTAGACAGTGCATGGCTCTATGTATACATGTGTAAGGAACCACTTTCCAGACAGATTTGGGAGTGGGCAAAGGTTTTTGTGTTTTGTCTTTATGCTCTTCACTGAAATACAATATATTATTAAAGGACCCTATCTTATTAGTCTATAAATCACTCCATAGTCATGCACCTGAATATATAACAGGCATGCTCTCAAGGTACACACTCAGTAGATCCCTGAGGTCTTCTGGCACTGAACTCTTAACAGTTCCAAAAGCCAGAAGCAGCTTTTAGTTTCTATGCCCCCAGCCATTTGGAATACTCTGCCAGAACACCTAAGAATGGCTGAAACAGTGGAAACCTTAAGACATATCTCTTTAATCTATCACTCGCTGTAATATTCATCTGTTTATTTATCTCTGGAGAGTGTTTGTAACCCCCCCCCAGCCCCCCTTTTTCCTTCTGTGAGGTGCGTTGTGTTACCTCCTGGTATGAAATGTGCCGTACATATAGTTTGATTTTATGACCCACAGCCTACAAAGACGAGAACTCCCATGTTTCTGAGATCTATGTAAAAACCAATCTATTCAACTGCAGGACTGAGTCCTGTCAAATGAATCCAAACATGACAAAGAAATCTTCTTACAAATCTTCTTACAAGACACTTTATACCCCTAATTCCATGTTCCTGCCCTTAGTTTAACCCTTGTGTGGAAAAGCACAGGTGGAGAGAAAGAGACAGAGAGTAGAGATAAAAAAAACATCAGCAGGCCAGGGGTGTGAGAAAAGAACAGGGAGAGAACCAGAGACAGAGAGTAGAGATAAGAACAACAGCGGGCTGTGAGAAAATTCAACCTAGTGGAACAATGCATCTCTGGAATGTTTTTAGAGACATCATTTACAAACACCTGAACCACACCTAATTAACCACTCATTTCTGCAGACTAGTATGTTCCATCTAGGCCATCTGTGTTCTACAATGCGAAGATTCCTGGCCTGCAACATTTTTACTCAGCAACACACTGTCATCAAAAGTGTGTGTATTTGTGAACATGTCCTGGTGTATGCTCACAGTAAAGGAGTGTGTGTGTGGGTATGAAGAGAGAGGATGAAGGTAAAAAAAAAAGGATGAGGGAGAGAGAGACGGGGAGAGGGAGAGAGAGAGGATATGGGAGAGAGAGAGAGGATGGGAGAGAGAGGGGGGGGGTGAGGGGGAGAGAGGCTGAGGGAGACAGAGAGGGGGAGAAAGGATGACAGAGAGAGGTTGGGGGAAAAAATGCACAGAGGATGAGGGTGAGCGAGAGAGAGGCTGAGGGAGAGAGAGATGGACAACTACAAATGCAAACAGAGATGATTAGATAGCAGAGGCAGAAAAAAAGAGACTGAAAAAAAAGTCAGAAAAAAAGAGACTGAGATAGCAAATTTAGCCCACAGGTTAAAGCAACAGATGTATTAGATAAGGAAGCACTCATACACGCACACACACACACACACACACACACACACACACACACACACACACACACACACACACATATTCACTCTCTCACACACACTGTCACACACACACACACAGATGTAAACCTGTTTTTAATCTTTTTTTGTCTCACTCACCAAAGACAGGTGAGATTCAGTTTTTCGTCCATTTTAGGGGGTCCAGTTCTTTCCGCTTTGCTATTGTAAGTGGGTCTTGTAGGAAATTATTCAAATAAAGACTTGATTTCAAACACGATTGATCCTGGACAAGAGTGTTTTGACATTTTAAATGACATTTGTACATGAAAAGATATATGACATTATTTTGTGGTGGATGCTCCTTCAAGTCTTGCTTAACGCTGGTCACAGGCATGTGATCTGTGCTTTAATTCCTTGGATATAAACATCATGATGGTGTTTCCACCAGCCAACTGAGCCAAACACTAATCTTTAACGCTAATTGACTAATTGACTAAGTATTAATGATATAAGTACTCACCTGATTCAACAGCTGGCCTTCCCACATCAAGTCAGTGTAGTAGAAACCCTGTGGGAAATGAAACACTGCCATCATAACTAACCTTTCCAAAGAGTTTAAAGAGATTATTCAGTAGATAGTGTCATCTTTCAGAGAGCTTATTCATTAGATAGTGTCATCTTTCAGAGGAATTTATCACAAACAAACAGACATGGTGAGAGAGAGAGAGACAAATGGAGATGCATGAATGCACACAAATATGTGCAAACCATCAGCAATCCTGTTAGATGAGCAAAATCGCCCAGTCCAGTGGTAGCAAACTACCTGTGTAGAAAGGGTTCTTCATTTTAGAAAGGTCCACTGGATTTTCTTCAGATCAGGACTGATCCAGACTGGATCTGTGTAGAACTATAGCCGTCACAGCAGGAGTTTAGCCTTCTTCAATGTGGCTGTATCTTTGTACTTTTATCAGTACCAGTGATGTTTCAGATAATGACAGACATGTCAAGTGGTTGGTTGAGAGATTGGCTTGCTGCATGTCAGGAACATTGACATTGACTGATCTGCAGTTTCACCATGAAAGATACAATCATGATTATTGAGTGTTTTTTGTCTCTCTTTATCTCAGACACACACTTCTCTTTCTGCTTTCTCTTTTTTTTAAACGATGAATTCAAGGTTATTCCATAAATCAGTGTGATTGACTGTATTGCCCTGATTAGAAACAGTTCTCTATATCGGTTTGCCTTAGGGCCTGGTGGTAGAAACACACATACACACACACACATACACACACACACACACACACATAACACCCAGATGACTAGCAGTGGTTTGGTTACGCTTCTTTTGACACGAAACAAGGCTGTCACCGCCTGAGGAAAAGAAAGCTACTAATCAACCTGAAATATCAAAGCCTGGAAGGTCAGAGAGAGGCACGGGCCCACTCTCAGAGAGAGAGAGAGAGAGCCCGGGCTCACTCCCAGACTGCAGCACAAGAGGGAGAAGCCAAATTAAACACATCACACAAGGTTTATATAGAAAGAAGTTAGTGTTCTCTGACGCCAAAACACTTTGTCAGCAGGGATTACCACGTGGGTCTCTCTGACGTCATCTTACTATGCTTTCTGTCATGCAAGGATGTCAGTTTTACACAAGGTCGAAAGAAGCACAGTTCGACCCGTCTTACCCACACATGCTCTTACACATATGCAGACCAAGTGGCGTTGTGATGTTTGACATGTCAGAAGTGCTCTTAGGCACTTTCTATATGAAGGCTGGAGATGATAAAATCTGGATTATGATATTAGTTCCCACCAAGTTAAGTAGTAATGGGATGAGTACCGATCACCTAGGCCAGGGGTACTCAATAGGCGGACCACAGTCCGGATCCGGACCCAGACGCAATCAAATTTGGACCAAAGCCAAAATCAACATTCTAATTTAATCATGATCCAAGCTAGTTTTAATTGGTGCGTGAATTCACGCTATATATTTTTGGCCTACTCGATGTGGTTTCTATCTTCCGTATCCAATCCAGAGGTCCAATCAGGAGCTGTAATAACAGCATCACTATGCCATCTCACTCACTCAATGTTGGCCGCGAGCGCTCTGTGGGTCACGCAGGTTGTGTGCGTCACTGGCAACAATGCGGGCAGATAGATTTGTGAGCGGTATCTTTTCCCATCAAACGAAAATCATGGCGTACTTTACAGTAAACCCGACAAAAAACGAAAAGTTGATTCCAAAAATCGCAAATTTAAGACAGAGTGGACTGACAAGTATGCATTTGTGCTGCTTGTGGGGAGCATAAAACCGATGTGTTTAATCTGCAACGGTTGCCCTATCAAAAGTGGTAACGGGAAACGGCACTGTGAAACAAAGCATGCACACTTCGAACAGAAATACCCGCATAACTCCGAGGTAAGGGGCAGAAAAATAAACCATCTGCAATCATACCAAGCAACATGCAGTGTAATAGTTAGATCAGCCACACAACAAGAGCGTGCATACCTCAACATATATGGTGAAAAACAAATACAGGAGCACACTCACTAATGGACACTTACATCAGTGCCTCCGCCTGCCTTCACACCTTTTAGGCCCAAGTTTAAACCACAAAAAAGTGTCATCTTTCACAGAAATAAGGCCAGACCACATCATCTTATATCCATAGTTCGAAAGTTTTTGTTGGAGTTATGTTTTGGGATTTTGACCGGCACTGTTCCTGACCCTGGACTGAATGGAAATTTGACGAGTGGACCTGGGTTTGGGTTGCTAATTGGGTACCCCTGACCTAGGCCTACACATTAGGATGCTGTCGCTTTAAATAGATACGCTCCTGGGCTGTTGGGTGAACGGTGGTGAACAGGTGAACAGGTGAACGTACAAAAAGGGAGGGTTTTCTTTTCTCGGGTACTATGTAGTAGTGGCGGTAAGCTAGATAATTCATACTGATTGTAACCTAGGCAGCCAAAAGCCTACATTTATACACACACGTTTTATTGGTTACATGATTATTATCCGTGAGCTTTCTCTGGAACGTTCAGAATCAGAGGCTAAGGATTACCAAGATACGGATGATCCATTCAACTCGCTGAGCGGTAAGAAGTGCGGTATTTTCGTTCCTTTTTTTGATCTCGTTGCAATGCATTGCTATTTTTTGTGTTTGAAGAAGATTTGTGTTTTTTTTATTATAACGTTTGGATTACGTACCCGAGATAGTTCTTCATTCTAAAAGATATCGAGGAAGCAGGCCGACACTGCGCTCTGTCGGGACTCACTTTTTAAGGACTTAAGGAAATGTTTTGTTATTTAAATAACCACACACTGAATGTCAACGAGCAACACTGGCAGTTCATGTACTGTATTATTTCTGCGAATGTGTTTCTGTTATGTTTATATGGCCTATTGGCGTTTAATACAGATCACCTGATTTTAAGGTACAGCGAAATGTAACGAGTTCTTTTTTGGATGAAAATAGAATTTGTTTTAGCGTCAGCAACTAATAAACTAAGTTACATATAGCCTTCACAGAAAAACCATGTTCCTGCTCACATAAGAACATGATTAAAACAAGGTAATTATTAATACAAGGCACTTGATTAATACATTCTTACGTTATTAACAGTGTTTTGAAATGAATTATACCATCACCCTTAAGTGAGGCAAACAAGGCCTTGGATAGGTATGTATGTGTGTGGGAAGCCACTGGCAGCCTGCCATCTGCTGGGAGGAAGAGGATCAATACTTTCTGTAGTTTAAATTGTACAAACAATGGCTGTTTTCTGTCGTCTCTGTAGTTAAGGTTTCCATTTCTGTTTCATAGAAAATAACTGTTGAAATTCTACTGTTTATTTACAGTTATTGAGGTAAACAAACTCAGGTTTATCTCTGTATGGTTCCTTTTCATGTAGCGAAAAATGTGGTGTGACTGCAGATCTGTGTGTGACATGCGGTTATCATTGAAAACCTACGTGTGAAGTTGTTAGTACTGTCACCTGCGGAAATAACTGGATGTGGATGCGCTTGCATATGACCTGTAGTGGCAAAGTAGTCAAACAACATTCCACTTTCACATTTCTGTTTGAAATGGAACTTTCCACTCAGTAATCTAATCGGCTCTAAACCTTTTCCTCCACGCACATATGGACATCAGCTGCCTCACCTGTGATTAGCTGGAGAAGACCAAGCTATAGCAAGGTACATATAGACATATATAGTTATGAAGCTGCTATGCAGTTTGAATGACTTCTAGTGTGTGACAGCCTCTCGTGGATCTGTTTCTCAGGGCACTGAGTGCACAACCATGACTTTACATCACTTAAAGCATAACACTACATAGTGCACAAAAAGCACTTTAAATCCCTTAAAGGCATTGCACTGGATTAGACATCTAAAACGTAGTTCATGGTATGATTGTCCCCCCTCACATTTAAGACACAAATCCCCATGCTTGTCTGCACATGTGTAATGTATGTCAGGCCTGTAAATCGCCATTGATCATTGCCATACAATGATACTTTTACTAGCATTGTCACCAGGGGGGCGCCGTCTTATTCTAGCATCCATATTCTTGTTGGAAAGTTAAGCTCAAAGACTTTACATTTTGAAAGTAATACTCTAAGAAATGTCAATCACTGAAGACACCATTTTGAGTTACCTAAAGTCACTTGAGCAGCTGCTTGTTTATTTATAGTTGATAATAGCAAGAACTTGAAACTCGACTGGTCTCATAACAGGAGGCAGGTGCTTTGCAGCAAATCCTATCACCCACACGCAGATCCACATTCTTTTATTAGAGTGACAGCTCTTCCCCTGACCTGACCCACAGCCAACACTATCTTAACTAAATCATTACATGTGCACTCGCTCAGTAAGTAGTTATTTGGTGCTTCTGCCGTCTATCCATTGTACATACCACTATTACTCTGTGTTATGCCTCTTTCTCATCTCTACTATTTCCTACTTTTTCCATTGGATTTTTCCGCATTGGAATATCACAATGGAGCCATTTTGAAAAGCTTTAAATAAATCCCTCTTTTATCTATTTAATTCAGAAAGGCAGAAAACCCTCAGCAATGGTCTGACTGGTTTTCTATCTGTCCATCCATCCGTCTGTCCTTCCACTATTCCCATTAATGACACTTCACTGGGTGTCACTACATTACTTCATAAAGACACTGAATCCAAATCAAATCAAACATCATATTTTCTATACACACATAAGAACATCAGTGATCTGCAACATTTGTAACCACTTTATTTATTTAAAATTTGCCCCAAAACACCATAAACACCATGAAAGGATGTATTTATAACAGTAATACATCATGCTCAGCAAGGAAATAGTACACCCTATAGTTTGTCAGGAAAATGGTTAATAAAGAAATATATTTGCAAGTGCATATCATTTCAGATGTAGCTGGTATGGCTAAACATATTTTCTGATATGAACACAGTTAATGTAGGTCTTTACAGACCCAGGTGATTGTCTAGGTATGTTCTTACAGCAATGAATATCAATCAGCAGGACATTGAGGAAAATGTTTAATATTTAAAGAAATAGGCCACATTTGTAAGTATAGGTTCAGATGTAGCCAGTATAGCTGGAAGTTTTTTTGAAGTGATTGTCTGCTTTGAGTGTGGGTTTGTCAGAGCCAGGTGATTGTGTAGCTGTGTTCTGCTCTAGATGAGAGGAGTGAGAGCAGAGAGGAATAAGACTATCAGAGATGCAGTCAGACCCGAGGCTTCACAGGGTTTGGGACAATCATGTCTCTCTCATCTGGAAAAGAAACACAAATGAGATGACAGAATTCATTTGGAGTCAAGGGAACAATTTCAGACCACAATAAGTAAATGTAGATCTCTAATCTAGGGTTAGGTAGGTAACAACCCCTAACAGCACTAAATATATACAGTATAAAGGATCAAAACGCCTGCACACACACACACACACACACACACACACACACACACACAATTGCCAACTAGATGGGTGTAGTCAGTGTTGAATTATCCATGTTTACCTGCTCTGCCACTGGCCCAAACTAGAGGCCCCAGTGAGATGGAGGCGCTGTCATGGAAATCAACAGAGCGGCGCTTCCTCTGGGGGTAACCTGGGTAACAGTGCTGTAAACAGGAAGAGAAAAGGAACAGAATAGTTTTCTTTTTAACATTTGCTCCTAATATGACTATATTCGGCAAAGCTATATTTTATTAAAACATCTGTGACGAACATATTAGGCTACAATTATAGCCACACTTTGACATTACTCTGCGAGTCAGATTCCCTCCTGGTGTGCTCTAGATGTGGTAAACTTACGGCTGTGCAGTCGTTGCTCGCCACCAAGCACAGGTGGATGCTGCAGTGCAGGTAAACCTTGGAGTTGTTTGCAGTGAAGGTGAACATCCTGAAGGAGAAGCGACCTGATGTGCTGACGCCATTCTGAAGCATCTCCACTGTGTTGTCATTGGGGTTGGGGCACCTAGAGGGGGAATAACATATGGCAAAAGAGGCAGTGAAGACAAAAGGTACTTATGAAGGAGGGTATAAACCCAAATGATGAGCAACAGAAAAAAGGTTGAACAAATAAGGACTCAAATTATGATGATGATAAGCAAGTGTGATAGTGTGGTAAGGTAAAAAGCATGTGTTTAAAATGTTGTAGGAGCTCTATGTCTCCTATTCATTTAGGCACGTGTGATAGTCTGGTAGTAAGGTTTGTAAGAGGTAAGAGTGGGTGTATTGGTGCGTTGGTACAAATTACTCGTTTCTGATGAGGTCCCAACGGATGTGGTAGTCTGCCTGATTGACAGGAGTGGCCCAGCAGGAGTCCATCACCACGGCGATCTGGCGGCTGTCCACTCCGTCCAGGCGGACAGCCACGTACATCCGCTGGTTCACCGCCACAGTCAACCTCCCAGAGAACGCATGGGAGAATCCTGCATCTTCATAGGGAATCATTCGGACACGGTAGGATCCTTGACCTCCTGGTAACTTCTTAGTCAAAACACTGTAGAAATAAAAACTCAATGTTTTTTTCCAGTTCATTTTCAGACATGCAGAAAGCTTAGGCTTTGATGATAGTAGTAGTTCCTCTATGAGGGGCTTTAATTTGGGGGGAGTAATTGATGCATTGTTTTTGTGTTTTGTTTTTAATATTGTGAAGACTACTATCTGTATGGGGGCACTGTGTTTAATGATTGAGGAATAGGAGAATTCAGTCTTCATGAACTTATCACTGGTTTTTACACAATTTATTGTGTTTAGTCACTGGAGAAAGGTACTGCAAACTAACAAAGAAGTGAGTGAGACAAGAGTGTGGACATAATGGCAAAACCAACCTCTCCAGGGGGTTGATGTCCATGTCCATGGAGAGTGCCTGAGTGAGGGGGTAGACACAGCAGAAGAGCAGTTCTATTCGTCTCTCTCTGCTGATGGGGCCACCGACTGAGTTGGCCTCCCCCTGGATTAAGTTCTCATAGATGAAGTGGGTGCTGTTGCTCTGTTGGGCAACAGACATGAAATAAAGGGGTCAATGTCTTTGGTAGAAACCAACAATGGTTTCATCCATATTCTGCTGTGAATTCTGAGTAAACATATTTAAACTGATGGTGGCTTTGCCATTTTTTGGCTGTGCTTTAAGATTAACACTTCAAGACAATCCTCCTCTAAAGAATAGCTTATTTTGTAAATCTTTGGTGTAGAAGCTGTTGTACCCTTAGAGTGGTTCCACAAGTGTGATTCTCATTGTCGAAGAGGAACTCCACTCTGCCATCTTGGAGTGTGCCGTTGCAGCTGGGGTCGTTGAGGTGGAGGGTGTCAGCCGAGAAGCCTGCTTCAAACAGCTGGCAGCGAGACAGAGACATGGTGCCTGTGCTGCTGGAACAGTACTCCATGGAGTCTGAGAAAGAGGGGAGGAGAGAGAAAGGTGGAAGGAGTTAAATAAGGTGAGGGGAAGAGTGATATGGGAAAATAAAGAATATGGAATATAATACATTTCTATCCAACATAGTAATATCAATAGCAGTATTACCATTAGTAGTAACACTGTCAGTAGTCATATTAGACCTTACCAAAGGACTCAGCATGAGGTTTCGGGTGATCCTCATTGCAGAAGCAGCCGTAGACTCCATCTTTCTGGCCACACCACTCATCCTCAGCGCAGTCCAGTTCTTCACAGGGGTCATCAAGAGCTGCTCAAAAAACATGGCAAATCCAGATAGTAGAATTAATTCAAATAGGAATAGGACGAAACAGGTGGGGTGAAATATGATCGGTGGAGACACCTGGATGTATCAGTAGACCAATTGTAACACAAAAGTAGAAAAGCCAATCTAATAGGCAGAATAAACCTAATGTGCACTAAGTACTGTATTGCAGGTCATTCAGATATTGTTGTGGCTCAGTAGCCTGACGATGTCATACTCATAATTCTAGTCAGAATATGAGTCTGATATTGCTCCATGGGGCTGTGATTATGGGACGTGTTTCTACCGAACTAGGGTAAAAAAAAAATGCCTCTTCCCTCAATTGGATATACCTAGAACCAATCAGAGCAACGTAGTATCACGGCGGGGCCAGCTGATACATTCAAACTTTACCGGATCGGCAAAAACATCTTATCGATTGACAAATGCCTTGGTCACGTTTCTCTGTTATTCTTTCAAAATGAATGTGCTGTCAATGTCTTCTAAAACAGACTTGAATCCCCAAATGTTTGCTCTCCAGTGGCAGCCATGTCTGTTGAAAACTAATTCAACCCAAGCGTTGGGGACGTAGTTGATTTCGTTACGGTTGATCATCTGTCCATCATCGTATAAAGCCCGCCCTGACAATTTGATTGGTCTGGCCGAATCCTACCATCTGATTATTTTCACCCTGATAATTTTTAGATGCGTCCGGCACAGGGGCGGAGTGGGACACAAAAATCCACCGGGACAATTCTGACTGCACCGGCCCACCACCGGCCCATAACGTGCCCACAACGTGCCCACAACTGGCCCAACCCGCATCCCCTCCACCTCCCATATGTCAACTGCAGAAACAAACGGGCGGCTTTTGATCATTATTGTTAGATTTATAGTTGATGTGTGGGTGACAGACATGACAGTGACAGTGTATTTGTATATACTTATGGAAATACGGAACAAATCGCGTCCCGTATTGGCTCAAATGTTATGCTAATTCGCAACAATGTGTCATGTCAACTCACTCGCACCTAGTTGACGGCTGGTTGAATAAATCCGTAATTCTTGTACATTTTGATGCACTTTCCTCCAGCATCCGCCTCTTTTTCAGTCTGGCCTTTTTGCCCCCTCCTTTCTCCTTTCTCTTATGTCCCTCCATCAGGCCCGCTTCACCTGCTATCTCTCCCTGATAGCCGCTAGTGACAGTGTATTTGTATATACTTATGGAAATACGGAACAAATCGCGTCCCGTATTGGCTCAAATGTTATGCTAATTCGCAACAATGTGTCATGTCAACTCACTCGCACCTAGTTGACGGCTGGTTGAATAAATCCGTAATTCTTGTACATTTTGATGCACTTTCCTCCAGCATCCGCCTCTTTTTCAGTCTGGCCTTTTTGCCCCCTCCTTTCTCCTTTCTCTTATGTCCCTCCATCAGGCCCGCTTCACCTGCTATCTCTCCCTGATAGCCGCTAATTTATCTCCCTAGGTTCACTTGATAAAGGCAGAACGATACGCATTTCCCATGATGCTTTGCACCGACTATTCTACATTCAACAAAAAAAAAAACGAATTAAATCGCTGGCCAATTTATATTTGTGGTCATGAAAGTAATGGAGCGTCTGAATAAAAAGAATTACATCAATATAGGAGGCTAAACAAAAATCAGAAGGTTGGATTGATGGGAGTGAGTTTGACACACACCATAGGTGTGATGTACAGAGACAAATAGTGCTATAAATCGTGGTTGGACTGCTTACTTTTATAACTCTCGGAGAATGTAGAGATTTTCCCGGGACCAGGATTTGACGTATATTCAAATGGGCCGCTCATGAATTTGATGCGACGGCTGCGAAGGCCGGCCAGCAGGCTGGTTCTCGAGAGATTATTGGCCTACCGGCCGACCGGGAAAAATCCCAGTGCTCCCGATGGCCACTCCGCCCCTGGTCCGGCATCTCTATAAGAGGGTATGTCCGTCCGTCCGTCTGTCGGTCGGTCGGTCTGTCTGAAACGCATTCTTTCAATTGTAATTCCCTCCTGTGTCCACAAGGTGGCATAGTTGAATTGAAGCATCTTGTTGTCCGCTCGGACTTGTTCCTCAACGGAGCAGTGCCAGACCGAACTTCCAATCCTCAATATTGTGGGCGGGGCTTAGTTCGGTCTGGTATCCAGGCTAATGGCTCAGGCTAAGCAAACAGTCGGTGCAGTAACTTTCTGTGGTAGATTTTGATTTATGACTGGTTTTCATCACAAAATAATATTGTGATATATATATATATATATATATATTCCTATCTGCTACGTGGTTTACCTGTGAAGAGTATCCATGAAATTAGGCATTTACAACATTTGCATCCTTATTTGCTGGCTGAACTACTGCAGACATCACATTGTGCCCGTCACAAATCAAAGAGGATCCAAAAGACGACTGGTCAGACACAGAACTCGAGGCTGTTGCGCGGGCGGGGTTTGGTAAATTTGACCATTGATTCACGACTAACGGTATCATTTCTCAGGTAAGATATATTGTATTTGTATTTCCTAAGCACAACAGTCAAATCATAAATACCTGAATATGACAAACCTTGACTCACGGACATGGGTAGGTAGCCTGAAATATACACTTAAAAAAAAAAAAAAAAACTTGGATATCTAGCTATCGTTACCCGTGATTAAGTTTCGAAGTAGCTAGCCTATATGCTAACTGCTGGAGTGGTCTTGGTAATAGGTTTGGTAAATGTGTGGTGTTTTGGTTGGGGCGAGTATGCTAAAGTTAGGTTTGTACAATACTGAAGTTTGTACTTTCCTGTTGGGCATATTTTTGGGAAAATATCCTAAATCCTCCCCTGGATGGATGTACAGGCTTTGTCGTTTGGTTTTATTGTCTACCATTTCTTGGACCATAGTTGTTCTCTGAGCGAGGCTATCTGTTCTACTTTCGTCTGATCTGTAGTTTGTAAAGGTAAAATCAGTGTCTGTCTCCTGTGTGTGGTATAACGAAACACTTAGTGGAAGCTTGTGCTAATGCATACAAGGCAGGCTCTACCAGTAAGCGCCAGACAGATATACTCTACTGGAAAAGATAGGTAGTTCTTCTAAAATTTGCAGAATAATAACAAACCTATTTGTACTATTTCTTTGCATTTTGGCAGTTCTTATCAGCACTATATTTATTGGTTCATAGCAGATATTCTATCTATATTCTATTAAGTACATCACAGTAGTCATGGTGTGTATGTAAGTGAAGTAGCTATCACTTTCAGTGCCCCAGAAGAGGAAATAACTTCCTGAGGTGCTGCCTTAATGAATGCTTACATTAATGGCATTAGTAATTCATCACTCTCTGCAGGTGTCCATAGTACCTCCACAGCTTTATCATGCTGTTAGACCTCCTGGGGCTGATAATAATTTAATTGACTTAATACATCTATTGCTTTTAAAGTTCCAACAAAAATGTAAGCAATTAAAATATCACTGAGGTAGGCAAGGCAGGCAATGAAAATTATGTCCACTAGATGTACTCACAGCAATGCAGTGCAGAACGCCATTCTGTTATTTGGAGCCCCAGCACAGTGCAAGCTGTCTCATAGGCCTCCACCGCTGAGCACAGCATGCCATTGGCTGGTGTGTAGGCACAGAGATCATACACGCAGGACGTGAAGTACGCCTGTGGGTCAACATGCAGGTGGCACTGCCGGAACGGGCCGCTGCTGTTGGTGATGATGCTGCACAGATCTGTGTATTCTGTTCTAAAGAGACACATCCCGTCTCCAATCCGGTCACTGGCTCCACATCTAGGGAAGATCAGGAGAAGAACATGATCCACAATGCAGTTCAGGAGATACTCAAAGAAATCAATATCAGACATGTTGCTTATTTGAATGTTAAAGGTGCAGATGGCAGCTTTGTCAAGACACAATAACTTACTTTTCATAACTAGGATTTTTCACTTTTTAATTTATAGTAAACTGGAAAACTGATTAATAGGCCTGTTTGCCTAAAGAGAATGGTCTTTGATATAGTCTGGATATTTTTGAGCATGCAGTTTACTTATTGTCTGCCATTTAATCCCCCGGTGTGAAAGTATTGCCCAATTCTTATTTTTTTAACTTCTCACTATTAGGGCTGGGCGATATGACGATATATATCGTGAGGACGATAGAAACGTGTCTATCGTGACCTTTCTCCTCTATCGTTTCTATCGTGATAAACTTATTTTTTCACTATTACAGCTAATATATATTTTAATATAATTTCACATCCTAATATAACATTTTGCTTTTCTTATTATGCAAACTCTAAGTTTATACAACTGTAAAAAAAGAATATTAAGATACATTTTAGAGAACGTGGTTTTGCGACACGACACCGCTTTACATTACGCTGCTTTGCATCATACGCTTGCGACATGATTGACGGTGAGAGCCCGCGAAATTTAATTCTGGTTTTAAAAAAAAAATGAATAATGGACGCGCTGCAGGAAGGTGTAACTGTTACCACAGCCGCTGTTATACAATTGGGCATCGACACCCATTGCTAATGACAGCGTCATTACTTTATTGCAGCAGTGAAAATCAAGACATTACAGACGTGCAAATGCTGGGGTGGCCCATTCAAATCAACGGAACTTTTTTGAACATTTTGGAGAGCCGTATAATACGAGTATAATACAAGTGTAGCCATTTATTAGCAGATTCTGTTCCATTTTTCTCAATGATGGTCAAATAGTTGTAGTTTAAGATGCACTATTTCGTTAGTTTAGATTTCTTTTCAGTATTTCAAAAGTGAAGGAGCTGTGGGAGCACAAGAACAGTGAGCATCTAGCAGCGATTATCATAGACATAGCATATGTGTATATGTCTTTGGCGTTTATAGCTTAACTATCTAGATTCTAAGTAGCATGGGGTTTTTTTTTGGTACTCCACGTAGATCATAAACCCTTGAAGATAAAAATGAAATTGGTTGGGAAATGTAAACGCTAATATGCTTTTTATCCAGATAAAACGCAGCTCCATCGTTTACTTGCGTTTGTTTACAGGACCATCTTCACTGTTGCACCAACGGGCTGAAGCGGTCAATGGGGCGTAATGGCCAACTTCTTAATTTTCTTATTTTTATACGTGGCCATATAAGAAAATGTTTTTCTCATCATTATTGCTATAGCATATGAACAAACATTGAAAAGAAAGTTTTTTAATTAAATTAAACTTGATTTATCTTCTGAAGGTAGGCCTACATTAAAGAACCACTAAAAGTCACAAGCACTGGACTAAATGTCATGCACTTTGTTTTAATCTTACTATTTAAAGATTCAATGGAAACGTTCAGTACAATCTGCGTAATTGTGGTACAGGTCGTGATGGATCACACTTTTAAGTACACCCCTATCCAGTAAAGCAAGAGGGCATATCGTGATATATATCGCTATCGTGATATAAAATAATCCATATCGTGATATATGTTTTTTTCCATATCGCCCAGCCCTACTCACTATAATCATACTCACCCAGGACTGCTTGCATCTGATTTCCAACTTTGGCCAAATTGCCTGTCAGTCTGGGCCAGAGTGCCATTGGGCAGAACCTTGTCGTCTGCTGGGTTGTTATTGTGATTACCACACATCCCACACACAGATTGATGAAAATTTGGACTCAGTCTGACTAGAAGTCTACTACGACCATCAAACTGGACCACCAGCTCCCCTGAGGCATTCACAACCACAAATCCAGACTCCCGAGTCAACTGTGCCAGGGAGCCAACCTGAATGGTGTTTGCATTGTTGTTTTGACCATCAACCTGAAAACAAAAAATGAGAGAGCTTCAGTGAGGTGGGACAGAAGGGTTTGCATTATGTACTGAACTACAAGAACATCCTCACTAAGGAGACCCTTCATGTGCACTGTTCTGTGAGAGGTACCTTGACTCTCCTGTTCTGCCCAATAGTGATGTGGCTTTGTACTCCTCCACGAGAGAGCCACACATCCACAGTGGACACAAATGACACAATTAAGTTGCCACGGTGACTATTAGCGGCTACTACACGGAAGGTCAAGGCGTCATCACTCATGTTGCCACAGGTGTGGGTAATCTCATAAGCACAGGTGCCCTGGAGATGGGAATGCAAAAGCATGATTATGTATGAAGTCGAATGAAGTTGAAACACACTCGTCTGGAAAAAAAGTATCTTCGAATCAGGACCTCTCTTTCTGTCTGATTTTTAGATTTCTTTACTCTCTATCCTACCTGAAAGTGAGCCACAGCCCCATCGAAGGTGATGTAGTGAGGGTCTCCCCAGACTGTGCAGGTCGATAGGTGACCATAGCAACCCCGGCGGCCATCTCTGACAGAGCACTCCTGAGTTGGGGGGCAAGAGGACTGGGTGCAGCGGAGGTCATTTTGGGCAAAACACTCACAGCGCTGAGAGCAGGCTTGTGTCCAGAACTGTTCCCCGATCTGACAACATAAGAGAGCAACACTGACATGAAAAATACTTGCTAGAAGACATAATGTTATATTGTTATGTGCTCCTTAAAATTACTGCATATGTACAATTTGACCTTGACCCTTGGTCATTTTGTAATTACCTCAAAGTAGAAGCCGTCATAAAGACAGCCACACTGTTCCACAGGGACACAGCGCCCCCCGCTCCTCACAAATCCATCATCACAGAAACAGCCCTCAGCACAGGTCCTGTCACAGCTGGCATCGATGCTGCTGGCACAGGTGTGCCCACACTCTGTGCCACACAGGTCGTAGTGGCTATTTTCTGGACACTCCATTTCTGTTGACGTGTGTAATGGCTTGTTACTTTTTAAACGTTTTAATCAACATTGCAGCTGTAAAGCTGAAAGGTGAAGTCCCATTTTCATATCCATTTCCAATTCATATTTAGTCAAATTCCGCATATTGTTCCACACGGCTCTCTATCAGGCCGTTCTGTGTGTGCACTCAAATCAAATATGGAGTTCACACACAGTCCTGGCTCTGTACACTGGGAACAAAGCTAGTGGCTTAGACCAAGCAATAAACCATTTCAACCAATCAACAAGTGGTTCAGGTACATTGAAGGGAGTGGTTTAATATGATGAACTCAAATATCAACAACCAAATAGGCCAGAATCACTGATTGTACCTTGAATAGATTTTTGAAATACATTGTTTTGATTACTTCTGGTACGTTTGAGTTTGAGAGAGGTCCTGGAAACTTACGGCAGCTGGTATTTTGACGCCAGGGGTAGATGATGCCATTTGCAGTTTGGCATGCGCTGACATATGCTTCCATCTCATGGCAGAGGACAACGTTTCTGCCCCCAGACAGGCACAAGTCAAAGACACAGTCGTTAAAGAATGTCTGGGGGTCCACGTGGGCATGGCAGAAGCTCAGTGGTCCATTGCTAGATCTGAGTAGCTCACACTGGACACGGGCTCTTGAGTCATCTTGGCACACTGGGCAGGAGTTTCCACATCCTCCAGTACAGGGCATGCCGTCATCAACCTTCCAGTAGTCTCCAAAATCAGAAGCAGAGAGGGCAACAGAGCCAGAACTCCCATTCTGGACAGTAAAGTCATCACCCTGGATGCCGTTGAAGTTTCCACACAGGCCACATGTGGCACCACTGTAGTTGGATGGCACTGTGATGTCCAACACCCACCGGCCATCATAACTGACAGTCAGACCAAAGTCTGTTTTCACAAACGTGTGCAGTCCATTGGCATAGACAGACACTCTGCCCCCATTAAGAAAGACGGGCAGGTTTCTTGTCTCCCTGTTCACCTGAGGTCAGAGTAACTTTTTTATGAGAGGATTTTATGTGTTTGTGTATTGCATTTAAATAGGATTATATGACAAGCAGAGACTAATCTCATCTAATAACAAACTAATGATATTTCAGCCTTAATAACTAATGTTATCACAACAAATAAGAAAGCATGAGGAAATCAAATTAATTTAATTACATTTATCAATTTCATATTGATTGCTTAACAAACTAGTTCTTGACCGATCTTTTAAAAAGTGACTTCAAGCATGATAAGCAGTCACTCGAGAAAAGATGACACTATAAGAAACTGCTTCCACCATGATGGAATGAGAATAAAGATGACTTAAACAATAATTTGAACTTAACCATTACCTGTACAGTCCCCCGATTGTCTTTTGAGATGTACACCAGATGTCCAGACACATTGACGTAAACTGCCACAGTGATGGAGACGTGAAGACCATTCCATGCCTCATTCCTGGCTTCCACCTGAAAGTGAGGTAGGCCTTGTGTTCCATTGCAAACTGTTGCCAGGACATAACGACATGTACCCTGGAAGTCAAAGCTGCGTCTGTCAAAGGAGGTGTAGTGTGGGTCTCCAGAGGCCGAGCAGGTGGCTTCAGGTTTAGGATGGCAACCGTACTGTCCATCCACGACTCGACAAGAGTCCTGAGCACCACAAGAAGAGGCCATGCAATGCGACTGTCCGGTGATGCCATTACACTGGCACAGGAACTGGCACTCCTCACCATACCAGTAGCGCTCTCCACTCTGTCTATAGCGCCCGCCATGGTGGCAGCCACAACCCGTGGGTGGCACACAACGATCCCCACTCAGGAGGAGCCCGTCATTACACTGGCACCCCTCCTGACACTGCTGAGTACACAGGAAGGGGAAAGACAGGCTTGGGCAGGAGGCTGGGCAGGATGTACCACATGGCTCATAATGGCTGTTGGGTGGGCAGGTTACCTCTATAAAGAGGAATCAAAGGTCAGTTCAATTTCAAAAGATTCCTTTTGCTATTTACATATTTTACAAAGTCAGGAGGAATAACAGAGTTGATTGAAAAAAACTGTCATTCTCTTACCACAGTTAGTGATGTTCCTCCATTCCCCTACTGTGATGCCACTCTGTTGGCAAAGCAGGGTGTAGCCACGCAGTGCCTCGCAAAGTGCCTCTCGAGCACCACGCGTCCTCACTAGAGCCTGGACACAGTCTTCAATCCGTCCCCAGGGGTCCAGCCTTGCTTGGCACTGGCTAAAAGGCCCCTGTGCCCGTCCCATGATGCCACAGAGCTCCCTGAACTGGCTAGCGTTCTGGTAGTGTCCTTGTTCCAAGACCTGAGGTTCCACACAGAATGCCGACAGGGAGCCATCTCTCCAGCTGTCCCCAAACTGCTGTGAGTCGTAGATGGGAACTCCAGTGGGGGAGAGGAAGTCGTCCTGAAGGTCTCCATTTAGATTCCCACACAGGCCTCCTAGAGTGCCGTTGTAGTTGCCAGGAGCGGTAATACGGATGACATTTGGCCAGTCAGCTCTTACCAGCACTCCGAAGTTGGTCTCTATGACAACACCTTTTACACTGCTGTGGTAGATGTGAATATGACCCGAGCTGACACTGAAAGGAATGCCCACTGTTTGCCCATCCACCTAATGAGAGAACATTGGGTTTATGCTTAGAGATGTGTATCACGGTATTGCAAGTGAGAACTGTTTGCTGTGTCAGGCTCGGTAGTTAGACATGTCGGTGTATAAGTAATTAAACACCTTACCTTTGTTGTGGCTCCCTCCCCCATCTCCACAGAAATGTGTGTTCCTTCTGCTTCAAACTTCAGGTGTCTGGCAAAATCTCCAAGGCCTGTGGGAACTTTATCAACACTTATTTGAAAATGAGGTAATTGTGATTGTCCCCTGACCCTCGCCAATGTCAGACTACAGGCACCTGGGTAATGGAAGGTCTTTCCATCAAAGGTGCGATAAGACCCATAACCCTCCACCCAGCAGGTGGCGTAGCTGACAGGTCTGCAGCTCCGCACACCACCGTGGGCCCCACACACCTCCAGCTCACTGCAGCTGTGTGCCTGGCAGCTCATTGTCCCATGAGTACAGTGGCAGCGCCTCCCACAGTCCTGGTCTAGCACCACTGTCTCCCCAGCTGTATAGTACCGCCCCTCGAAGGTGCAGCCACAGTCACTCTGCAGAACACACTCCCCACCACTTAGGACATAGCCGGCATTACAGATGCAGCTCTCCAGGTTGGGTAGTGGGCAATTCTGGGTAGCATTGGGGTTGCTGCAGGTTGCAGGGCATCCAGTTCCTTGAGAATCAAAGTGGCTGTTGGCTGGACAGGGGATTTCTACAGAAGGAAAAAATGGGTGTGTTCAATGCTTGTGTCAGACAACTTTTCCAAACTGTCATGGTTACTGGATACACCATATTGTACATGAGAGGAGCAGCACTCACCACAGAATCCCTCTCTCCTCCACTGGCCCAACTGAATGCCCTCTTGTTGGCACTGGGCAGCATACACATTGAGTGCTTGGCAGAGGATGGGCTGGTAGCCGTCACTCACACACAAATCATACACACAGTTTTCTACAAAGCTCTGTGGAGACAGCATTGAGTGACAGGAAACAAACGGACCGACATTATTGCTGAGAATTCCACAGTGGGCAGTGTTTCCGTAAAGAGTCCTTTGGTTATCGGTGCAAGCAGCACAAGCCAGCCCTGCACATCGCACGTCCTGGCAGCCTGGGTCAGTGTCCCCTGGGGCCTTCCAGCTGTTGGCAAACTCCACGTCTGAGCTCACAAGCTGCCCACCACGGGTTCGGTAGTCATCATGACGGTGGTGGTTGAAGTTGCCACACAGGCCACAGGTAGCATTCTGGTACTCATAGGGCACTGAGATTCTGACATAGTGATTGGCATCATAGGTGACCAGCAGGCCAAAGTCTGTACTAACAGCCACCGAGAAACCTGATTGGTAGACCTGGATGGCCCCATTCCGTAGGGTAAATGGGGTCATCACAAAGCTACCGTTCACCTGAAGGAGAATGATACCATTAACACTGGGCTAAATGGAGGAGAATGCTACCATTAACACTGCGCTAAATGGAGAAAGGGTTATCTGGTATGTATACTGTACTTACCAATGCTTGATAACGATGGCCTTTGACAAGCTCAATTTCCTCACCGTGAACCCACACTCTTACAAGACGAGTCCACGACACACGTGTGCTGCCCCGATGCTCATTCTTCCCTTCAATGCGATAGTATGGCAGTCCATTGCCACAAGCCTGCGAGACGTATAAGTGAAAATAATTAAAGCTTCCAAAGTAAGACCCGATTATCCCATCTTTTTAAAGGCAATAACTGAATCATACCTCGGAGAGTATGTACGTGCAGGTTCCCTGGAAATGAAAGACTTTCCCGTCAAAGGTGTAGTAGTGGGGGTCACCAGAGATGGTGCAGGTGCCTCGCTGAATATTCTGGCAGGAGTACTGGAAGGCTGCTGGACGACACACCTGGGAAAAGGTGCAGGGCTGATACTGGCACTGGAGGAGGCCTCCACCGACGCAGGTGCATCTTTGCTGACAGGTGGCATCTGCCCAGAAAGAGTCTCCAACCTGCACAGGTAAACCTAAGCCAGGTGTCGGCATTAGTTTTGTTTAATTATTGCCTTGGTGTAATTTGTGCAGTGGGGTCCATGCTGGAGTGAAAACTACATAGTGCACAGCCTGGGTGGCTGGTGGGAACAACAAGTGTGTCTCTGCACCTTACATGATCATAGACCAAATCAATTCATTTTAAGGTGATACCTCATAGGGGTGGCACGATACCAAAAATTCAGTTGTCAGTGCCAATACCAGTAAAATAACACGATTCTCGATGCCAATTTCGATACCGCAATAAAAAAAAGATTTTCTTAGATTACATGTACTTGAACTTGAAACATGAACTTCTTTATTAGAAGATGCTAACAGCTGGTATCGGTGCTCACAGTGCTTACGGTGCTTCCAAATAATGGGCATCGTCGGCGTTTTGTTATTTTAGCATCAAAAGGTATCGTAAGTATCGGTTCTTGTGACATCCCTGATACCTAAACTGATTGCCTATAAAAAAAAAACTTCACAGAGTTGCAAAATGTTGCATACCGTTTCTTTTAAATAATATTTCTTTATCATTGTCTTTTATTTGCTTGGTGTGCCTGTGTATCGAGTGACCATTTTATGGCCATATACAAAACAAGATAAAATGAATCTTCCACATGTATGAATGACTGTCATTAGTAAGTTGCTGTAGGGAATGAGTTCATTCCAAAACTGTTCAAATAAAGAATGTAAGAATGCTATAGTCAATTTTATTTTAAATCACCATTATATTGGCAGTCTTGTGGTCCATCATCAACCCGGAAGGCCCAGCGACCTGGCCTGTTGACGTTGCTAGTGTGCCTTAGATTGGTGATGTTGCTCATGAAGGAACCAGGGATCGAGAAATGATGTGTTGAGTTGATGGTGTCATAGCCAGCCTAACAAACAAGAAAGTGAGAGTTGTAACGAAAAGTACATCCATTTCTTTCTAAGCTGTAATGTTATAGATCCGGCCCATTCTTGATGGGGGGGGGGGGACGGGGACCTCATTACATCTTGGCCTGTATGGTCTGCTTACCTGCACCTGATGGCTTGTCGCAGCAATGGCACCATAATTCATCAGAGCAAATGAGCCTTGAGCCCCTGAGATCAGGACCACTTGGAATGATGTTTCCTTGGATAATGAGACAAGAGTAGGATGTTGAAGTAGTGATTGGAGCAGAATTTAATAGATTTACTTTAAAATAATTTCAAAGCCAGTTCCATTACAAGTAAATCCTCTTTTGTCCCAGACAATAGTTAAATGATTACACTGATGAAGCTTCAGAACCATAATATGGACAAAAAAAGTATTTACTGTTCCAGAGTGCGAGTAATATTCCACTTTGTCCCATGTTGCAACAAAGACCCAGGAGGCTGAGAAGCTTATTCCAGGGAAGTACTGGTTAATGTCTGTTGTTGCTTGCTGGAGGACACTGCCACTGGTATATTGGCGGTAGGATATGTTGCCTCTACGTCGATTGTCAAGGTCTGTCCAGAACGGGGTAATCATGTTGCGGTGTGCATAAGCAGGATATTGGTATGGAGTATATCTCCCCCATCCACTGTCAAAAGTGAGAAATCCGTTGTGGTTAACCTGCAACACCAATTGATTCATCAGTGAATGAAAACTCAAATGAGCTATTTGATAGAAAAGTTGTAAGTTGTCTGTGAATGATAAATGTTTGTTAGCCTTTTCTGGATTCTTTCATCAGATATTGACACCGTAATTGTCACACACAGACTGATCATTTTTTTGGGTGTGCTGTTTCCAGGAAAGCATTTTTACCTAGGACTCCTAATCTGAGCTGAACACATTTACTTACGTGTATCTGGGTTGATGCTTGCCTGAAATAGCGAAATGGTTGTGATATGTTAGTGGATGACCACCCATCATCGACACGCCCGGAATATGAATCCCCTGGTCCGAAGGGGTAAAATACACCTGGAGGAGTTGGAAATTTAGAGATCCATAGTCCTACAGCACATCATCTTGTACAGATATGTATGATGACTTGCATCACTTTTGCAGTAGTGTACTTTATTTCTGTCATTAGATTAGTTGTAAAAGCAAAAGAAAAAATTTGGTTGTACTTTATATCGTTAGAGCTGCCAGTGATGAAAAACAATGGTCCAGTAAATCTAGCAGTATTAAATGCTTTGGATTTTTCAATGATAAGTGTGGAAGAGCGGAGGCTTCGCCAGCAGCAAGACAAACGGCTTTATTGTGGGCACTAAACTTAAACTTGGCTATCAAGGACCACAAAACCTACAAATGCCACAATGAGGTGATCTAAATCATGGAAGGAAAGACCCATCAGGATAAAATTGGATCTGGTTCAGATTCTGAAGAGGGGGGATTTTGTAGCAAGGGAGGGAGAGAGAGGTGTGTGTTCAAATTCAGAGTTTGCTCAAGTTTAAATGTAAAAAGAGTGGTAAAGGCTATATCTGGCCTTCAGGTTACCATAACCCAGAGATGGAAATTCGTTTTTTATTTTTGTAAGTATAATAATCGCACTTTTGTGTGTAACTGACTTTTCTAAGTTTGTCTAACTTTAAAAAAAAAAAAAAAGGATTAGGTCCAAAAGTGCAAAATTCTATTGTAACTATTAAGGACAGTATAAGGCCCAATCCCATTTCTAATCTCCACCCCTACCCTTACCCCTACCCCTTTGCCCTCGCTTTTTCAAACGGAGCCATAACGTAGGGGTAGTCGAAGGGGTTTAAACTCTAGCCCAACGAATTGGGATAGCCCTTCAACACTTACGTACGTCATCAGTACGCTGCGTCAGCTGTTACATTACCGGAGAGCGACAGCTGTCACTCACCAGACATAAACAAACATGGTGCCTGCAGCTGTTATTAACACAATGCAACATTTCATCAAACAAGTTTTAAAACCATGAATTACAAAGAAAATACTTTCATTTGTGTGATGCTTTTCCTGCTGTTTCCGGCATTTTTAAAGGGACTCGCGCGATGTTTCTTCTTTAATGATCACGGGTTCGCAATGCATTGGGGGAAATCGGTCTCACCCCTTCGTTTGAAGTGTGCCCTCGGAAAATCTCCGTTTGGAGGGGTGGAAAGCCCTTCCCCTCGCCCCTACCCCTCTGTCCTAACGTGAATTGGGATAGCACTACCCCTCCACGTGAACGCGCAAATCGGAGGGGAAAGGGAAAGACGAAGGGGTAGGGGGTGAAATGGGATTCAGCCTAAGTGTCCAAAGGTTCAACTTCTATTGTAACTATTAAAGGTCAGTATTATGTCTGACCTTTGCATGGCTTTAAAGTGAACGTATTCAGGTAAAATGAGATGAGGGTCAAATCTGGATCTGTGCTAGCAGGGAACAGAGAACAAAGGAGGTGACACCCTGTGCAAGATCATTTTGCAGCAAACAACGACTCACAATTAACACTTTCTAAGGCAGTTTCCTGTTTGGACTGCATCTATCCCATAATACAAGTTCATCTAAAAACTAGACGTAACGCAAAGCGTAACAAAATATGACCGCCGAACTGTTCAGTAGGTTTTGGCACATAATGAGTCATGGTTGTCAGTGTGTTTGTGTGTTTTTATGTGTTTTGTGTGTGTTAATTGGTTTGTGTTTCATTTGTATGTATTAAGGGAATTATTTGTGATATATTTTGATGATTTGGTTTGATTTGATATCATTCAGGTATATGTACGCGTTCGGGCCGGATCCAGCGTCCACCCTAAGACATTTTCTCTGGATCAAACAATGACCCTCATTCTCAATCTTTTTCTGTAATTCTTCAGAAATGTTTCTTACACGACTTCGCAAAAACAACGTAAGGGAAACGATTCCGCTGCATTCCCGCACGCTTGAAAATGCGTTCATAAGCAGCCGAAGTTTTCTCAGCTGGGTTCCTTACGATTAGTTTCTTAGATTGATGCGCGTTCTCGTGAAAGTGGATTTGCATACATACACGCCCCGCCAGCTCCTTATTAGGAGACGCAATTTTAGAAACGTGTGCTGTCGGAATCTCCCGAATCCACACGAAAGCAACTCGTAACAGGTGTTCAATAATAAGGTGGAGATCTTTTATTACGTTGAACTTCTGAAGTTCGTAAAACACATTTAAGTAGTCACTTTTTTTTTTTTTTATCGATGGCCATGTGAAGACAGGTCACGAGTAGGAGTATAAAATGCAGTCAGTGCATGTCCTAGTTCTTAGAGATTGGATTTAGTGTTTATTTATTTATTCACTTACATTTGCAGTGTTCGTGTCATTAAGCAGACGCCTTTGTCCAAAGTGACGTACAAGGGAGAGAGCAGTCAAGCTACGAGCAATAGAGACCTAGTGTAACAATAAATACTACCTCGTAGAATTATGACTATAAATGTGAGGCATAATTGTTAATGATACAAATATTCTCATATTTATTATTATCATAATTATTTTAATCCGAGGATGTCTGTAGAGTTGACGTGAATGCAATCACCAACGGGTTCTCACAAATTCAACCGTTAACCCTTTTAACACAGAGTTTTTTCAAATGTCATTCCTCAACGCGATTCCTCAAATAACCACAAGATGGCCCCGTGGAATCGCATTTGAAAAGATTCCGGAAGAGTTACGACTGCTATTTTGCCTTCTGAAAGTCTTCTGAAGTTCAGAAGAAATCGCAGGTCAAAAAAACTATGGAGAATGGCAAATGTTTTCCTAAATCCACCGAAGTGGAGTTCCTTCTGAAGTCCTTCTGAAAGTCTTCCCAACTGCTGTCGAGAATGAGGGCCAATGTACGCAAGAGTTATAAGAGACTTTGTGTTTTGTGGCAAGCACTGGCAAGTTGGCAAAGTTTGAGGGTCTGCCACGCCCACACCTTCCGACTAAAAAGAAAATCTTCTATAACTTATAGTCGCCCATGGCTGAAGAGTAACCTGACCACATTTCAAGTCATTACCATTAAATCTGTCGGAGGAGTTCGATCAGATGCGAGGTGTGCAAACGCCGTCAAAACGCATCTTCCACTCAAAATGGCCGACTTCCTGTGGACCCGCCACCTTGGTGTCAAGAGACTTTTTGGTGCGTCCAAGCATGATGAAGTCGTGTACCGAATTCCGTCAAGCTACGCAAAATAACCCCAATGCGCAGGGTTTTTTGCAATGTTCTAGGGGGCGCTACAGAGCCATTTTGCTCCATCCATGGACAAAAACTGTACCGAAGATGGACGGGTACAGGCTTGATGTCCCTGGCAAATTTGGTAATTTTTCGAGCACTTTGACATGAAGGCAAATAAAACACCTAATTTTTGCTTTTTAATTTTTAACTAGGTGGCGCTATACATGTAATGACTGGTTATGGTATGGGTTGACATGGCCCCTTAACAGAAACATAGAAGAACAATTTGGCCCTACGGTTCTCGGGATATTCGAAGAAAACTGTGTCGCGCCACTTACAGGCCAGTTGGTGTATAACCATATAAATCAATGTATTGCATGCCCCCCCGTGAACGGAATTCCACAAAACTTAACGTGCAATCAGAAGGTGTCATAATGATCCCACACCTCCGATTTCGTGCAGTTCTGACCGTGTCAACTTACAATTACATTTTTTTTCAACACTCCATTTTTGCTTTTTCATTTGTAACTAGGTGGCGCTATACATGAAATAAGTGATAGTGGAATGGTTGACGTGGCCTCTTAAGACAAACCTACAAAAAAAATGTGGTCCTCCTAGGCCCTACGATTTTCGACTTATTCGCCCCACCCTCTTAAAAAGGGGTCCAGTCCGACGGGGGTGCAACGGATCAAAACAAAAATCAATGGTTCCATGCTAATCTAGTGGGGTTACATGCCCACCAAATGTCGTGCACCCCGGTGTTTCAGTGTCCCGGGAATCGTTGACAGAAAATAATAGGAGATAATAGGAGATACTTTACTTCATTTAAAACTAACTTTCCTGATTGTGAGGAGTGGATGTAATTATGTTGGGTGGTAGTTGTTAATTGTCTATTCGTTGGTATTACAATAAAGTCTGTAAGAGAATATGTCAGGCCAGAAAATGACCCCTGAAATGCCAATAGAGTTTTCACACTATCAGATTGTTGTTTCAAATAACTTTTCTAATATTACCTGTGTAAAGTGGTGTAAAGTACAAGACTGTTCACTTAACTTACTGTATTATTATTTGTTATAAAATGCATTGTTCATGGTTCATGTCTGAAGATTATCCAAAGGTGGCTCATAGCTTTGCACACCTATTTTGTTTATTGTATTGTGAAAAAAACGCAAAGCTGGGGCCTAAGGCCTAAGTCAGAAAACAGTAAGAAGTTGAAGGTGTGGCTTCATTCCATTCATTGCTGAATAATTCTGAATTAATTGCCTACCTTGTGCCATTGTGAATTCACCTGTCAAAGAAAATAAATAGAATAAAGCAGTGATAGTGATATTACATCCAGTGTGTGTGCAGGAATCTGCCTGAACCGGCTTTAGGAGGTCTTACCCATCATCAGCATCGCTGCCGATAGCGCACACACACAGATGGCAAAGCCCATGGTGACTGCTGCACCTGGTCTCTCTCACAAGCAGGACAGGATCCACTCCTCTCAGCTGCTGATATCTAAACAGCATGCAGCATCACATCCACAAACACAAATGTTGATTAGAGTAGTCATACACTACTTAAGGCTAGGAACGCTAACAAAGACCCACTCTAGCTTGGAGGCATGTACATTATTAACATGTGGAATTGTCTAAACAAACAAAGCATTTATCAAGGTGTTAAAATACATATGAACTAGTCTTCATTTTGCTCACTAAAGGATATATTGACTCTTTTCATTTGCATTCATAGTTATGTTATTGTTATTAAATATTTTAGGCAGTTGCCAATATAAAATGCTCTGCAAGTAAACAAGTGTCTTTTGCTCAAATAAAATAATGAGATAATTCTACTTACTGACATAAAGTATAAATACTTTATTATAACCGTAAGCCTCATCTATCTCTTTATTCCTGCTCTTTTTCTGTCTATATCTCTACTTTTATCTCCTCCAACTTCTACAAAAAAACTCTTTATGAACCATTTGTACTCGATGCCGACTTGCTAATTCTTATATATTCATAGTATTATTAGTATTGAATTCAAAATTCACATTGAAATTGTGAGATTTTGTCACCAACAATTTCACCTCTATAGTTATATAATCAGATGTATAATTGAAGAATTTGCTCAAACACACCTTACCAGTATTCAGGCTGAGGATGTGCAGAATGTGACTGTAGCGCTCTGAGTTTCCTCTGGATGTCTGACGTCCGATTCTCCCCATCTCTTTTATAGATGGCTTGGTACCGAAAACAGGCTGGAGGTGGGGCAACCTGTTTTAAAAAAAAGCATTGTATTGTATTGTATTGTATTGTATTGTACGGCTTCCCGTAATCTCGTAGGAAATATTCACTTCTCTTCCTTGATGCTCTGCCAGGTGTCAATAGTTGAGAATAACCCTATTAAGGTTATAATGACAAACAATAATGAAGGCTAGTTCAGCTATTACACTTCTGATTGATTAAACAGTTGATTATGCCATGACATGCGGAGAGATATTTTGACACTAAGGGCCTGATTTACTAATATGCGAGCGCTTCTTAATCTGCGTTCGCAAATTAACGCACTGTGTTTTAGCGCATTTTAGTTGGTATTTATCAAACCAGATCGCGCTGGGCAATCTGTGTTTACTCCGCCCTATATAGGGCCTGATTTACTAACATTGCGACCGCTGCTTAGACTGCGTTCGCACATTAACGCACGGTGTTTTTCCGCATTTTCCGTGGTATTTATTTAGGAAGAGAAAATGAAGCTACAGCAAGTGGAGATTGATATATTGGTTCACGTTCGCTCAATCACTGAACCTGATTCAATGTGTGCGCTGCTATAATGTTGTTCTGCCCGCCATCACCTACAGCAAGATGTTTAAAAGAACACGATTATAAAGAATATGCTATTGGTGGCATTAATGCATAAACTGTCTATTATAACAATATAGATGTGTACATGGCGAGATTAATAATTTCTACAAGGGACATGGGTTCACTACAATATATATGGACGTGGGTGCAATCAATGGTTCATATTACATTCGGAAAGTTTGCGATTTCAAAAAAAGTCCTGTTTGATGTCTATAATTTCAGCTGTGGCAGTGGGGAAATGTATTGACCAGTGCGCCATAGCAATGCTTCGAGTACCTGTGTGAATATTTGTGAAGGCTGAGATATATCAACTGCTGATACTATAACTGTTTGAAATGATCCGGTGCCAATATTTGCAATGTTTACCAACTGATTGAATGGAATGTGATCTCCGTTGGAGGGTTAGATGTCATCTCTGATCTGGTTTAGTAATTGAATCACAGTGCTGCCATATCAACGTTTTCAGACTCAATGAAATTGCGCTTCCTGGTTAAGACGTGCTTTTATGAGGCGGAGAATTATCCTGCAAATTGGAGACTTGCGCTCCACAGGCAGTTTAGTAAATACCACGCATGACATCATTAGGCGCACTTACCTTGTCTCCACCCATGTAAATTGCGCCTCAC
This sequence comes from Sprattus sprattus, assembly GCF_963457725.1. Classification (NCBI taxonomy): domain Eukaryota; kingdom Metazoa; phylum Chordata; class Actinopteri; order Clupeiformes; family Clupeidae; genus Sprattus; species Sprattus sprattus. The sequence goes on from NC_137925.1 coordinate 7,439,963, forward strand.
GCCTACGTTACCACCCACCTCCAAGTTACCTCCCCTGTTCACACCCACAGGCGTTAATATGCGCTGCGGCCCCTTAGTAAATACCGTTTTATGTTTACGACCGCTATTTTACGCCAGAAATGGGCGCAATCCTGTTAGTAAATCAGGCCCTAAATACAATTCATGATGACCTGCATTAATGCAATGGCAGTGAGTAATGCTGAAATCTGTGGATGAGGAGGACCATGAATTCTGAAATCATGAAATCAGATATCTGTTGATGAGGAGCTAAATAAATTCTGAAATCATGAAATCAGAAATCTGTTGATGGGGTGCTACAATGACTTTTAATATGGAGAATCGCCACCGTGCCATTGCCATACCAGGGTCCATAGTCATATTACTGCTAAATGTAGGATTGCCTGAAACCGCCCGGCTTTTTACCGTCTGCCGAACTAGTAAGTAGCTTATTTGCCGTTTTGCTTTGTCTTGTGTTGCACTTGCTTGATGTTTGACTGTGTTAGGACAGTTGTTGACTAACTAGTTTGTCATAATGTCAAAGTCAGCACATTTCAAGAGATTTCGTTAGTTTTAGCCGCTAGCATATCGTAAGCGATTAGCAATTGATCCGGAATGCTACTTTAAGAATTACTTAACTAACACTGTCCATGTACACACTGCTGAAACATCCCTTATTTGGTGATATCAGGTGACATCACTGTTGCTGTTTAAATTCATAGGACCTGCAATGTTAATTCACTAAAAAAGGCGAAAAACACACACAAATAATTATTAAAACGATCATAATATTAAAACGCATTCAGATTTGTTTGTTGCACGATGTGTCAACATATTGAGCCTACTCAAGACGTCCAACATAAGCCTACTCTTCGCCACTTGCAAGTGTCCTACGGTGAGTGGCATGCTAGAGAAGGACTTTGAGGGTGAGGAAGATGTCGAGGGTGATCGTAGGGAAATAAAATAATGAATGAAATTAAATGGTCTCCATTTATTGTACATTACTTTGGGTTTAGGGGTGGCTGTGTCACAGAGGTAAAGCTGTTATTGCATCATGAAAAAACGAGGTGTGCACATCTGTGTGTAATCAAATCTACGTGTGAAGTTCTTAGTACTATCACCTGCAGAAAGAACTGGATGTGGATCAGGTTGCATACGACCTGAAGTGGCAAAGTAGTCAAACATCATTCCACTGTCACATTTCTGTTTGAAATGAAACTCCCACTCCGTATTCTAATCTGCATTAAACATTTTGCTCCACGCACATGAGCCCAGGGCCTGAACCCCCTTATGGCACAATTGCTACTAGGGCACATAAGGGGGGCAGCCGGCAATGTTCCCTCTAATTATTTTCAGCACTGAGCAAATATTTTTTATTCTGAGCGCACATTTCAGCACTGTGAGCAATTCGTAAACCACGCGACCTTACGAAAATGACCACGAGCCTGCGTTAGCCATAGGTTTCCAAAGAGATGACAGCAAATGCATCAATATGTCTACAAGGTTGATATTTATTCAATATCCTTTATAATGGCTGGACTTTGGAACATTTTAATGATGGTGTTTTACCAGTCAGTTTAGTTGAACTTAAAGGATCTTGAAAATAAATAAGGTTTAGGGAAGTTATGACTGGTTCACTGGTTATGAACGATAATGATATATATATACACAAAATAAAAGTATCCAAGGTGTTTAGTCATTTCTCAGCAGGTACAACATTTAAGTAGAACTTAATTGAAAGAAAAATGTTAATGCAGTGCTCTACAATAAATATAGTAGGCCTAATTATGGTGTATTTTTTCCTAAAGGTAGCCTTCATAAAAAAATTAATAACTGCAGCAGCAAACTAAGCTACAAAACATGTCATTTGAATTACATTGAGAGAGCTAGCCTATCTGGCTGTTTGGTTCATCTTAGGCCTATGGAAGACACACCTTTCTGACTAAACATATGTCAAAATGTTGTTGCAGTTATCAAGATCACTTTGAATAGGGCCTAATAGGTCTAATTGAAAATATTGGAAATTTCTACCTCAAATCTTCTCGCCTCACAATTTTGTCTTAGTGGCATTCATTAGACTGAAACCGCGTACTCAGTTGGCGCTAGATGCTTGGAATGTGCCACAAATGTCGAAGTTGTACCAGATCTGGAAAATGCTCACTTTTCAGCGACCACCTTTTTTCAATAGCCTAACCATGAACTTAAATTTGACAAATGCGTCCCGGGACCCTAAAAAAAAAATCGTTTATGCGGTCTGAAAAATGTGCGCAGTCTGAAAAATCTATTGCGCGGGCTCTTCGACTGGCCTGCGCGCCTAAGCGCGCGCGCAGCTTAGAGGGTACATTGGCAGCCGGGTAGAGATGGAAAAAGAGGGGGAACTAAAGTATCTATAAATGTGTGGTTAGACCATGCAACTTTCACCCCAATTTTAACCCTGATTTGCAAATGCCTGACTCCCTGAAATCTGCCACCTTTGACCCAAAGGAGTCAAAAGGTATCTGGTCTATCTGGTCAACAGTTGATTCGGGCAATAATAGAGGAGGTGTTGTGTGTATCCTGATCAACAACCAGTGGTGTGTGGATGCGAAAAAAACATCGTCCGGCTGCTCAACTGACCTCGAACATCTAATGGTCAAGTGCAGACCATTCTCTGCAGTCGCTGTTTACCTTCCACCTGACATCTTCCGTCACATCCCATGCCTTCGCCTGCTTCGTGTTTGTCATGTCCTGAGACTCCTCGCTATCCCTAGCGCCAACGCAAGTGGCAGCTTTTCATAGCGCTGGTGTTTTGTATTCATGTATTGTTTGTGAGTTGTATGCTTATGTGCTGAGGTATTTTTTTGTGTGTTTGTCATGTCCTGGTGAGACTCCTGGCTATCCCTAACGCCAACACAAGTGGCAGCTTTTTCATGTAGCTCTGGTGTTTTCTATTCATGTATGTATTGTTGTATGTGCTTATGTGCTTAGGTGTGTTTTTTTTTTTTTACTGTTCCCACACTGCAGCCTACTCCTCTAGGAGCATAGTCTGGGTGTTGTCTTTCTCTCCTTCTCTTCTTCCCTATCTTTAGCCACTTTCACTCCAGTTTCACTCACTGCCAATGGAAACTAGGCTTTTGGCTACAATTGGGTGCATTTACTTATTAATGTTTATTAATGCACACTGTCCCTCTTAATCAAATAAACAAAAATCAATCAAATCAAATCATGATGGCAACAGCTTCCACGTCCACTATGAGGAGAATGGAACGTTGAGTTTATGTTTTTGTTCCACTATGAGGAGAATGGAACGTTGAGTAGACATCTGTGTTCCACTATGAGGAGAATGGAACATTGAGTATACATCTATGTTCCACTATGAGGAGAATGGAACGTTGAGTAGACATCTGTGTTCCACTATGAGGAGAATGGAACGTTGAGTATACATCTATGTTCCACTATGAGGAGAATGAAGTTGAGTATACATCTGTGTTCCACTATGAGGAGAATAGAACATTGAGTATACGTCTGTGTTCCACTATGAGGAGAATAGAACGTTGAGTATACGTCTGTGTTCCACTATGAGGAGAATGAACGTTGAGTATACATCTATGATGTACTTTTGTGTCTGTAGTTGGATATCAGCTGCCTCCCCTGTGATTAGCTGGAGAAGACCAAGCTGTAGCAAAATACATATAGACATCTATTGTTGTAAAGCTACTAAACAGTTTGAATGATTTGACTGTGAGCCAGCCTCTCTGTTGATCTGTTTCTCAGGGCACTGCATATGCACAAACATCACTTTAAATCACTTAAAGGCATTACACTGCATTGTGTACAAACAGGACTTTAAATCACTTAAAGGCATTGCACTGGATTAGACATCTAAAACTTAGTTCACGGTATGATTGTCCCCCCCTCACATTTAAGACACAAATCCCCCTGCTTGTCTGTCATGTATGTCAGGCCTGTAAATTGCCATTGATCATTGCCATGCAATGATACTTTTACTAGCATTGTCAGCAGGGGGGTCTGCCTCATTCTGACTGTAGTTCTTTTGTATGACTAACATCCACATTCTTGTTGAAAAGTTGAGCTCAAAGATTTTACATTTTGAAAGTAATACTCAATGTCAATCACTGAACACACCTTTTTGAGTTACCTGAAATGACCTGAGCAGCTGCTTGTTTATTTAAAGTTGATAATTCCAAGAACTTGAAACTCAACTTGTCTCATGACGGGAGGCATTGTGCTTTGCAGCAATTCCCATCACCCACACGCAGATCCACATTATTTTATTGTAGTGACAGCCCTACCCCTGACCTGGCCCACAGCCAAAATCATCTTAACAAAATCATTACTTGTGCACTGACTCAGCAAGTAGTTATTTGGTGGTTCTGCCGCCTATCCATTGTATATACCACTATAACTCTGAGTATTGCCTCTTTCTCATGCTATTTCACACCTTTTCGTTTGGATTTTCACAAAGGAGCCATTTAAAAAAAACTTGAAATAAATCCCCCTTAACTATTTATTTCAGAAACCCCTCAGCAATTATATTTCACAATGTGTGAATAATGTGTCTCATTAAATAAACAAACCAGTCAATCAGCTGGTCCGATCGGTTTTCTATCTGTCCATCCATCCGTCTGTCCTTCCACTAATCCCATTAATGATACGGCTCTCAATACATTATGTCATAAAGACACTGATTCAAACCGGTCTCCTCCTCCTCTCCACAGGGTAATGTTGCACGGTGTATCAGAATCAGAATCAGCTTTTATTGGCCAAGTTAGTTTGCACAAACAAGGAATTTGTCTTGGTGCAGTGGCTCTCACTGTGCTTACACATATTACTCAAAAATATACATCACAACACAAAACAATACAACAGTGCAAAACAATACAATACAACAGTGCAATGGTCAACAGTCCAATACGTCTAAAAAAAAAAGTATATACAAGGAGTATATATACAATAGTGCAAAGTGGAGAGTCCAGGAATAAATAAATGCTATGCGGTATGTGTATGACGGTAATACAGTAAGGGTGAAATAAATAAATATGGTTGAGGGGGTAATTGTACATTGGTTATTTTTCACAGTGCCACAGAGGGTTAGCTGTTCAGAAGCAGAGACAGCAAGAGGGAAGAAACTGTTTTTGTTTCTGAAGGTTTTGGCGAACAGAGATCTGTAGCGCCTACCAGAGGGGAGGAGTTGGAACATGTTGTGTCCAGGGTGAGAGGGGTCTGCAGTGATTTTTCCTGCCCGCTTTCTGACTCTGGAGGTGAACAGGTCTTGGATGGTGGGCAGGTTGGCACCAATGATCTTTTCTTAAGTCCTGACAGTCCGTTGAAGTCTGTTCTTATCCAGTTTGGTGGCCGATCCAAACAAGACAGTGATGGATGTGCAAAGAACAGACTCAATGACTGCGGTGTAGAATAGGATCAGCAGCTCCCTGAGGCAGATTGTACTAAGCTGGTGATCTAGCTTTCAATTTGGCTGTATCGTAAGTATCTGCATGGTATCATGATATTTATGGCAGGTATTGTATCAAAGTCATAATTTTGGTACTGCGACCCCCAAAAGAATAACAAAACAATAACAATAATACTGCAATAGGCAATACACTATGCTCAGCAGTATGTTACTATAGCAAGCTGTTGGCTCTGGGGGGCAGGTCCTCCCCAGACCTTCAGTGCTCAGGTGGACTATCTCCCGGGCCTTTCTGTGTGGAATTTGCATGTCCTCCCCATGCTCACAAGGGGTTGCCTCTGCTAAGATATATACAAGATATCTTGCTGCATATGTAAAATTGGACCTTACATGATTTGAAGTTCAAAAGGACTGGTGCAGCGGAGGTCATTGGGGGCAAAACACTCACAGCACTGAGAGCAGGCTTGTGTCCAGAACTGATCCCCGATCTGACTTTTACTTTGCTGTAAAGCTGAAAGGTGAGGTACATGATTCTACCCTACACTGCAGCTGTAAAGCTGAAGGGTGCCGTCCGTAATTCATATCCAATTCACATTTAGTCAAATTCTGCATATTGCTCCTCACGGCCCTCTACCTGACCGTTCTGTGTGTCACTCAAACCAACTCTGGAGTTCACACACAGTCCTGGCTCTGTAAACTAGGAACAAACCAACCAATCAACGTGTGGCTTCAGGAGCCCCAGACAAGAAAAATCAAAGACACAAGAATGGCTGGGGGTCCACGTGGGCACGGAGGCACGTTGAAGTTTCGACACAGGCCACATGTGGCATCACTGTAGTTTGATGGCACTGTGATGTCCAACACCCACCGGCCATCATAACCGACAGTCAGACAAAATTCTGTTTTCACAAACGTGTGCAGTCCGTTGGCATAGACAGACACTCCCATCAATGAGGAGTGGCAGGTTTCTTGTATCCCCGTCCACCTGAAGTCAGAGTGACTTTTTGTGTGAGAGGACTTAATGTGTTTGTGTATAATTGCATTTGAATAGAATTATATGACAAGCAGACTGATCTCAGACTAATGTTATCACAGCAAATAATAAAGCGGGAGGAAGTGTAATCACTTTTTATACATTTTGATTGCTTAACAAATTGGTTCTTGACAGATCTTTAAAAAGTGACTTCAAGCATGATAAACAGTCACTCCACAAAAGATGACAGGTTGAGAAACTGGTTCCACCATGATGGAATGAGAATGCACAAACGCAACCTTTTACCACTGGCCCAAAAAAATCATCATACACACAGAAAACAGAAGTTGTTTTTTAACTCGTGTTAGCCATATCCTTGGCATGTGGTCAGTTAATGTCATGTATTCCTCTATGGTGCAAAGGCCTGCATTGTCACTAGTTCTTGACAATAGTGCAAGTATTGCTTGTATCTCTTTTACCAGGTTTGGGAATAAGGTTAGAGTTCGTTGTCAACAGCAAAGATACAGAACAAAGTTGCTGAAACAATTGCTTTGAATAAATATTTGTTTATTTGGTATTGTAAATGAAAGCTTTATATAATTGTTTAGTATATGTTTTTGGTCAAAGGGGATTCAGGCCCTAGGCTCTGTGAAGTGCCTTGAGACAATCTTATTGTTTTGGCACTATAAACAAAATTGATTTGGTAAAGAAATATGTGTTTTATTTGGTGTTGGAAGGTTCCTGGAGGAGGCAAAGGATGTGGACAGTAGGCCGGCTGGATTTGATTTGTATGTTAAGGCTGTAATTAAGAGTTTAGTTCTAGAAATTTCACCTTATAATATCCCTCAGTGCTTAGTTGTAACGCCTGCACAGATAAGAAGTACAAATTGTGTGCAGACTGGTTACGGTTTTCTGGCTTTGACAAAGAACAGTCATGTCATCCACGCCCACACTCATGTCAGCCGGCAGGGTGTAGATGCTGAGCTGCAGCAGCTGGTAGCCGCTCCCTCTCAGGCTGGCACACAGCTGGACCTCGTCCAGGGGCACTACAGGGATCCGCAGCCCCGGTGCCCCAAGGTAGTAGCTCTCCCTCAGGGCGCCGATGAGCAGGAGGTGCCCCCCCGGACGCAGCAGCGAGGACATGTTCCCCAGAGCCTGAGTGAACGCTGCCAGGTCTGGACTCATGCCCACCAGGCAGAAGCAGGACACCAGGCAGTCGGCCCCGCAGGTCGGCACAGCGCCTGGGGTCAAAGGGCATTGGCTGAGGGAAGTGACATGCTAGAATGAATGATCAGTGTAGACAAGCACAGTCCCCACCAGACTCGAGCTCGCAACCTCGGATGTGGGAGGTAGATGTGCTTGCATGGGGGCTAGCGTATATCGCTAGTGTCTGTCGCTAGCATGCCTCTTAAGGTGTCAGAGGATGAGGTTTACTCTGGCTCAACTCACACACACAGTGTACTGTCATGGGTACGATGCCACCCAGTTCAGAGGAAGGGTGGGGATGAGGGCCTGAGAAAAGAAAAGTCAACCCAGTGGAACAATGCATCTCTGGAATGTTTTTAGGGACAAATTGTACACACCTGAACCACACCTAATTACTTCAGAGTAGTTTCTGCCATCTAGGCCATCTGTGTTTACAATCCAAAGATTCTCGGCCTGCAGCGTTTTTGCTCGGAAACACATTAAAGACTTGATTTCACACACAACTGATCATGGAGAGTGTTTTTACATTTTAAATGACATTTGCACATGAACGGATTTTGCATAACACTGGGCACAGACATGTGATCTTAATTCCTTGGATATAAACATCATGATGGTTTTTCCACCAGCCAGCCGAGCCAAACACTAATCTGCAACACTAATAAGAACTAATTCTGATACATTCTCACCTGATTCAACAGCTGGCCTTCCCACATCAAGTCAGTGTCGAAGGAAACCTGTGGGAAATGAAACACTGCCTTCATAACTAACCTTTCCAAAGAGTTCAACGAGATTATTCAGTAGATAGTGTCATCTTTCAGAGATATTATTCAATAGATAGTGTCATCTTTCACAGATATTATTCAGAAGATAGTGTCATCTTTCAGAGATATTATTCAGAAGATAGTGTCATCTTTCAGAGATATTATTCAGTAGATAGTGTCATCTTTCAGAGCGCTTATTCAGTAGATAGTGTCATTTTTCAGAGATATTATTCAGTAGATAGTGTCATCTTTCAGAGATATTATTCAGTAGATAGTGTCATCTTTCAGAGGAATTTCTCACAAACAAACAGACAGACTTGGTGAGAGAGAGAGAGACAAATGGAGATGCATGAATGCACACAAATATGTGCAAACCATCAACAATCCTGTTAGATCCCAGTACCATGCTAGCAAATACGTTTGTAGAAAGGTTACTTCATCTTATAAAGGTGCACTGGATTTCCTTCAGATCAGGACTGATCCAGACTGGATCTGTGTAGAACTAGCCGTCACAGCAGGAGTTTAGCCTTCTTCAATGTGGCTGCATATTTGTACTTTTATCAGTACCAGTGATGTTTCAGATAATGACAGACATGTCAAGTGATTGGTTGAGAGATTGGCCAGGAATATTGACATTGACTGATCTGCAGTTTCAATATGAAAGATACAGTCATGATTATTGAGTGTTTTCTCCCACACACACACTTCTCTTTCTGCTTTCTCTTTTATAAAACGATTAATTCGAGGTTATTCCATAAATCGATGTGATTAACTGTAGTGCCCTGATTAGAAACAGTTCTCTATATCGGTTTGCCTTAGGTCCTGGTGGTAGTTATACACACACACACACACACACACACACACACACACAGCATCCAGATGACTAGCAGTGGTTTGTTTACGCTTCTTTTGACACGAAACAAGGCTGTCACCGCCTGAGGAAGAGAAAGCTATTAATCAACCTGAACTTCAAAGCCTTCATCTCCACCTGTTCGGTGAAAATTCATTGAAGTTACCTCAGGACTCTGGAGTTGCATATAATTATATTTATTCAACAAAAACAAGCTTGTCAGGCTCACCCACGTCCTGGCAGGCCAGAGAGAGGCACGGAGAGGCACAGAGAGGCTCAGAGAGAGAGAGAGAGAGAGAGAGAGCCCGGGTTCACTCCCAGACTGCAGCACAAGAGAGAGAAGCAAAATTAAACACATCACACAAGGTTTATACAGAAAGTTAGTCTTACTATACTTTCTGTCATGCAAGGATGTCAGTTTTAAACAAGGTCAAAAGAAGCACAGTTCGACCCTTCTTATCACCTCTGACCCAAACATGCTCTTACACATATGCAGACAAAGTGGCGTTGTGATGTTCACATAATATGAAGTGTTTTGACATGTCATAAGTGCTCTTAGGCACTCTCTATATGAAGACTGGAGATGATATATTCTGGTTTATGATATGAGTACCATATTCCATATCCCATTAAGTTAAGTAGGCTAGTAATGTGATGAGTAGCGATCACCTAGGCCTACACATTAGGATGCTGTCGCTTTAAATAGATACGCTCCTGGGCTGTAGGTGAACGGTGGTGAACAGGTGAACGTACAAAAGGGGAGGGTTTTCTTTTCACGGGGTGGTGGTGTTTGTAGCTGCGAGTAGTGGCCGCATCTAGATAATTCATACTGATTGTTTCCTAGGCAGCCAAAAGCCTACATTTATAACCACACGTTTTTTGGTTGTATGATTATTATTTAAACCGTGAGCTTTCTCTGGAACGTTCAGAAACCGAGGTTAAGGATTAACGAGATACGGATGATACCATTCAACTCGCGGAGCTGTGAGAAGTGCGGTATTTTCGTTCCTTTTTTTTATCTCGTTGCAATGCATTGCTATTTTGAAGAAGATTTGTGTTTGGATTACGTTTGGATTACGTAGATAGTCCTTGTTTCTAAAAGATATCGATGAAGCAGGCACTGCGCTCTGTCGGGACTCACGTATGGACTTTTTAAGGACTATTCAATATAGAACATGTTTGTTATTTAAATAACCACACACTGAATATCAACGAACAACACTGGCAGTTCATGTACTGTATTAATTCTGCGTATGTGTTTCTGTTATGTTTATTTGGCCTATTGGCGTTTAATACAGATCACCTGATTTAAAGATACAGCGAAATGTAAGGAGTTCTTTTTTGGATGTAAATAGAATTTGTTATAGCGTCAGCAACTAATAAGCTAAGTATGTGTTTCTGTTGTGTTTATTTGGCCTATTGGCGTTTAATACAGATCACCTGATTTAAAGATACAGCGAAATGTAAGGAGTTCTTTTTTGGATGTAAATAGAATTTGTTATAGCGTCAGCAACTAAGCTAAGTTACATACACACAGAAAAGCCATGTTCCTGCCCACATAAGCACATGATTCATACAAGGTAATTATTAATACAAGGCACTTGATGAATACATTCTTAAGTTATTAACAGTGTTTTGAAATTAATTATATCATCACCCTTAAGTGCAACCATAACAAAGGCAAACAAAGCCTTGGATAGGTATGTGTGTGGGAGGCCACTGGCAGCCTGCCATCTGCTGGTAGGAAGGGGGTCAACACTTTCTGTAGTTTAAATTGTACAAACAATGACTGTTTCTGTCGTCTCTGTAGTTTAGGTTTCCATTTCTGTTTTATAGAAAATAACTGTTGAAATTCTACTGTTTATTTACAGTTATTGAGGTAAACAGACTCAGGTTTATCTCTGTAGGGTTCCTTTTCATGTAGCGAAAAAATGTGGTGTGACTGCAGATCTGTGTGTGACACGCGGCAATCTCTGAAAACCTACGTGTGAAGTTATTAGTCACGACCTGTAGTGGCAAAGTAGTCAAACATCATTCCACTGTCACATATCTGTTTGAAATGGGATTTTCCACTCAGTAATCTAATCTGCACTGAACTGTGGTGTACTTTTGTGTGTGGAGCTGGATATCAGCTGCCTCCCCTGTGATTAGCTGGAGAAGACCAAGCTGTAGCAAGGTACTTATAGACATATATAGTTATGAAGCTGCTATGCAGTCTGAATGACTTCTAGTGTGTGACAGCCTCTCGTGGATCTGTTTCTCAGGGCACTGCATAGTGCACAAACAGGACTTTACATCAATTTAAGGCATTGCACTGGATTAGACATCTAAAACGTAGTTAAAGGTATGATTTCCTCCCCTCACATTTAAAATACAAATTCCCTTGCTTGTCTGCAGATGTGTAATGTATGTCAGGCCTGTAAATTGCCATTGATCATTGCCATACGATGATACTTTTGCTAGCATTGTCACCAGGGGGGCTCTGTCTTATTCTAGCATCAATATTCTTGTTGGAAAGTTAAGCTCAAAGACTTTACATTTTGAAAGTAATACTCTAAGAAATGTCAATCACTGAAGACACCATTTTGAGTTACCTGAAGTCACATGAGCAGCTGCTTGTTTATTTATAGTTGATAAAAGCAAGAACTTGAAACTCGACTTGTCTCATAACAGGAGGCAGGTGCTTTGCAGCAATTCCTACCACCCACATACAGATCCGCATTCTTTAATTACAGTGGCAGCTCTTCCCCTGACCTGACCTGACCCACAGCCAACACCATCTTAACGAAATCATTACATGTGCACTCGCTCAGTAAGTAGTTATTTGGTGCTTCTGCTGCCTATCCATTGTAAATACCACTTTTACTCTGTGTTATGCCTATTTCTCATATCTGCTATTTCCCACATTTTCCTTTGGATTTTACCATTTTGGATTATTACAATGGAGCCATTTTAAAAAGCCCTTTTATCTATTTAATTCAGAAAGGTAGAAACCCCTCAGAAATCATATTTCACATTGTGTTAATAATTTGTCTCATTAAATAAACCAAACAATCAGTCAGCTGGTCTATCACTATATTACCCCATAAAGACACTGAATCCAACCGGTTAAACTTGTCCCCTGTGAGAACACTGTCAAATCAAACATTATATTTTCTATACACATATAGGAACATAAGGTACATCAGTGACATGCAACATTTGTAATCACTTTATTCACTTTATTCATTCGAAATTTGCCCCAAAACACCATGAAAGGATGTATTTTAATCAGTAATACATCATGCTCAGCAAGGAAATAGTATACCTCTATAGTTTGTCAGGAAAATGGTTAATATTAAAGAAATATATTTGCAAGTGCAGATCTTTTCAGATGTAGCTGGTATGGCTAACATTGTTTTCTGATATGAACACAGTTAATGTAGGTCTTTCCCAACCCAGGTGATTGTCTAGGTATGTTCTCACAGCAATGAATATCAATCAGCAGGACACTGTGCTCTCCTGTATGTTACCACAGAAGGGAAATGGTGCAGCACTGTCAGATCATCTCTGAGATGACCGTCATTGAGGCAAATGGTTCATATTTAAAGAAATAGGCCATATTAGGGAAGTATAGATTCAAATGTAGCCAGTATGGCTGGAAGATTTTTTTTTTTGCAGTGATCGTCTGGCTGTGTTCTTTGCTATGAATGCGGTCAGACCTGAGGCTTCACAGGGTTTGGGCCAATCATGTCTCTCCCATCTGGAAAAAAAACCACAAATGATATGAGAGAATTAATTTGGATTCAAGAAAACAATTTCAGACCACAATAAGTGAATGTGGGATGGGCAGATCTCTAATCTAGGGTGAGGTAGGTAACTATAGCAATAAATATATACAAAGGATCAAAACACCTACACACACACACGCACACGTTCCAAGATGGGCGCGTGTGTAGACTCAGGGACCACTCATGCTTCCGAAAATGCGGTGTTTTGTTTATTTAATAAGTGTTTGTCAGAAAGTTTGTCGTGTTTGTCTCGTCTGTGTGCATGGGGTTACAAGTACAGTCAACAGGCTTTGCTAGACATCTGCAAGAGCAAGATTAACACCCATAACTTCACTTTAAAGAAACCGTATGCTGCTGTACGTGTATCTGTATGTTTTACTTAGTATTAGGTAATATCTTGTCTTATCTGTTGTGCCTGTGCACTTTATATGTTTCACCATTGGAGAGTGAGAAACGTCCTATTGATTCCTTTGTATGTCTTTGACTTTGACTTGACACACACACACACACACACACACACACATACACACATACACCCACAGACATTTGGGTGTAGTCAGTGTTGAATTATCCATGTTTACCGGCTCTGCCACTGGCCCAAACAAGAGGCCCCAGTGAGATGGAGGCGCTGTCATGGAAATCAACAGAGCGGCGCTGCCTCGGGGGGTAACCTGGGTAACAGTGCTGTAAACAGGAAGAGAAAAGGAACAGAATAGTTTTCTTTTTAACATTTGCTCCAAATCTGACAAATATTCAGCACATTTTTTATTAAAACATCTGTGACAAACATATTAGGCTACAATTACAGCCAAACCTTGCCATTACTCTGCTAGTCAGATTCCCTCCTGGTGTGCTCTAGATGTGGTAAACTTACGGCTGTGCAGTCGTTGTTCGCCACCAAGCACAGGTGGATGCTGCAGTGCAGGTAAACCTTGGAGGTGTTTGCAGTGAAGAAGAACATCTTGAAGGAGAAGCGACCTGATGTGCTGTTGCCATTCTGAAGCATGTCCACTGTGGTGTCATTGGGGTTGGGGCACCTAAAGGGGGAATAAGATATGGCAAAAGAGACAGTTAGGACAATATAAAGAAGGGTATAAACCCACATGATGAGCAACAGAAAAAAGGTTGAACAAATAAGGATTCAAATCATGATGATGATAAACATGTGTGGTAGTGCGGTAGGTTAAATAGCATGTGTTTTATATGTTGTAGGAGCTCTACGTCCCTTATTCATTTAGGTAGTAAGCTATGTAAGAGGGAAGAGTGGGTGTATTGGTGCGTTGGTACAAATTACTCGTTTCTGATGAGGTCCCAACGGATGTGGTAGTCTGGCTGATTGACAGGAGTGGCCCAGCAGGAGTCCATCACTATGGCGATCTGGCTGCTGTCCACTCCGTCCAGGCGGACCGCCACGTACAGCCGCTGGTTCACCGCCACAGTCACATTTCCAGAGAACGCATGAGATAATTCTGCATCTTCATAGGGAATCATTCGGACACGGTAGGATCCTTGACCTCCTGGTAACTTCTTAGTCACAACGCTGTAAGAAAAAAAAAAAAAAATGTTTTTTTCAGTTCATTTTCAGACAGGCAGAAAGCTTAGGCTTTGATGATAGTAGTAGTTCCTCTATGAGGGGCTTTAATTTGGGGGGAGTAGTTTATGCACTGTTTTTAATATTGTGAAAGACTACTATCTGAATGGGGGCACTGTGTTTTATGAGTAGTTCATGGAGACTTAATTCTCCTATTCCTCAATCACTGGTTCTTTATGAAAACAATGTATTGTGTTTGGTCACTAGAGAAAGGCACTGCAAACTAACCAAAAAGTGACACAAAGGTGCGGACATAATGGCAAAACCAACCTCTCCAGGGGGTTGATGTCCATGTCCATGGAGATTGCCTGAGTGAGGGGGTAGACACAGCAGAAGAGCAGTTCTATCCGTCTCTCTCTGCTGATGGGGCCACCGGCTGAGTTGGCCTCCCCCTGGATTAAGTTCTCATAGATGAAGTGGGTGCTGTTGCTCTGTTGGGCAACAGACAGCACATACACGGGTCAATGTCATTGGTAGAAACCAACAATGGTTTCATCCATATTCTGCTGTGAATTTTGAGTAAACATATTTCAACTGTTGGGGGGTTTGCCATTTTGATTTTGATCAAAGCTTAACACTTCAAGACAATACTCCTCTAAAGAATAGATTATTTTGTAAATCTTTGGTGTATAAGCTGTCGTACCCTCAGAGTGGTTCCACAAATGTGGTTCTCATTGTCGAAGAGGAACTCCACTCTGCCATCTTCGAGGGAGCCGTTGCAGCTGGGGTCGTTGAGGTGGAGGGTGTCAGCCGAGAAGCCTGCTTCAAACAGCTGGCAGCGAGACAGAGACATGATGCCTGTGCTGCTGGAACAGTACTCCACAGAGTCTGAGAAACAGGGGAGGAGAGAGAAAGGTGGAAAGAGTTGAATAAAGTGAGGGGAAGAGTGATATGGGAAAATAAAGGAGGTATATAATACACTTCTATCCAACATCCAGTAATATCAATAGCAGTAGTACCATTAGTAGTAACAATGTATGTAGTCATATTAGACCTTACCATAGGACTCGGCATGAGGTCTCGGGTGACTCTCATTGCAGAAGCAGCCGTAGACTCCATCTTTCTGGCCACACCACTCATCCTCAGTGCAGTCCAGTTCATCACAGGGGTCATCAAGAGCTGCTCAAAAACATGGCAAATCCAGAGGAGAGTAGTAGAATTAATTAAAATAGGAATAGGCCGAAACAAGGGGGATAAAATTAGCCTGGCCATTACCAGCCTGTGACTCCATTTCATTCCGTCTTTCAGTCTGGCAAAACCCAATGCATTTTCGTTTCCGAGATGGGCGGGTGCTTAGCTTGAGGTTTAAAATCATTGGAGTTCCCTTAACCAATCAGCAACGTTTGGTAAGCATTCGGTAGATTAAACTCTTCCCAAAGCCAGTTGGGAGAAGAGCTACGACGTCCTTTCCAATCATAAAACTTACAAGACAATACTCTTGTTCTCCTTTTAATTTTCTGATGTTCTCGAGAGTTGAGACAACTTTTCCGATAGCCTTTCGTGTCTTTTCCTCCAAGGCGAGTTTTGCGTCACAGCTCTGAACTGTTCGCTGAATGGTGCGGTTGGATTTTGAGTCCTGGAGACGATTGTCAACGGGGTTGGGCCAGACTGAGTATGAGCTTGAAATCAATTCAGGCGGAAATACGAAGGCTGGTGTCACCAGGCTAGGATAAAATATGATCAGTGAACCTGGATGTATCAGTAGACCACTAATTGTAACACAAAAGTAGAAAAGTCATTCCAATAGGCAGAATAGGCCTGATGTGCACTAAGTACTGTACTGCAGGTCAAGTGTGTCACCACGGTAACATCACTTCATCTGGGGAAACTTAATTTGACTGTTTTGGTCATCAGTCAGGTTGTTCTTTAGAGAGAGAGCCTTCATTCTTTTAGCTTACAGTATGCGAAGGGAAGAGGTAAGAGAAGGTGAAAAGACTTGTCCCTGTAGCTTAGTGATGGTGTATGGCCTGATTCATCCGTTTGTTTTTGTGTTTAATACTTTATCATCTTTATTATTAACAGAATCTTCAAATGGAATGTAAACTTTATTTAATGTGAAGAGGTCCCTTGTGATTTTCTTTGATACGTTTTTCGGTGTAATGACAATATTAGATATATATGATGAACACATATATTTTAATAAGAAGACCAGATAAGCAGTTGATGAAAAGTAGTGATTGCAACACTTATTAAAAGGACATGATTGGCACATTAATTTACTCAGCTGTGTTTTTTTCGGAAATATAGAATATGTAATATTAGGCTAAATCAGCTGTAAGAAGTAAACTAGCAAGCTAACCTTAAAGGCATGCAAAACCCTTTAAAACACAAACAACAGCACTGTTGGCACTGAGTAAATCTTGCTAGCATGCTAATTTGTCTTTTTACAATATAGTTGGACGTTTTCATACATTTTTGCAGGGTGGTCCATCCTGGACCAAAAACTACAAAGTGCACCGCCTGGGTGACTACGACAGGTGTGTCTCTGTCCCTCACTTGATCCTTAGGGCAGCCGTGGCCTACTGGTTAGGGTTTCAGGCTGGAAACCGTAGGGTGGCCGGTCCGATCCCCGACCAGTAGGAAAAATGTGGGCGGGGGAAGTGGTAGACCACTGCTCTCCCGTGCCCACATCCACGGCTGAAGTGCCCTTGAGCAAGGCACCTAACCCAGATCACTGCTCCCCGGGCGCCAATGGCAGCTCACTCCGGGTTAGTGTGTAACCTCACTTCACTGTGTGTGTGTGTCACTTCCCTGGATGGGTCAAATGCAGAGGTGAATTTCTGCCATAGAGAGGACTTTCACTTCACTTCACTGCAACCAGCAAAATTAATTTAAAGATGATACCAAAACTGATTGCCTTTAAAAGCATACCTCATAAAGTGGCAAAATGTTGCATGCTGTTGCTTTCAAATGATAATTCTTTATCATGTCTAAACAAATATACTCAATACCATAGCGTTTTATGAGCTTGGTGTGCCTGTGTGCCGTGTGGCTTCACTTCAACATGTTTGACCATTTTATGGCCATATAGCTAACAAGCATAATTTCACCCTCCATAACTTTGATCAAATGTATAATTATTTCAATTCAATGTTTTCATGTATTAAAGTTGTATTTTCTAAAACTGAGAGGTGGAATTAAGATAAGTGTTTTAAAGCCTTTTTTCCATCTTGCAGACATATAATGCCTGTTTAGCAGTGTATGGGCCAAGGTGTCAAGATTCGGAAGGTAGAGACCCGATTGCAGACCAGAATCAGGGACCGTTCAAGGTTTATCTACAAAAAAGGTTTAACACAAAAGTCCAAAAGGCAAACACACAAAAGGTCCGGGCAAAAAACTAGAATTTCCAAAACACAGAAGATCCCAACTTAGGAACCAAAACAAAGACAGAGCAGAAACACAAAAGACGTGAAAGAACTCTCACCTTGCTAAAAATGAAGAACCAACAAAAAACTAGCCTGGATCCCAGACCGAACCTAGCCCCGCCCACAACATTTGAGGTCTGGAAGTTCAGTCTGGCACTGCTCTGTTGGGGAGAAATTATCAGAGAGCTGAAAAAGATCTGACCAATCAAATTGTCAGGGCGGGCTTTATACGATGATCGACAGATGATAAACAGAAATGTAATCAACTACGTCACCAATGCTTGGGTTGAATTTGTATTCAACAAACATGGCTGCTGCTGGAGAGCTAAAATTTGGGGATTCAAGTCTGTTTTAGAAGACATTGACAGCGCTTTAATTTTGAAAGAGGAACAGAGATAAGCTATCAAGGTATTTGTCGATCGAAAAGCTGTATTTGCCGTCCTTCCTACGGGATCCGGTAAAAGTTTAATGTATCAGCTGGCCCCGATGGTCATCCTACGTTGCTCTGACTGTTTCTAGGCATATCCAAATGAGCGAAGAGGCATTTTTTTCCCTGGTTCGGTTTAAACACGCCCCACAGCCCAATGGAGCAGTATCAGACTCATATTCTGACTAAAAATATGAGTATGACATCGTCAGGCTAACAAAAAACACAAGAAAGACTGAACTTAAATACCAAAGGGGGAACTAGACACAGGTGAAATAAACAACAAGGAAGTACAAGGACTATACACAGGAAGGAAAAAACTTCAGCAGGAAGTAGCATAAAAGGATGAAGGGGAAACAAAGTACAAGCAAGGGACAAAAACAAAACACAGACCTGACACCAAGGGCCCCAAAATAGGGTTGTCACTACCACTGAGGGGGATGCTCACTATTTTATCTGAAAGCCATGTATCCCTGGAGTAGACAAATCCCTATGAAATGGGCCAAACTGACCAGAGCCTTGTAGACCAAGTACATATCTGTCCCCTTAAGCAAAATGATAGGTATTCTATATTTCTTTGTAGCTTTATGTATCTTGCCCTCTGGTAAATTTACACCTGGAGGAGTTGGAAACGTAGAGATCCATACTCCTACATCACTACAGCAGTACCGACATACTCCAGAGATAAAGAACATCAGAAAATATAGTTAACATTGCACCTCCTACTGGTGGTAGTGGTGACTTCTTCTGGCACATACACTATATCTTTATATAGAAAACCATTATTTCATCTTCAGATCGTAAAATTCATTTTGATATTTTAAATTCATTAATTAACAGGGATCACTCTCATGAGCTGATGTGTCTTGACGGGTGTATAGAACTAATGTTAGATTCAGATACGTGTACACACACACACACACACACACACACACACACACAGACAAATACACTACCAGTGGTCAGTTTGACAAAAACGCGCTCCATTAGCAAAAACAGGACATTATAGCATTCCTAAGACTACATAAAGGATATTAAGCATTTCAGAAATGAATAACATCACATATACAGGTCATGAGCGCATGCACGCACACACACACACACACGCGCGCACATGCACACACACACACACACACACACACACACACACACACACACACACACACACGCATACAGTACACTTACCTGGAGTTGTTGGAGCAGAAGTTTCAGTAGGAAGGACTCCTTCAGTGCTCAAATCTGTGGGGGGGGGGGGGGGGGGGGGGGGGGGTTTCAGATACAAAAATAAGAATTTGACCTCAGAGGATAACATATTACATTATAATTTAAAATAAAGCACAATAGTTAATACCAAATCATCTAAAATTATGCAAACACACTAAAAAGACATCTTTGAAGGTATGAAGGAAAATCAGAACAGTGCACAGCAATGTGATCTGACAAACTGGCCATAGACTGGTTGGAGCAGGGTTAGTTAAATCACTTACTTGGAGTGGTTGGAGCAGGGCTAGTTACAGCAGCAGGAGTTGCAGTTGTTGGATCTGTGTGGCGTATGGAGATATGTTTTAGATAATAGATATGAGAGATGAAAATCTTTTCCCAGGAGAAACAATGGTGAATGTAACATGGACAAAAACACACTATAGTAAATATATCAGAAAAGAGCCTTTTACCTGTACAATATGCCAGAGCGCAGCTAACAGGGGCCACTAGTTTGTAAACAGTGTAGCTTCCTGGACACGCTTTCACCTGGATGGATGGTGATCTGAAAAGGCAGCAGTCGCTCGACCAGTGTCCGCACACATCTCTGGTCACGATGCCATCTTCCAGGCGAGGGTGTGGACCGTTCAGCCAGAGAGGTGCATGGGTACCGCAGCGATGGTCAGGCACACAGACGTTAGGCATCAGTACGCTCGCCCCCTGGTGGAACATGCGGTACCAACCCTGCCACTGGACGGCACGGTCGCACCTTATGACTGACCTGTCCAGGTTGGTGGTGACCCTCCAGGTGTCGTTCAGCACAGTGTAGTTGTGACAAGGGTCAAATGCAGGGCTGGTAGCCACAGAACCTGTGTTTGAAATATTCATATCCAGTGATCAGACTAGTTGTATAAGCAAAATAAAGTTTTATTTGTACTTTATACAATATATTTGTAATATTAGGCTAAAGCAGCAGTTAGAAGTAAACTAGCAAGCTAACCTAAAAGGCAAAACCCTTTAAAACACAAACAACAACACTGTTGGCACTGAAAAGATCTTGCTAGCACGCTAATTGGTGGCTTTTTACATTTGACATTTTTTTTGCAGGGTGGTCCATCCTGGACCGAAAAACTACAAAGTGCACATCCTGGGGAACTACTGGGAATGACAGGTGTGACTGTCCCTCACTTCATCGTAGACCAACAAAATTAAATTAAAGGTGATGCTAAAACTAATCTATAAAAACATCCCTCATAAAGTGTACCGTAACCTACAATTCAACATGTGTGACCATTTTATGGCCATAGACCTAACAGGTGTAATTTCATCTTCCATAACTTTAATCAAATGTATAATTATTTCAATCAATTTGAATGTGTTGTTTGAATACATTAAACAAAACAGAGGTATTAGTTGAAAGGCAGGAAAATGTCAGCAACTGTATGTGAGAGATAAAGAAAATCAAAAAAATATATTTAGCATTGCACCCCCTACTGGTGGTAGTGGTGACTCCTTCTGGCACGTGCACTATATCTTTATATAGGAAACCATTATTTCATCTTGAAAATCATGATCGTTAAATTCATTTTGATGGCGTATGGTAGGGATGGATTTGATCCCGGGCCAAATGCTGGTGAATTTGATCAATCTGCGGTGGCAGGTAAACAAAGGGGGCATTTAAAGGTACAGTGTGTAGATTTTTAGTCTATTATCTATTAGTAGAAATGAAATATAGTGTTCATAAGTAATTATGTTTCCATTTGTGTATAATAACCTGTATCTATGAATCGTTGTGATTTTGTTAGCTTAGAATGAGCCCTTTGTATCTACATAGGGACTGGGTCATCTGGGTCTTCCACAGAGTCTGCCATGTTTACATTTAGTCATTTAGCATACGCTTTTATCCAAAGCGACTTACAAGAAAATTGCATTTTTACATCAGGAGTAGTTAGATGTTCAGTGTCTTGCTCAAGGAAACTTACACCCCAGGTAAGGAGGAGTGGGGAATTGAACTTAGCAACCTTCCAACCTTCCGATTCCTATACGATAACGATTACGCTTTTTCAATGAGAAGAGGGGAAGAGCGGAGACTTCACCGGCAGCAAGACAAACAGCTTTATTTTTTTAATATTTGGCTATCAAGGACCACAAAGCCTCCAAATTCCACAAGGAGGTGATCTGCATCATACAAGGAGGCGATCTGGATCATACAAGGAGGTGATCTGCATCATACAAGGAGGCAATCTGCATCATACAAGGAGGCGATCTGGATCATACAAGGAGGTGATCTGCATCATACAAGGAGGTGATCTGCATCATACAAGAAAAGGAGGTCTTACCCAACCTTTAGGAGGTCTTACCCATCATCAGTATCGCTGCGGATAGCGCACACACACACATGGCAAAGCCCATGGTGACTGGGGCAACTGGTCTCTCTCACAAGCAGGACAGGATCCACTCCTCTCAGCTGCTGATTTCTAAACAGCATGCAGCATCACATCCACAAACACAAAAGCATGCTTCCAATCAACCAGAGAATAAACTTCAAAGTCCTACTTCTAGTTCACAAGGCCATAAACACCACCAGTCCGGCCTATCTCCAGGATCTCCTCACCCCTCATCTCACACCAAGGACTCTTAGGTCTGGACAAGCAAACCGTCTTGCAGTTCCCCGGACAAATATGTCCAGAATGGGAGATCGTGCCTTCTCCCCGCTGGGGCCACAAGCTCCCGGAGAACATTAGGGCTTTGGACTCCATCACTACTTTTAAATCCCACCTCAAAACCCATCTTTTTATATCTGCCTTCTCCTAAAGTCCTGGTTTCTGTTTTTTCTTTTATTTCTTTTCTGTATAGTTTTGAATGCACTGTTTTAAATTGCGATTGTGACCCTGTTAAGCACCTTGAGACATCTTTGTATGTGAAAATAAAATGCATTATTATTTTTATTATTATGCTTAGAGTAGCCATACACTACTTAAGGCTACGAACGCTAACAAGGATCCACTCTTAGCTTGGAGGCATGTACATGAACATGTGCAATTGTCTAAACAAACAAAGCATTCAAGGTGTTCAAATACTCTTCTGTTTGCTCAGCAAAGGCTTTATTGCCTTGTTTTATTTGCGTGTCATAGGTATGTTATTGTTATTTAATCTTTTAGGCAATTGTCAATATAAAATTCTCTGCAAGTAAACAAGTGTCTTTTGCCAAATAAAATCATTAGATAATTCCACTTACTGACAGAGTACTGGCACACACAGGTAAGTATAAACACTTTATTATTACTGTAAGCATCAATTATCTCTGTATTTCTACTCTATTTCTGTCTATATCTGTACTTTTATCTCCTCCAACTCCTGTAAAAACTGTTAATGAATAATTTTTTTAAGTTCTTGATGAGACTTGCTAAGGCATTCTTATCTATTCATAGTATTATTAGCGTTAAATACAAAAATGCACATTGAAATTGTGAGATATTGTCACCTAGTTATGAGATGTATAATTAAAGAATTTGCTCAAATACACCTTACCAGTATTCAGGCTGAGGTTGTGCAGACTGTGACTGTAGCGCTCTGAGTTTCCTCTGGATGTCTGAGGTCCGATTCTCCCCATCTCTTTTATAGATGGCTTGGTACCGAAAACAGACTGGAGGTGGTGCATTACTTCGCTCAGGTATGTAATCTCCAAACCAGTTCTTCTGATTTACAAAAAAACATTCTTAGTGTATTGTATTGATTGTATCTTCCTTGATGCTTTGACAGGGGTCAAGAGTTGAGAATAATCATATTAAGCCCTGGAACCAGTGCACACACAGTAATAAAGGCCAGTTCAGCTATTACACTGCTGGTTGATTATGCCACCTGCGGAAGATGAAGACATTTTGACACTTTGTCTTGCCTTCATAAGACATTTAAATAAATTTCAGTATGATTGACCTGCATTATGCCAATGGCAGTGAGCATTGCAGAAATCTGTTTATGAGGAGGGCCATGAATTCTGAAATCATGAAATCAGAAATATGTTGATGAGGAGCGTAATGAATTCTGAATTCATGACACCAGGGACGTGCACGGGAATTTTGAAGGGCCATTGCTCTGCCCTGAAAAAAAAGGGCAACATGTCCATTCGTTTTGGATTCTACTGTCATTCTTTTAAGAATGTCTATGTAGTTTTGTTTTATGATTATCATCATTGTTTTAATGTGATATTTCAGGAAATACACTTTAGTTTCATCTCAGACTTAATGTGTAAGTGCAGTTCTTAAGTTCATTTGAAACGATTGTACTTAGTTTTCTGTGTAAAATAATTGGAGAATTTTTAATTCTGCCTTTATCACTTGTAACTATGAAATTGTCAGGGTCGGTCACTAACAGTCACCGCCATACCCCTGGCCCCTGGACGCATATTCTGAGATTATTTTATCTAGGCCTACATGAAGTTCTGCAGCCGTAATTATATTTAAAATATATATATGTATTTATTTCCTTTGGAGGGGCATCTTCAGTCGAGGAGGGCCTTGTAACCTTAGCCTCTGTGCACGTCCCTGATGAAATCAGTAACCTGTTGATGAGGGCCATGAGGTGAAGCCTCACTGACACAGGCACAAGTTCCAGCTCTCCACTCAGAGAAAGACTGCTGCATGGAGTGTTTAGGAGGTCATGTGTCACTGAAACTTGCGCACGCTTCTCAAACTCATGTGCACTGCTCTTAGTAGTACTTAATAGAGGATGGATACCCGACCCGAGCCCATCGGGCTCGATCAGGTTCGGACACATCATGCACATAATGCATTGAACATTCCATATTTAAAATATCTTAATAAGTAGTGAAGTCAACGTTTCTGCCTCACATAATGTGAATGTTGTATGATGCAGAATGTCAACGCTCTTCTCTGGGATTTGTGAACCAGCGTCTTAGCCAGGTGAGCTATTAAGAGAACCCAATGACAGGATGTAGTTCTCAGCTTGATTTCTTTATTATTACAATTTATTAGTACAAAGATATTCTTCCAAGCAGCGATGATCCAAAAACACAGAAGATACTTCCAAAACAGAGGAAACGAACAAAAAACGTTGAAGTACAAAACACAGAAGATCAGGTGAAGGGCAAAAGGCCAAAAACTTATAAAATACAAAATGTAGCTTTCAGGCGAGCCTGAACGATAGCTACCTGAGGGAAGCTTCACAAATCCAAAAAGCAGCTTGAGAGCTGCAGCGAGACACCAACCCGGAACTAGCTTAAACTAAAGGCACCTCAGTGCATGCGAGGGCTGCGTGTCTTGTACCAAGATTCACCAAGACTATGCGCTTGAGAGCACGAGCATATAACATGGGGACAAAAACAATCTAACGTCCCGACAAAGGGCAGGGAAACTAGCCAGTGGCAATCACACATACACAACAGGTGAGGACACACAGAGGGAAACTAGCGAGGGCACACAATTGGAAACAGGTGAGGGCACACGATAGGAAACAGGTGACGGCACACAATGGGTTACAGGTGAGGGCACACAATCATAACAACGGCACATGTCACATGTGGACACAAAACAAACATAGAAAGCACAAAGTCCATGAAAAGGTCCTTTTGCCATCAGAGGCCGCCGAATCGTGGCAATGGCTGCCAGGATCGTGACATAATGCAGGAGTTCGTTTTCAGCCTTCTTCCTGTGGAGGGAATTTGTTTAAGTCCTAGCTGTGACATTGCTAATACAGGTGGCAAACGGCATCATGGAGAAAGTTTAAAACTAACGGTCATCAGGAGAGTTTTAAACGTTACTAAGCGAAGGGAAATCTACTGTATGGAAATATTTCTGCTTAGTAGTCGATGGGGATTATAATGAGGCTGTGGGATATGTCCAATGTAAGAAGTGTGAAGTGTTAATGAAATATGATTGCTGCCATCCTCTTTCTCCACAACAATATGGAGATGGTTGGATGGTTGATGGTTGGACTATGTAGATGGTTTTATAACAAACGTTGCCGTGCCCTTACAGTTTTCAAGAAAAAAATTGATCTTCAATGGTAAGACTTGTTTGTTTTGCCTCCTCTGGTGTAGCATATAATCTGAGTTTTATTTAGGCGTAGCAGATGCCTGGTGTGTGTAATGTGTAGGCTATTTCATTCCGTTCTTGCAATGTGAATTAAATCATTTAAATATCCTCATTTGCCCTCTTGTGCGCGCTTGTGCGTTTAACAGTGCTTGTGTGTGTGAACAAGTGCATTTATCTGTTGTTTTATTTATATGAGTTTAATGAAGGCAAGCTTTTCGTAAAAAACATATGTAAATGTGTCATTAGTATTAGTTGAGACATTGACTCTGTCGGGCTCGGGTCGGGTTCGGACAAAATATTTGAAGGGCTGTCGGTCTCGGGCTGGTTTGGGCACTACTCTGTCAGACGTGGGCTGGGCTCGGACAGAACATTTTTGGCCCGATCCACCCTCTAGTACTTAACTAACGCTGTCCATGTACACAATGCTGAAACATCCCCTTATTTGGTGACATCACTGCTGCCTTTTAAACTTCATAGGACCTGAAATGTTAATTCACTTAAGAGAAAAAATAACACACACAAATAACGATTAAAACGATCATAATATTACACCGCATTCAGATTTGTTTGTTAGACGATGTGTCAACATATTTAGCCTACTCAAGACATCCAACATAAGCCAGCTCATTGCCACTTGCAAGTGACCTACAATGAGTGGCATGCTGCCCGAACAAAAGAAGGACTTTGAGGCTTAGGAAGTGAGGAAATACATTAATAGGCTAAATATAGGCCTATGGTTTATTTTTGACAAAGCACAAATCTTGTGGGCTATATATTCCTTAATCCACTTACATCATTAATGTATTTAATATGTTCCTATTTAGCATAAGTTTTCTCTCTCTAATGGTGTGTTCCCCGATCTCTTCCACTTTCTGCACCAACTTGCAAGCTAGGCCTAGGCCCTCCTAAATGATGGCTACGATACGCGCGCCTCCACCCACCCCCTTCAAGCAAGGGAAGAAAAACAGGGAAGCTTAGACAAATGGAATAAGTAACGACTGCCATGGTCGCACTTCATAACTTTACCAATCATGTGTCCATCGATTTAACATATTTCTATGAGCTTAAAATAGCGTAATTAAAAAAATAAAAAAAAATTGCTGATGACAATAAAATATAATGATGGTCTTGAGCGTGCCGCTCTAAGACTACTACAGAACACAAGTAATGCAATTGTTTTTTTTTCTATCTGCAGTTACTGCCACTCATAGTCTCCTCTAGAATGGACCCGTGTTCCTATGCAGTTTTGAAACCCTATTTCCGAACTAGCAAGTTTTAAAACTTACACTTAATACACTGGTAGCTTGAACTGCATGGTCCCGTGTGACGTACAGATAATTGAACACTGAAAGTGTAAGTTTAACAACCAAACAAGTGTCCTTCAAAAATCTCGAATCCTAATCTTGTTCATTATAATGAACTTTGCTTCATTGACAAAAGTAGAAGTGTAATTTCAGTTAATAGACAGCAATCCTGCTGCTTGAAATATCTCCCAGGACACCATTCTAAAGAAGGTTACATGAAGAACACCAATAACAACATCAACAACAACAATAGTAATAATAAATGAAATTAAATAGTCTACATTTATTGTACCTTGCTTTGGGTTTAGGACTGGCAGTGTCACAGAGGTAAAGCTGTTATTGCATCATGGAAAAATGTGATGTGACTGCAGATCTGTGTGTGACATGCGCTAATTACTGAAAACCTGCGTGTGAAGTTCTTAGTACTGTCACCTGCAGAATTAAGTGTATGTGGATCAGGTTACATACGACCTGTAGTGGCAAAGTAGTCGAACATCATTCCACTGTCACACGTCTGTCAGTATTCTAATCTGCACTAAACGTTTTGCTCCACGCACATGAGCCCAGGGCCTGAATTTGCCTTATCGCTGGAAGAAAACCTCTCGTGAATAACTCAATTGTAACAATTGTAATCATAGTAACATGTCACAACATTCGATAATGTTCAGTTTTGGTACTGGAACCGGTGGAAATGCAGGCTGGTGCTGAAAGGCAGCGGCACTGACTCCAGCAGCGGTACGGCATTGGTGGAAACAAGGTACATGATGGGCACAGGTTCCACGTCCACTTTTTTCCACTATGAGGAGAATGGAACGTTGAGTAGACATCTGCAAGACATCCTTGCATTTCAGAAAGCGTAGTTGGGATGACACAAAAGGACTTTTAGTCGAGCGTGGCTATTTTTGCTGACATTAGAAACATTTACGGAGTAAGAGTTAGATAAATCTTAAGTATATAAACCCTGTGCGATGTTAGTGAAATTGCTTTACTTTCATCCTTGTGCTGTGAGTGAGTGATTGTTACTGAATAAATATACTGATCTACAGCTAACTCACAGTCTTTCCAATCTCACGCAACCTCAAATGTACACTACAATCACATACACACCACAGGCTTCAAACACACTATCACACATTCACTTGCAACCTTGATCACCTCACAAACACACCCTTTTACCACAGGCCCACAGTATAATCACACACACACACACACACCACCCAAAGAGTCATGAACATATGAACTACCATTACGGAGGTCCGAGGTACACACTTCACAGTGGAGCATTGAAATGGGGTTGAGACCCCTTGTTGAGTTTATCACTATGAGAAGATGATCAAATGAGATCATTATTTGCTGGACACATTTGACAGCACTAACCCTTGTGCTCCACACACATGCAGCATACTGGTTTAAACACCTGGCTGAGCACACCTGACTGGGCACAACTTCACCTCATGAAAAACGAACAGGAATGTGGTGTGGGCACATCACTCCTCTCCGCACCTCTCCCAGTAATTATCTAATTAGACCTATTAGATTACCCTCCATATGTCAGTCACAGCTATCAAAGGCACGAGAGGAACTGAGACATTCAAACCAGATACCTCTGGCATCACTAAACAAGTTCTGAGGAAATCTATTGACTTTAGCTGAGGCTGTGTAGGAGATGTGAACAGTTGGAAGTTTTAACTCATGTTAGCCATATCCTTAGATAATGTCATGTATTCCTCTATGGTGCAAATGCTTGTATTGTCAATAGTAATTGACAATAGTGCAAGTATTGTTTTTATCTCTTCTACCAGGTTTGGGAATAAGGTTAGAGCTCATCAATATCATAGATACACAACAAAGTAGCTGAAACAATTGTTTTGAAGACATTTTTGTTTATTTGGTGTTGTAAAAGAAAGCTTTATATATTAGTTTATTTGATATTGTAAAAGAAAGCTTTATATAATTGGCAGAAGCAGTCAGCCCCGTAGGTCGTCATAGCGCCCTGGGACAAAGAGCATTGGCGGTGCACATTAATGGGACGTCACTCACCACGGAGCGCAGTCGTGCAGCCTTCTCACTGGACACTGAAGGCCTGGAGGATATCAGCAGGAAAGGAGAGGGAGGAAAAATAGGGAAGGGAGGGGGGGATCACTGTCACTGTTCCCAATCCAAACCCCTGTAACCCTGTCTACTAAGTCTGAGGGAAGTGACCTGCTAGAATGAATGATCAGTGTAGACAAGCACAGTCCCCACCAGACTTAAACTCGCAACCTTGGATGGGGGAGGCAGGCGTGCTTGCATGGAGGTAAACACCCATGGGTGCTAGCCTCTATCGCTAGTGTCTGTCGCTAGCATGCTTCTTAAGGTGTCAGAGGAGGAGGTTTATTCTGGCTCAACACACACACACACACACACACACACACACAGTTTACTGTCATGGGTAAGATGCCACCAAGTTCAGAGGAAGGTGTAGATGAGGGCCTGAGAAAAGAAAAGTCAACCCAGTGGAACAATGCATCTCTGGAATGTTTTTAGGGACAAATTGTACACACCTGAACCACACCTAATTACTGCAGAGTAGTATCTGCCATCTAGGCCTTCTGTTGTTTACAATCCAAAGATTCTCGGCCTGCAGCGTTTTTGTTCGGCAACACAATGTCAGCAAAGTTGTGTGTATTTGTGAACATCCCCTGGTGTAAGAACACAGTGAAGGGGTGTGGGTGTGTGGTCACATATTCAGCAGGGGTGACAGAGAGAGGGGGGCTGAGAGAGAGAGCGAGAGAGAGGCAGAGAGGGGATGAGGGACAGAGAGGGAGAGGGGCTGAGAGAGAGAGAGGCAGAGGGGGAGAGAGAGAGGATGAAGGTGAGAGAGGATGGGGAGAGAGGGGGATGAGGGAAAGAGAGAGAGAGGATGAGGGAGAGAGAGGATGAGGGAGAGAGGGGGAGAAAGGACGACAGAGAGAGAGGATGGGGGAGAGAGAGAGAGGATGAGGGAGAGAGAGTGCGTGCGCTAGAGTAGACAGACTGAGATAAAACATTTAGCCCACAGGTAAAAGCAACAAGTGGATTAGATAAAGATTCACACTCTCACACACATAGACGCACTCTCACACACACATCTTCACACACAAATACGTAAAAAGTTTGTTATTCTTTATCCTTTTTTGCCCCACACACCTTTATGCTCTGAGACTGAAAGAGTGTTCATGCTCTGAGACTGAAAGAGTGTTAATGCTCTGAGACTGAAAGAGTGTTCATGCTCTGAGACTGAAAGAGTGTTCATGCTCTGAGACTGAAAGAGTGTTAATGCTCCGAGACTGAAAGAGTGTTAATGCTCTGAGACTGAAAGAGTGTTCATGCTCTGAGACTGAAAGAGTGTTTATGCTCTGAGACTGAAAGAGTGTTCATGCTCTGAGACTGAAAGAGTGTTCATGCTCTGAGACTGAAAGAGTGTTCATGCTCTGAGACTGAAAGAGTGTTTATGCTCTGAGACTGAAAGAGTGTTCATGCTCTGAGACTGAAAGAGTGTTCATGCTCTGAGACTGTTAGAGTGTTCATGCTCTCTTGCCTAGAGTCATCAGACAGACTGAAAGAGTGTTCATGTTGTCTTGTCAGACTTCTATGTGATGACTGCAGTAGAGTTCACTGGCGTACAGTTTTTGATGCTTTGCTACTGTAAGTGGGCCTTGTAGGAATTATTTGAATAAAGACTTGATTTCACACACAACTGATCATGGAGAGTGTTTTTACACTTTAAATGACATTTGTACATGAAAGGATGTTGCGTAACACTGGGCACAGACATGTGATCTGTGCTTTAATTCCTTGGATATAAACATCATGATGGTGTTTCCACCAGCCAGCTGAGCCAAACACTAATAACACTAATAAGAACTAATTCTGATAAGTTCTCACCTGATTCAACAGCTGGCCTTCCCACATCAAGTCAGAAATGAAACACTGCTTTCATAACTAACCAAAGACTTCAAAGAGATTATTCAGTAGATAGTGTCATCTTTCAGAGATATTATTAGGTAGATAGTGTCATCTTTCAGAGGGATTTCTCACAAACAACCAGACGTGGTGAGAGAGAGAGACACACAAATGGCGATGCATGAATGCACACATATATGTGCAAACCATCAACAATCCTGTTAGATGTGCAGAATCACCCATTCCTGTGGTAGAAAACTACCTGTGTAGAAAAGGTTCCTCATCTTAGAAAGGTCCACTGGATTTCCTTCAGATCAGGACTGATCCAGTTCAGGTATCAGAGAATAAACTGGATCTGTGTAGAACTATCCTTCACAGCAAGAGTTTATCTTCCTTCAATGTGGCTGTATCTTTGTACTTTTATCAGTATCAGTGATGTTTCAGATAATCACAGACATGTCAAGTGGTTGGTGATTATTGAGTGTTTTCTCTCTCTCTCTCTCTCTCACACACACACACACACTTTTCTTTCTGCTTTCTCTTTTATACAATTTTAAATTTAAATTCCTCAAATCAGTGTGATTGACTGCAGTGCCCTGATTAAAAACAGTTCTCCTTATCTGTTTCATGGTAGACACACACACATAACATTTAGATGACCAGCAGTGGTTTAGTCTCTCACCTTTTGACACAAAACCAGGCTGTCACTGCTTGAGGAAGAGAAATCTATTAATCAACCTGAATTTCAAAGCCTCCACCCTTAAGTGCAACCATAACAAAGGCAACCAAGCCTTATCATACCAGATGGGTATGTGTGTGGGAGGCCACTGGCAGCCTGCCATCTGCTGGGATCAACAGTTTCTGTAGTTTAAATTGAATAACAGCAAATGGCTGTTTGTATAGTTTCTGTAGTTTAAGCTTCATACACACACACACATATAACATCCAGATGGCTAGCAGTGGTTTGGTTACGCTTCATTTGACATGAAACAAGGCTGTCACCGCCTCCATCTCCACCCTTAAGCGCAACCACAGCAAAGGGTACCAAGGCCTTGGGTCTGTCTGTCTGTCTGTGTGTGTGTGTGTGTCTGTGTGTGTGTGTGTGTGTGTGTGTGTGTGTGTGTGTGTGTGTTAAACTATTAAACTATAAAAAGGTTCTTCTCCCATCCAGAGCGCCCCACACACAAGTGCTTCACTCATGGGGTCCCTCGCACAGGGTTCAACCTACCTGGGGGTCCTTCATATAGTTTTACAGGCACGCCTCCGATGACCTCTGGATGAAACTGTGTGAGGGACCCCCAGGTAGGTTGACCCCTGTGTGACAGACCCCATAGATGGGTGAAGAGCTTGTGTGTGGCGCTCTGGATGGGAGCAGTTGGTGGATGCACAAGGAATGGCTGTGTGCGTGAAGCGCAAGGGTGCGCCTCCCAAAGGTGAGGGCAGTGTTTTGACGATGTGCCATCACTCCAATTACTTGAGGGTTAACATGACCAGGTAGGAAGAAGAGCGAAAATGTATGCTGGTTAACGTTAACGTTAGTCTTTGGTATTGCAAATAGGTGAAGTGACGGATTGTTCCATTTTTTTACCGACGGTCAAGGTTCGTCCCAGCTTCTTCTGAGCACTCTGGTTTCTATGGACAGCATAGCAACCGTAACACTCCATCTCTCTGATTCAGTCCATTTTTTCTCCTTCTTTCAATATTATGCCTCTTCACTGTCTTTATCGTATAATCCAGAGCCACTCTGTCCAACAATTCCTACTCTTTTTTGTTACTTTTTTTGTCAGCCTTCATTGACTTGACAGTTCTCTATCCTCCCTCCCATTTTGTTTATTTCCTCCGTGCCATGTCTATATCTTCCACTTTATCCATCGATCATTCTAACATCTTCTTCTTCCAGTCCATTCTCTTTCCTATTTTGACTCATTCTCTCTGTCTGTAGAACCTCCATTCACTTGTTTCTTTCTATGCCTCTCAAACATCTCTTTCTCACACTCCATCTCTCTGCTTCACTCCATTTTCTGGCCCTCATTCAGTATTTTCCCTCTTAACTATCTCTTTACTGACTTTATCCAAGGCTTTGTTCACTCTTCTTTTCTTTCTTCTTTCACTCTTAACTTTTGCATTTAATGCAGTTATAAGATGAAGATTCTGAGTTTGGGGATTTGTTGAGTAGTAATGATTTTATTGAAGATCAACAAAGCGACACTGTCTATGGAGAGTCTGATGTTACAAGGAATTATCAGAGTTATAATAGTCTTAGCTCTCCCAATAGTATACCTCCGATTTTCTGATGTCTCAATGATTGAGCATGGCCATCATTGAGAAACAATGGCAACTTGGCAACTTGCCACTATTATTTTATTATTTTCCTCATTTCTTCCTCCTTCTGAAAATTATGACAGTTGCCGCAGGTGTATGTGCTGGTTGTGTAATGCTTTCTCAAAGTGTTCTTGGTAATGCTCAAACTCGCCAAATGGCAGCTATTAAATGCATGTAGGAATAACATGAAAATAACTACATGCTTCAAGCCTGCCCTTAGGGGGGATAAGCGATTTTTTGCTAAAGCTTGTGTGGTGATGGTGTCTTGTATAGGATCCAAAGTGATCAATGTCACTAGTTCACCCTAACACTAGACTGCCCTATTTGCCTATGTTTGTGTTTATGACGTTTGTATGCCTTTGTCCGTGATTTGTCTAATACACGTACACAAACTTTGCAAAACTAAAATAAATATAGGTTTGTTTTGCTTTTTCAATAACCTTGTATTATGTCTTGTCCTGTTTTACTTAGACCCCATCAAATCAAAGTCTTCTAAAACAAAATGCTTTTCAGTTTGTTTTGTCTTTTTCCACAGGTCTACAGACATTAAGACATTTAACACAAGGCCTAAATGAATGACCTCAGCATACAAAGATGTCTCACCTAATGAATGGCACCTATATTCCTGCCATCACATAGTAAAACACACAGTAAAAATATAACAATAAACATGTTCCGACAATTTGATTTTTCCACGGTAATGTTACCTAAATTACATATATTAGCACAGGTGTGAACGTGCATCAGAGAAAGGTAGATACAAAAAAGAATCTGCAAAAGGATCAGAATCATACAGAGTGGCAAGGAGTTTGTGAGAGTCAGATGAATTAAGTATCACACACGTGTATGGGGTGGTATAACGTGACTGAAAGCACTTCTGCACACTATGTTCTCACAACCCCTCCTTCTTAATATTTCACATTATATGGTTTGCACGAGAACATTTTCCATTTGCATTATTTCGTACACACTAGATTACAAAAAAATATAATACAGCAGGAAGTAAAGCAAATGTTTTGACATTCAAAACGAATTACTGGCCAAGCATCATTTTCACATTTCAGTTAAAACATATTATTTACTTGACATAAATTGACATATGAGGTAGATAAATGCAATGAGTGATTCATGACATGATAATTCAAGTAAGGATGATTCACAGTGGAAGTGACAAAAATAGCCTGAAAGGTAGAGGGGACAGAGTATCTGTGCAGACACACACAGACACACACATATGACACTGGACATGGAAAAAGCCATTGGCAAAACCTTCTAGTCGGACTGGTGAAACTAGTTCCAACGTTCCAAAAACCCTAATGGCTTCCAGCAAACGTACCATCCTTTTAATTAGTTCTGTGGAACACAATGTTCCTGGCTCAAATTCAAAAATGTGTTTTGATGTTTCCACAGTAATGTTAGCTAAATTACATATTAACACAGGTGTGAATATGCATCAGAGAAAGCTAGATTACAAAAAAGATTTTCTGCAGAAGGATCAGTCTCACACAGTGCAGGCAGTCTGTGAGAGTCCGATTAATTCTCTCATAGGCAGATGAATTACCTCACTCCCATTCACTCTTCTTTCATTTCTTCTTTCAATTACTCTGTCCATCAATTCCTACTCTTTTTTTCTACTTTGTCTGTCAGCCTTCTTGGACTTTACAGTCCTCTGTCCTCCCCCACATCTCTCTGCTTCACTCCATTTTCTGTCCTTTCAGTATTTTCCCTCTTGTTCACTCTTCTTTCCTTTCTTCTTTCATTCTTGTTCACTCTTCTTTCCTTTCTTGTTCACTCTTCTTTCCTTTCTTGTTCTACTGGTATTTCCTCCAGGAAATGTTTATTCTAGTTTCTTTAATGCTGTATATAACGACAGGTCTCTTAAGTAGCAAGAGGTGATGCTGCTGTGTCATCAGTAATTGGCATCTTTGGAGGTTATTTCTAAAATCAGTGAGATTGACTGTAGTACCCTGATCAGAAACAGTTCTCTATATCTGTTTGCCTTAGGGCCTGGCGGTAGAAACACACACACACACACATACACACACACACACACACACACACACACACACACACACACACACACACACACACACACACTAATACACACACATACACTCACACATTACTTCCAGATGGCTAGCAGTGGTTTGGTTAGCTTCTTTTGAAACGAAACAAGGCTGTCACCGCCTGAGGAAGTGAAAGTTATAAATCAACCTGAACTTCAAAGCCTCCATCTCCACCATTAAGCGCAACCACAGCAAAGGCAAGTGTGTCACAGCCCTATTTAACCATAACAGAGGCAACCAAGGCCTTGTAAAGGTATGTGTGTGAGAGGTTTTGGATGGGTATGTGTGTGGGAGGCCACTGGCAGCCTGCCATCTGTTTGGAGGAAGAGGTTCATCAGTTTCTGTAGTTTAGATTGTATAACAACAAATGGCTGTTTCTATAGTGTCTGCAGTTTAAGCTTCCATTTCTGTTTCTATAGAAAATAACTGTTAAACTTCTACTGTTTATGTAAATTATATTGTACTTACTGACGTAAACAGACTCAGGTATATCTGTAGGGTTCTTTCCATGTAGCCAGACACTTATAATAACATTACGTGCCTGTCAGTGGCACCGACTGTGACACAGATGCAAACCCCATTTTTGTGTTTGGCGGTTATAGCCTATAACTTGACACTGGACTGATTGCGAATGGTTTTTGGCCCCAGTTTGAATTTTGGACCCAAAAGATGATGAAAAATGAAATAGGGCCCATGTTGATAAATCCCAAGTTTCCACTCTTTGAGGAAGTGAGGAGCATTCTTTGTGTAAAACATTTTCATGTGCTTAAACTGCCACCAAATATACCAACTTTAATGAAACATAGATGATTCTGTTGCCAACAGGATCATGTTTGTAAACAAACAATATTATTTATGAGAACAGCAAATTACCACACCTCATAAGCCAGATTTGTTAATGGAGAATACTCCGTACTTTATCGAATTTGATCAGCCGTAGGCCTTCTATTGAGGTCAATATTGTCCGCAATTTCCACAGACTTAAAGTAGGCATAATTCAATTCAGAGTTTGTTTAAAATAATTTTTGATTTTCCTTCTAAATATGCTGTTTATAAAAGTCAGTTCATATGAGTAATGATGAGCAGGTAATGTCATCAGTAATTGGCATCTTTTAAAAGTGATGTGTGAGTGAGCAAACACATCTAATTTCTCATGTCATTAAGCACATCTCATTTTTCATGTCTGTCCTTGATTCCTCTATGGTCACATTCAGTCACCTACACACACACACTCACACACACACATACTCACACAGTCACACACACACAGTCACACACTCATTCAGTCACCTACACACACTTACACACACACACACACACTCACACAGTCACACACACACACACACACACTCACACACACACACACACACACACACACACACACACACACACATACACACACACACACACACACACACACACACACACACACACACACTCACTCACTCACTCACTCACTCACTCACTCACTCACTCATTCAGATAGGACAGGAGGATTGACAAATGAGGGAAATGAGATTCATCCCATGTTCTAAAAAGCCATGTGCAAGTCTGCCCAGGTGAGTGTGATTGTAATACGTGTGGTGATGCACCATTTCCTTCATGGAGGTTAAGGGGCACCCTCTGCTGGTGATCCTGAGGGCAGTGCTGTTATATATTGTGCCTGGTGTTGTGTGAAATTGTTCTTATACAGTGTGAAACTTTCCCCTTTACGTCAGGGGTCCATCCCAGAATTGGCCGAAGGGTGTGGGGCACCCTGATGAAAGGTTTTCGCCTTGCCTCGTGAGAACATGTCACCTTTCAGGAGAGAGAGAGAGAGACTGGCACATTTAAGCAACTGTTTACTCTGAAGTTTTATGTTTAAGACAATAAGTGTTAAAAAAGGGGACTGATAGTATCTGGATTAAGGAGTCAGTTTATTATATGTATTCCACAGTCAATAGTTATATAATGTTAATTGTAAAGCTTTCCTGTGTAAGTGCCCAGATGGTCACATTTCCTGTATGCTTTGATCACTGTGGGAGTGATGACACCCCTGCCAGGGTCCCCCCATGAATATATATTGTCCTAGACATGCTGCCTCCTAGATAAGATGAGCATTCAGGTAACCACCCCCCCCCCCCCCCCTTACTCTCTTAAGTTTAAATACAGAGGATCCCTATACAGACAGTCAGTGAAATCAGCCTAGGTGAAACCTTAGTGGTGAAACCAAGTCCTGTTCTCTCTCCTCTGATGCGCATCACTGTAGATTAAAGCCTGAATTTGATATTCCATTCACTTGACTGAGGCCCTGATAATTGGGATAATTCATAACCTTTTAGCTCCTAATCTGACAAACATTCAGCAAAGCTGTATTTTATTAAAACATCTGTGACGAACATATTAGGCCTACAACTACAGCCAAACCTTGCCATTACTCCGATAGTCATGTATGCTCTAATGTGGTGAACTTACGGCTGTGCAGTCGTTGCTCGCCACCAAGCACAGGTGGATGCTGCAGTGCAGGTAAACCTTGGAGTTGTTTGCAGTGAAGGTGAACATCCTGAAGGAGAAACGACCTGATGTGCCTACGCCATTCTGAAGCATCTCCACTGTGCGGTCATTGGGGTTGGGGCACCTAGAGGGGGAATAACATTATGGCAAAAGAGACAGTGAGGACAATAGGTACTTATGAAGAAGGGTATAAACCCACATGATGAGCAACATTAAAAAGGTTGAACAAATAAGGACTCAAATCATGATGATGATAAACATGTGTGGTAGTGCGGTAGGTTAAAAAGCATGTGTTTTATATGTTGTTGGAGCTCTACGTCCCTTATTCATTTAGGCACATGTGATAGTAAGGTATGTAAGAGGTAAGAGTGGGTGTATTGGTGCGTTGGTACAAATTACTTGCTTCTAATGAGGTCCCAACGCATGTGGTAGTCTGGCTGACTGGCAGGAGCGGCCCAGCAGGAGTCCATCACCATGGCGATCTACTATGGTGATTTTGCCAAACTTGCTTTGTGGAACCGAAAAGCCTGTCTTTCGAATCTTGTCCTGAAAACTAACTCAGTTAGCCAGGTACGAGGAACTGGGCCCAAGTTGGTTATGTTTAGTTTGCTTGTTTATTGATGTATCTTTAGTTATAACACCTTTGTTAAACCATTTACTTTAGTGGTTAGCAGCCTACTTTCTTCTTTTTCTTTTGTTAATTCTTTGGTTGTGCGCACAGGGACAAACAAGGATAGGTAAGATACCCTGGGTCTACATATTACACCCACATAGGTTTACCTTTTGTTAAAACCACAGGTTAGAGTGAGCACCACCTGCTGTACTTTTGGGTGCTTAGCACCTGCCAATTGGGGGTGGGTTCATGTATGTTCTTCCTTTGGTGCCACTGATGATCCTCTTTGATCCTTGTGTTGCTTTTCTGTAAATAAATACTTTCTTTATTTCCCATTGAGTACTGGTCTTGTGTGACTTCATCCTCACTTGCTCAACCTGTTGCCTTATGTTACGTCCTTCTACTCCGAGCCACCAGGGGACATAACACCCCCCTTTATATATTTAATTCAGAAAGGAAGAAACCCCTGGGCAATCATATTTCACAATTTGTGAATAATATATCTCATTAAACAAACAAACCAGTCAGTCAGCTGGTCTGGGCCTCGTTTCCCGAACGCGCACTTAGCCTAAAAAGCACTTGAAATCGCTCGTAAGAGGATTCCTACGTTGCAGACGGGTTTCCCAACGCCACACTTAGCTTAAGTGTATCTTTCATTGAGAGGAATTCTACGTGTGGTCAGGACCAGTAGTAACTTCACACTTAGCGATTTAATCCACCAGGGGCGTCGTTCGACCGTCGTTCGGAAGAAACGGGAATTAAAAAAAAAAACATGGCTACTTGAAGCGAGGAATATTTTACATGAATAAAGCTATCTACACAACTTTTTATATGTTTATAATGACTCGGTTTGATCGGAAATGTGCTACGCGACCAATACAGAGTATTTAGGTCTTGACTGAAGCTTTCAAACAGTAGTTTGATGGCACATTTAGCGCTTATGCCACCACTCCATTGGCTTATATGGTAGCTTCTAGCTAGATGGTTGTATATATTTGCAATGTTCTTCATTGAAACTTTTTTAAATCGCTAGATTCATAGCTCATACAGTCACGCATGACGTACGCTTCAAACCCCTCGACACCTTATCCAGGGGTGTCGTTCGGCCTATTGTAGAAGAAATCCAAACGATGTTTCTGTGTATAGCACATCATGAGAATGTCATTGTTTCACCTGCCTATTCCCATCAAAATAGAAATAAAGAATATTGAGTATTTGAAAATAAAGATTAGGCTATACAAACTAGTGCAGTGCCCGTAGGAATTATGCATTCTGTGGTGTTAGCAGACGTAGGGCTGTTGGGTAGTGTAATGGCAAGACATATTTGCACTCCACATAGGTACAGGTTACACTGAAGAATTATTGTGATGCATGTTTCCTTTTCATTAAGAAATGTGTTAATGGTAGCCTTTTTGGAGAGTTACCAACAAATAAAGTTTGAGATTATGTAGTGGATGCAGTTGAATATAGCCTACTGTAGATGTCAACGTTGCTGTCTAAACTATAAACTAAATGTCATAAAGAAAGACATTAGGGGGCTGGACATTATTTAAAATGAAGTTATGGTTGAAATAGGATCACTTCTTTATTGTAAGGGTAAGTGGGGCAAGAATGGTCATGCAGTTGGACTCAAATGTAGGTTCATTTTATTGAATGTATGTAGCCTACTGTACTGAATGACTTCGATGCTGCTAGCTTTGACAGCCCACTCTCAGACAGATCGTAATAAATGTCCTTACAATGGGAACACAGTTTAAATAGGCTTCTCTGCTGGAGACGGCGTTACTATCCCCGCCCCGAATTTAGTGCACATTGCACGTTCGATGCACGCATAGGCTAGCTAATTTCACAGCAATTAACGTAAACAGGTTAACCTGACGTAAACAGCTCCTAAGAGCTACTTAAGAACTCGTGCACGTTGCGCTCGTGCACCTGACTTTAAGTTGATGGTTGGGAAACGCACGTAAATACAAAGTGCTACTTAGTGTACGATGTCGCGAAAATCCACGTAGGCCGTTAAGATACATCGTTATCGGGAAACGAGGCCCTGACTGGTTTTCTATCTGTCCATCCATCCGTCTGTCCTTCCACTATTCCCATTAATGACACTTTACTGGGCGTCACTACATTACGTCATAAAGACACTGAATCCAACTGGTCTTACTTGACATGTCCCCTGTTAGAACACTATCGAATCAAACATGATATTTTCTATACACACATAGGGCCAAAATGTAGACATCAGTGACATGCAAAATTCGTTCTCTTCTCTCCACTTTATTTATTTCAAATTTCCCCAAAACACCACAAACACCATTAAAGGATGTATTTCAATCAGCAATACACCATGGTCAGCGAGGAAATAGAATGCCTCTATAGCTCGTCAGGACAATTGTAAATATTAGTGTAAAGAAATATATTTGCAAGTGCATATCATTTCAGATGTAGCTTGTATGGCTAGAAGTGTTTTCTGATATGAACACAGTTAATTTTGGTCTTTCCCAGACCCAAGTGATTGTCTAGGTATGTTCTTACAGCAATGAATATCAATCAGCAGGACACTGTGCTCTCCTGTATGTTACCACAGAAAGGAAATGGTGCAGCACTGTCAGATCATCTCAGAGATGACCGTCAACAAGAACAAGAACATCAGAGATGCAGTCAGACCCGAGGCTTCACAGGGTTTGGGACAATCATGTCTCTCCCATCTGGAAAAAAAACAAAAATGAGATGACAGAATTAATTTGGATTCAACGGAACAATTTCAGACCACAAAAAGTGGATGCGGGATGGGCAGATCTCTAATCTAGGGTCAGGTAGGTTCAACCTAGCCTGGATGCCAGACCGAATTTAGCCCCGCCCACAACATTTGAGGTCTGAAAATTCGGTCTGGCACTGCTCCGTTGGGGAGAAATTATCAGAAGGCAGTATTCTGCCAGACCAATCAAATTGTCAGGGCGGGCTTTATACGATGATGGATCAACCGTAATGCAATCAACCACGACACCAACGCTTGGTACTGTAGAAGTTTTCAACAAACATGGCTGCCACTGTAGAGCTAAAATTTTGGGATTCAAGTCTGTTTTAGAGGTCATTGACAGCACATTCATTTTGAAAGAATAACAGAGAAACACGATCAAGGCATTTGTCGATCAATGTTTTTGCTGTCCTTCCTATGGTATCCGGTAAAAGTTTAATGTATCAGCTGGCCCCGTCGTGATACTACGTTGCTCTGATTGGTTCTAGGTTTATCCAAGTGAGCGAAGCGGCATTTTTCCCCCTGGTTCGGTTGAAACACGCCCCATAATCACAGCCCCATGGAGCAGTATCAGACTCATATTCTGACTAGAATTATGAGTATGACATCGTCAGGCTAGTTACAACCCCTAACAGCACTAAATATATACAAATCAAAAAGCCTGCACACACACACACGCAGACATTTGCCAACTACCTGGGTGTACTCAGTGTTGGATTATCCATGTTTACCTGCTCTGCCACTGGCCCAAACCAGAGGCCCCAGTGAGATGGAGGCGCTGTCATGGAAATCAACAGAGCGGCGCTTCCTCTGGGGGTAACCTGGGTAACAGTGCTGTAAACAGGAAGAGAAAAGGTAGATAGTTTTCATTTTAACATTTGCTCCTATTGAAATAATCTGATGTGTGTTCAATCTGACATTCAGCAAAGCTATAGTTATTAGAACATCTGTGACGAACATATTAGGCTACAATTATAGCCAAACCTTGCTATTACTCTGCTAGTCAGATTCCCTCCTGGTGTGCTCTAGATGTGGTAAACTTACGGCTGTGCAGTCGTTGTTCGCCACCAAGCACAGGTGGATGCTGCAGTGCAGGTAAACCTTGGAGGAGTTTGCAGTGAAGGTGAACATCCTGAAGGAGAAACGACCTGATGTGCTGACCCCATTCTGAAGCATCTCCACTGTGCGGTCTTTGGGGTTGGGGCACCTAAAGGGGGAATTACATATGGCAAAAGAAAGTGAAGACAAAAGGGACTTATGAAAAAGGGTATAAACCCACATAATGAGCAACAGAAAAACAGTTAAACAAATAAGGACTCAAATTATGATGATGATAAACATGTGTGCTAGTGTGGTAGGTAGTAAGGTATGTAAGAGGTAAGAGTGGGTGTATTGGTGCGTTGGCACAAATTACTCGTTTCTGATGAGGTCCCAACGGATGTGGTAGTCTGCCTGATTGACAGGAGTGGCCCAGCAGGAGTCCATCACCGTGGCGATCTGGTGGCTGTCCACTCCGTCCACGCGGACAGCAACGTACATCCGCTGGTTCACCACCACATTCACCATCCCAGAGAACGCATGGGAGAATCCTGCATCTTCATAGGGAATCATTCGGACACGGTAGGTTCCTTGACCTCCTGGTAACTTCTTAGTCACAACGCTGTAGAATTAAACACAAAATGTTCTTTCCAGTTAGCTTTCAGACAGGCAGAAAGCTAAGGCTTTGGTGATAGTGATAGTTCCTCTATGAGGGGCTTTCGTTTGGGGGGAGTGGTTGATGCACTGTGTGCTATAAAGATATCTTTGTTTTTAATAACAAAGGGGACACTATGTTTTATGAGTGAGGAATAGGAAAATTCAGTCTCCATGAAACACTGGATCATTATGAAAACAATTTATTGTGTTTGGTACCTGGAGAAAGGCACTGCAAACTAACCAAGAAAAAGTGAGACAAAGGTGCGGACATAATGGCAAAACCAACCTCTCCAGGGGGTTGATGTCCACGTCCATGGAGATTGCCTGAGTGAGGGGGTAGACACAGCAGAAGAGCAGTTCTATCCGTCTCTCTCTGC
This sequence comes from Sprattus sprattus, assembly GCF_963457725.1. Classification (NCBI taxonomy): domain Eukaryota; kingdom Metazoa; phylum Chordata; class Actinopteri; order Clupeiformes; family Clupeidae; genus Sprattus; species Sprattus sprattus. Next base: position 7,483,121 of record NC_137925.1, read on the forward strand.
TGATGGGGCCACCGGCTGAGTTGGCCTCCCCCTGGATTAAGTTCTCATAGATGAAGTGGGTGCTGTTGCTCTGTTGGGCAACAGACAGCACATACAGGGGTCAATGTCATTGGTAGAAACTAACAATGGTTTCATCTATCTTCTGCTGTGAATTCTGAGTAAACATGAAGTTGTTGGGGGTCTTGCCATTTTTTGCCAGGGATTTTGGCTTTGCTCAAAGATTAACACTTCAAGCCAATACTAATCTAAAGAATAGCTTATTTTGAAAATCTTTGGTATAGAAGCTGTTGTACCCTCAGAGTGGTTCCACAAGTGTGATTCTCATTGTCGAAGAGGAACTCCACTCTGCCATCTTGGAGTGTGCCGTTGCAGCTGGGGTCGTTGAGGTGGAGGGTGTCGGCCGAGAAGCCTGCTTCAAACAGCTGGCAGCGAGACAGAGACATGGTGCCTGTGCTGCTGGAACAGTACTCCATGGAGTCTGAGAAACAGGGAAGGAGAGCGAAAGGTGGAAATAGTTGAATAAGGTGAGAGGAAGAGTGTTATGGGAAAATATAGAAGGAGGGATACACTACAATTATATCCAACATCTAGTAATAGTAATAGCAGTAGTACCATTAGTAGTAACAATGTCAGTAGTCATATTAGACCTTACCATAGGATTCAGCATGAGGTCTCGGGTGATCCTCATTGCAGAAGCAGCCGTAGACTCCATCTTTCTGGCCACACCACTCGTCCTCAGCGCAGTCCAGTTCTTCACAGGGGTCATCAAGAGCTGCTCAAAAACATGGCAAATCCAGATGTATTAGTAGAATTAATTCAAATAGGCATAGCCGAAACAAGCAGAGTAAAATATGATCGGTGAACAAACGTGGATGTATCAGTAGACCACTAATTGTAACACTAAAGTAGGAAAGTTAATCTAAAAGGCAGAATAAACCAAATGTGCACTAAGTAGTACTGCAGGTCATGCAGATATTGTTATGGCTCAGGCTAAGCAAACAGTCTGTGCAGTAACTTTCTGTGGTAGATTTTGATTTATGACTGGTTTTCATCAAAATACAAAGCACTCCCTTCAATTTCTTTATTCGAAAGAATATATATATATTCCTATCTGCAACGTGGTTTACCTGCGAAGACTACCCATGAAATTAGGCATTAACAACATTTGCATCGATATTTGCTGGCTGAACTTCTGCAGACATCTGATGCCATGGAAGTTTTTCTACATTGAAGTTTGTCAATCACAAATCGGATTCCAAAGACGACTGGACAGTCACAGAACTCTAGGCTGTTGCGCGTGCAGGGTTTGGTAGGTTTTACCATTAATTCAAAATCTAACGGTATCATTTCTCTACTAAAGTAAGATATATTTATTCCTAGCACAACAGTCAAATCATAAATAGCTTAATATGACAAACTTTGACTCTATACGCTAACATGGGTAGGTAGCCAGAAATATACTTAAATAAAAAAGCTAGCTTGGATAGCTAGTTATCGTTACCCGTGATTATTTAGATAAGTTTCGATGTAGCTCGCCTATATGCTAACAGCTGGAGTGGTCTTTACAACATCATAGGTCTGGTAAATGTGTGGTGTTTTGGCTGGGGCGAGTATGCTAAAGTTAGGTTTGTACCATATGGAAGTTTGTACTTTCCTGGGTAACGTTATGAATTAAAATTGTCTGTAGGCCATTTTACTTAACTTGTATTGAGTCTGTGACCTCGTGAGAAACGTTGGGCTTGAATAGTTTGCTGCATGTTTTAAAACAAATGTCCTTAATTGGCAGAAGAACGAATCATAGATCCAAAGACACGGTTGGCAAAAGATCGAATCATTGATCCAAAGACACGGTTGGCAAAAGAACTAATCATTGATCCAAAGACACGGTTGGCAGAAGAACGAATCATATATCCAAAGACACGGTTGGCAAAAGAACGAATCATTGATCCAAAGACCCGTATCTGGCAGAAGAATGAATCATAGATCCAAAGACCCGTTTCCGGCAAAAGAACGAATAATTGATCCAAAGACCCGTATCCGGCAGAAGAACGAATCATAGATTCAAAGACTCGTATCCGGCAGATTAACGAATCATTGATCCAAAGACCCGTATCCGGCAGAAGAACGAATCATAGATTCAAAGACACGTATCCGGCAGATGAACGAAACGTTGATCCAAAGACACAGGCTCTGTTCCGTTTTCCATACCCTCCGTACCTACCATCCTTAGTTTGAGTATGTAGGGTGTTCCGATTATGATCGCGGCGAAAAGAAGTATACCCAAAGGACCCGTATGTGTACTCATAACGGACAAAAAGCTGAGTGTGGAACCAGGGTACACTTTCCATTCTCAACGGCCGCCATCTTGTCTACGTAGCGGAAGAGACGGAGCCAGGCAGAGCTTTGCGTTTTATTTCGAAATCAATGGCGGACATAATGGCTACGGTGGCTACGATAGCAGAGTCAGAAGACCACAAGGCTACAGACCGTAAATGTCAATATCAGCAGTAATTAAACAACTGTACTGATATTAAATGTACTACTAACATGTCATTCTCAAATTAAAGCCAGTGACATGAGTATTTTGGTGTTTTTTAACGATGTATACGGACAGTTAGCATACCTAGCTAGCCTAGCTTGGTAGCATTACCATTGGTTCTGAATGGCAGTTATGCTAAGCAGCTGGCTATCCCCCCACCCGGGACTGTAGTTAATTTCCGGTAAGTGCACCACGTAGTATTAGATTTGGAACAACACTCACCTGCTGAGAATATGCGTACCTAGTAAGTGTGTACTGCGTATAAGTATACTCATGGAGTTATGGAAACGGAACATAGCAACGGTCGGGAGGTGAACGATTAGTTCATCTGCAGGATGCAAGTCTTTGGATCATTTTTCATGTGCTCTGCATAGGCTCAGCATGGGAAGCTAGAGAAAAACTAAATGTTTCGTTCATTTTGACTGGGTCTTCGGCAGGGACGTGCACAGGAGTGTGCTAAGGTTGCTTGGGCAATAAGTTGCCCCTCCTAAGGAAACCATAGTAGTTCTTCTGAAATTTGCAGAATAATCACAAACCTATTTGCACTATTTCTTTGCATTACGGCAGTTATTATCAGCAATCTATTTATTGGTTCATAGCAGATATTCTATATATATTCTATTATGTACATCACCGCAGTCATTGTGTGTATGTAAGTGAAGTAGCTACCACTTTCAGTGCCCCAGAAGAGGAAATAACTTCCTGAGGTGCTGCCTTAATGATTGCTGACATTACTGTAATGGCATTAGTAATGCATCACTCCTTGCAGGTGTCCATAGTACCTCCACAGCTTTATCATGCTGTTAGACCTCCTGGTGCTGATAATAATTTAATTGACTTTATAAGTCTACTACAAAAATGTACGCAATTAAAATATCACTGAGGTAGGCAAGGAATGCAATAAAAAATATGTCCACTAGATGTACTCACAGCAATGCAGTGCAGAACGCCATTCTGTTATTTGGAGCCCCAACACAGTGCAAGCTGTCTCATAGGCCTCCACCGCTGAGCACAGCATGCCATTGGCTGGTGTGTAGGCACAGAGATCATACACGCAGGAAGAGAGGTACGCCTGTGGGTCAACATGCAGGTGGCAATGCCGGAACGGGCCGCTGCTGTTGGTGATGATGCTGCACAGATCTGTGTATTCTGCTCTGAAGCGACACATCCCGTCTCCAGTCTGGTCACTGGCTCCACATCTAGGGAAGATCAGGAGAAGAACATGATCCACAATGAGGTTCAGGAGATACTCAAAGAAATCAATATCAGACATGTTGCAAGTTTGAATGTTAAAGGTGCAGATGGCAGCATTTGTCAAGACACAAGAATTTACTTTTCATAACTAGGATTTTTCACTTTTTAATTCATAGTAAACTAGAAAACTGATTAAAAGGCCTGTGTGCCTAAAGAGAATGGTCTTTGATAAAGTCTGGATATTTTTAAGCATGCAGTTTACATATTGTCTGCCATTTAATCCGCCAGTTTGAAAGTGTAGCCCAATACATTTTTTAACTTCTCACACAAATCATACTCACCCAGGACTGCTTGCATCTGATTTCCAACTTTGGCCAAATTGCCTGTCAGTCTGGGCCAGAGTGCCATTGGGCAGAACCTTGTCGTCTGCTGGGTTGTTATTGTGATTACCACACATCCCACACACAGATTGATGATAATTTGGACTCAGTCTGACTAGAAGTCTACTACGACCATCAAACTGGACCACCAGCTCCCCTGAGGCATTCACAACCACAAATCCAGACTCCCGAGTCAATTGCGCCAGGGAGCCAACCTGAATGCTGTTTGCATTGTTGTCTTGACCATCAACCTGAAAACAAAGCAGGAGACAGCTACAGTGAGGTGGGACAGAAGTGTTCACATTATGTTCTGAACTAAAAGAACATCCTCACTGAGGAGACCCTTCATGTGCACTGTTCTGTGAGAGGTACCTTGACTCTCCTGTTCTGCCCAATAGTGATGTGGCTTTGTACTCCTCCATGAGAGAGCCACACATCCACAGTGGACACAAATGACACAATTAAGTTGCCACGGTGACTATTAGCGGCTACTACACGGAAGGTCAAGGCGTCATCACTCAAATTGCCACAGGTGTGGGTAATCTCATAAGCACAGGTGCCCTGGAGATGGGAATGGAAAAACATGATTATGTACGAAGTTCAAACACACTCATCTGGAAACAAGTCTTTTCGAATTAGGACCTCTCTTTCTGTTTGGATTTTTAGATTTCTTTACTCTCTATCCTACCTGAAAGTGAGCCAGAGCCCCATCAAAGGTGATGTAGTGAGGGTCTCCCCAGACTGTGCAGGTCGACAGATGACCATAACAACCCCGGCGGCCATCTTTGACAGAGCACTCCTGAGTTGGGGGGCAAAAGGACTGGGTGCAGCGGAGGTCATTTTGGGCAAAACACTCACAGAGCTGAGAGCAGGCTTGTGTCCAGAACTGTTCCCCGATCTGACAACACAAAAGAGCAACACTGACATGAAAAATACTTGCTAGAAGACATAATGTTATTTTGTTATGTGCTCCTTAAAATTACTGCATAAGCACCATTTGACCTTGACCCTTGGTCATTTTGTAATTACCTCAAAGTAGAAGCCGTCATAAAGACAGCCACACTGTTCCACAGGGACACAGCGCCCCCCGCTCCTCACAAATCCATCATCACAGAAACAGCCCTCAGCACAGGTCCTGTCGCAGCTGGCATCAATGCTGCTGGCACAGGTGTGCCCACACTCTGTGCCACACAGGTCGTAGTGGCTATTTTCTGGACACTCCATTTCTGTTGACATGGATAATGGCTTTGTTACTTTTTAAACATTTTAATCAACACTGCAGCTGCAAAGCTGAAAGGTGGAGGACGTGATTCTAACCAACACTGCAGCTGTGAAGTACATGATTCAAATCCAATTCACATTTAGTCAAATTTCCCATATTGCTCCTCACGGCCCTCTACCAAGCTCTGTGTGTCACTCAAAACAACTCTTGAGTTCACACAGTCCTGGCTCTGTAAACTGGCGACAAACCTAGCTGCACAGACCAAGCAATAAACCATTTCATCAACATGTGGCTTCAGGTACATTATAGGGAGGGGTATAATATGATAAACTCCAATATCAACAACCTTTTTGCCAGATTCACCAATTGTTTCTTGAATAGACATATGAAATACATTGTTTTGATTTCTTCTGGTAAGATGCAAAAGATTGAGACAGCAAAAAGTGCATTGAGTTTGAGCCAGGTTCTGGAAACTTACGGCAGGTGCTATTTTGACGCCAGGGGTAGATAATGACATTTGCAGTTTGGCATGCGCTGACATATGCTTCCATCGAACGGCACAGGACATCGATTCTGCCCCCAGACAGGCACATGTCAAAGACACAGTCATTAAAGAATGGCTGTGGGTCCACGTGGGCATGGCAGAAGCTCAGTGGTCCATTGCTAGCTCTGAGTAGCTCACACTGGGCACGGGCTCTCCAGTCATCTTGGCACACTGGGCAGGAGTTTCCACATCCTCCAGTGCAGGGCAGGCCATCATAAACCTTCCAGTAGTCTCCAAAATCAGAAGCAAGGACGTCCATATAGCCAGATCCCTCTTCCTCGATAGTCAAGTCGTCACTGTGGAGGCCGTTGAAGTTCCCACACAGGCCACATGTGGCACCACTGTAGTTGGATGGCACTGTGATGTCCAACACCCACCGGCCATCATAACTGACAGTCAGACCAAAGTCTGTTTTCACAAACGTGTGCAGTCCATTGGCATAGACAGACACTCTGCCCCCATCAAGAAGGACTGGCAGGTTTCTTGTCTCCCCATTCACCTGAAGTCAGAGTAACTTTTTTATGAGAGGATTTCATGTGTTTGTGTATAATTGCATTTGAATAGGATTATATGACCAGCAGAGACTAATCTCATCTAATCATAACTAATAATTAACTCATTTTACTTCAGCATTAATAATTAACTAATGTTATCAGAACAAATAAGAAAGCGTGGGTTAATGTAATTACTTATCATTTTTATTTTGATTGCTTAAAAAACTAGTTCTTGACCGCCTTTTAAAAATGACTTCAAGCATGATAAGCAGTCACTTGAGGAAAGATGACAGGATGAGAAACTGCTTCCACCATGATGGAATGGGAATGAAGATGACCTAACCAATAATTTGAACTTAACCCTTACCTGCACAGTCGCCCGATTGTATTTTGAGATGTACACCAGATGTCCAGACACATTGACGTAAACTGCCACAGTGATGGAGACCTGCAGGCCATTCCATGCCTCATTCCTGGCCTCCACCTGAAAGTGAGGTAGGCCTTGTGTTCCATTGCAAACTGATGCCAGGACATAACGACATGTACCCTGGAAGTCAAAGGTGCGTCTGTCAAAGGAGGTGTAGTGTGGGTCTCCAGAGGCCGAGCAGGTGGCTTCAGGTTTAGGATGGCAACCGTACTGTCCATCCACGACTCGACAAGAGTCCTGAGCACCACAAGAAGAGGCCATGCAATGCGATTGTCCAGTGATGCCATTACACTGGCACAGGAACTGGCACTCCTCACCATACCAGTAGCGCTCTCCACTCTGTCTATAGCGCCCGCCATGGTGGCAGCCACAACCCGTGGGTGGCACACAACGATCCCCACTCAGGAGGAGCCCGTCATTACACTGGCACCCCTCCTGACACTGCTGAGTACACAGGAAGGGGAAAGACAGGCTTGGGCAGGAGGCTGGGCAGGATGTTCCACATGGCTCATAATGGCTGTTGGGTGGGCAGGTTACCTCTATAAAGAGGAATCAAAGGTCAGTTTAATTTCAAAAGATTCCTTTGCTATCTACACATCCTACAAAGTCAGGATTAACAGAGGTGATTGAAAAGACCTGTCGTTCTCTTACCACAGTTAGTGATGTTCCTCCATTCCCCTACTGTGATGCCACTCTGTTGGCAAAGCAGGCTGTAGCCACGCAGTGCCTCGCACAGTGCCTCTCGAGTACCACGCGTCCTCGCTAGAGCCTGGACACAGTCTTCAATCCGTCCCCAGGGGTCCAGCCTTGCTCGGCACTGGCTAAAAGGCCCCTGTGCCCGTCCCATAATGCCACAGAGCTCCCTGAACTGGCTAGTGTTCTGGTAGTGTCCTGGTTCCAAGACCTGAGGTTCCACACAGAATGCCGACAGGGAGCCATCTCTCCAGCTGTCCCCAAACTGCTGTGAGTCATAGAGGGGAACTCCAGTGGGGGAGAGGAAGTCGTCCCGAAGGTCTCCATTTAGATTCCCACACAGGCCTCCTAAAGTGCCGTTGTAGTTGCCAGGAGCGGTAATACGGATGACATGTGGCCAGTCAGCTCTTACCAGCACTCCGAAGTTGGTCTCTATGACAACACCTTTTACACTGCTGTGGTAGATGCGAATATGACCTGAGCTGACACTGAAAGGAATGCCCACTGTTTGCCCATCCACCTAATGAGAGAACATTAGTTTTATGTTTACAGATGAATATCACGGTATTGCAAACTGTTTTCTGTGTCAAGCTCGCTAGTTAGACATGTCTGTGTATAAGTATGTAAACAACTTACCTTTGTTGTGGCTCCTTCCCCAATCTCCACAGAAACTTGTGTTCCTTCTGCTTCAAACTTCAGGTGTCTGGCAAATTCTCTAAGGCCTGTGGGAACTTTCTCGACACTTACTTGAAAATGAGGTAATTGTGATTGTCCCCTGACTTTAGCCAAAGTCAGACTACAGGCACCTGGGTAAAGGAAGGTCTTTCCATCAAAGGTGCGATACGACCCATAACCCTCCACCCAGCAGGTGGCGTAGCTGACAGGTCTGCAGCTCCGCACACCACCGTGGGCCCCACACACCTCCAGCTCACTGCAGCTGTGTGCCTGGCAGCTCATTGTCCCATGAGTACAGTGGCAGCGCCTCCCACAGTCCTGGTCTAGCACCACTGTCTCCCCAGCTGTATAGTACCGCCCCTCGAAGGTGCAGCCACAGTCACTCTGCAGAACACACTCCCCACCGCTTAGGACATAGCCAGCATTACAGATGCAGCTCTCCTGGTTGGGCAGTGGGCAATTCTGTGGAGAATTGGGGTTGCTGCAGGTTGCAGGGCATCCAGTTCCTTGAGACTCAAAGTGGCTGTTGGCTTGACAGGGGATTTCTACGGAAGGAAAAAATGGGTATGTTCAATGCCTGTATCAGACAATGCTTTCAACATGACTTGGTTACTGGATACACCATATTTTACATGAGAGAAGCAGTACTCACCACAGAATCCCTCTCTCCTCCACTGGCCCAACTGAATGCCCTCTTGTTGACACTGGGCAGCATACACGTTGAGTGCTTGGCAGAGGATGGGCTGGTAGCCGTCACCCACACACAGATCATACACACAGTTTTCTACAAAGCTCTGTGGAGATAGCATTGAGTGACAGGAAACAAACGGGCCAACATTATTGCTGAGGAGTCCACAGTGGGCAGTGTTTCCGTAAAGAGTCCTTTGGTTATCGGTGCAAGCAGCACAAGCCAGCCCTGCACATCGCACGTCCTGGCAGCCTGGGTCAGTGTCCCCTGGGGCCTTCCAGCTGTTGGCAAACTCCACGTCTGAGCTCACAAGCTGCCCACCACGGGTTCTGAAGTCATCATGAGGGTGGTGGTTGAAGTTGCCACACAGGCCACAGGTAGCGTTCTGGTACTCGTAGGGTACTGAGATTCTGACGTAGTGATAGGCATCATAGGTGACCAGCAGGCCAAAGTCTGTACTGACAGCCACAGAGAAACCTGTTTGGTAGACCTGGATGGCCCCATTCCGTAGGGTAAATGGGGTCGTCACAAAACTACCGTTCACCTGAAGGAGAATGCTCAGTTTGAGTTTAAGTTTGTATATTTGGTGTCTGGGCAAGTTTGGTATATATTCATGTTATGAAGTATACTGTACTTACCAATGCTTGGTAATGATGGCCTTTGACCAGCTCAATTTCCTCACCGTAAACCCACACTCTTACAAGACGGGTCCACGAGACACGTGTGCTGCCCCGATGCTCATTCTTCCCTTCAATACGATAGTATGGCAGTCCATTGCCACAAGCCTGGTAGACGTACAAAGTGAAAATAAATAAAGCACCCAAACTAAGACCCAATTTTCCCATCTTTTTAAAGACAACAACTGAATCATACCTCAGAGAGTGTGTACGTGCAGGTTCCCTGGAAATGAAAGACTTTCCTGTCAAAGGTGTAGTAGTGGGGGTCACCAGAGATGGTGCAGGTGCGTCGCTGAATATTCTGGCAGGAGTACTGGAAGGCTGCTGGACGACACACCTGGGAAAAGGTGCAGGGCTGTTGTTGGCACTGGAGGAGGCCTCGATTGACGCAGGTGCATCTTTGCTGACAGGTGGCATCTGTCCAGAAAGAGTCTCCAACCTGCACAGGTAAACCTAAGCGTGGTGTCTGCATTAGTTTTGTTTAGTCATAGCTTTGGTGTTATATTTGCAGTAAGGTATGACCGTTATATAGAATGGTTGAATTCCCACACTGGACGAATGAAGATTCTAAGGGTGCTATAATTGATTTTTAAATCACCATTATATTGGCAGCCTTGTGGTCCATCATCAACCCGGAAGGCCCAGCGACCTGGTCTGTTGACGTTGCTAGTGTGCCTTAAATTGCCGATGTTGCTCATGAAGGAGCCAGGGATTGAGAAATGATGTGTTGAGTCGATGGTGTCATAGCCAGCCTGCCAAACAAGAATGTGAGAGTTGAAACTAAAAGAACATCAATTTATTTCAGTAATGTTATGTTATGGGTCTTGCCCACACCTGAATTTCCTTAACAGGATTAAAAGTTTATCTCTCATTCTTGATGGGGTTTTTAGAACCTCATGACATTAAGCCTGTATGGTCTGCTTACCTGCACATGATGGCGTGTCGCAGCAATGGCACCATAATTCATAAGTACAAATGAGACTTGAGCCCCTGAGATCAGGACCACTTGAAATGATGTTTCCTTGGATAATGAGACACAAGTAGGATGTTAAAGTAGTGATTGAGTAAAATTGAATAGTTTTACTTAACAATAATTTCAAAGCCAGTTCCACAATTAATGTCTCTTCTGTCCCAGACAGTAGTTCAATGATTACACTGATGCAGCTTCAGAACCATAATATGGGCAAAACAATTATTTACTGTTCCTGAGTACGAGTAATATTCCACTTTGTCCCATGTTGCAACAAAGACCCAGGAGGCTGAGAAGCTTATTCCAGGGAAGTACTGGTTGATGTCTGTTGTAGCTTGTTGGAGGACACTGCCACTGGTGTACTGGCGGTGGGATATGGTGCCTTTACGTCGATTGTCAATGTCTGTCCAGAACGGGGCAATCATGTTGCGGTTTGCATAAGCAGGAAACTGGTATGGACTCCATCCTCGCCATCCATTGTCAAAAGTGAGAAATCCATTATTGTTAACCTGCAACACGAATTGACTCTTTGTGAAGGAAAGCTCAAATGAGGTACTAGATAGAAACGTTTTAAGTTGTCTGTGAATGTTTATTCGATTTTTACATAGCCTTTTCTGGATTCTTTCATCAGATATTGTTACATACAGACTCCAGGAAAGCATGATTTTCAAGGAGTTGCTAATCTGAGTTGTAATAAGTGAACACATTTGCTTACGTATATCCGGGTAAATGCCTGCCTGAAATAGCGGAATGATTGCGCTGTGTTAATGGATGTTGAACCATCATCGCCACGTCTGGAATTTGAATCCCCTGGTCCGAAGGGGTAAAATACACCTGGAGGAGTTGTGGAAAGTTAGAGATCCATAGTCCTTCAGCACATTTTTCTTGTACAGTTATGCATGATGACCTACATTACTTTTGCACTAGTGTGGACCTTACATTCTGTCATTTAGGTTAGTTGTATAAGAAAAAGAAAGATTTGTTTGTACTTCCACTACTATACCACTAGAGTTGCCAGTGATAAATGACAAAGTGCCAGTAAAACTAGCAGTATTAAATAATCCTTAAAATAACTTAAACTTAAAGCAAATCATATGCTCATATTCTGTAATTAAGTAGGATAATTAATTTGTGTCCACTCTTCCACCTCTGTTATCAACACTATCTGTAACTTAAAGGCACCCAGTGCAACTTTCGAGGCTTAAAAATAAACATTCTATTTCTCTTTTTTACACGTAGTAAGTTTCAATAACTCCAAACGATTACATATCGACATTCAAGGAGCAAAGATGAGACGTCGTTGTGTGGTGAGAACTGATAGAAAATCGTAAACAACAACAATCGCTGGTGGGGAGAGGCCATTTTTCCATTGACTGGAATCCTGCTTTATTTATTGTAGGTTACAAAAAATAAAGAAAATGGCGGCGATTGTTGTTGTTATCGATTTTCTATCAGTTCTCACCACACAACGACGTCTCATCTTTGCTCCTTGAATGTCGATATGTAATGGTATGGAGTTATTGAAACTTACTACGTGTAAAAAAGACTAGAAATTGAATGTTTATTTTTCATTGAATGTTTATATAAAGTTGCACTGGGTGCCTTTAATGTAATGTGACTTACTTGAAGGGAGACTTGCTGTTGTTGCAATGTTGGGTTGTGGTGTTGGTCCATCAGTTGGTTTTGGGACTTTCATGTTAAAAGCAATATCACCCACATCTGTAAAAGGTCAAAGTTGAACAGAAACTGAATAAAGATTCATTGTCATACACAGACTTTGTCTACATCAAGGGTTAATGACTTCACTCACTCACCTGAACAGTAGGCCAGAGAGCAGTATGATGGTCTCATAAACTCATACACATAGTAATTTCCAGGGCACGCTTTGATTCTAACAGGTGGGTTTGCAAAGTTGCAGCAGTCCGCTGGATTGGACGATCCCCACTTCCAGTGCCCACAGACCTGGCGTGTCACGATACCCTCCCCCACTCGCGGGTGTGTTCCGTTCATCCACAAAGGAGCATGAGTTCCACAGCGGTTCATTCTCACGCAGTACTCTGGCATATGGGCATCTGTTCCCTGGTAAAACATCCGGTACCAGCCTTGCCAGTTGATGGCAGTGTCACATTTTAAGATGTTGTAGTTGTTTGTGTTGTTTGCAGCCCTCCATGCGTCATCTAGCACAGTGTAGCTGTGACAAGGGTCAATCGCAGGGATGGTAGTCACAGAACCTGTGTTTGAAATATCCATATCCAATAATTAGATTAGTTGTATAAGCAAAAGAAATATTTGTTTGTATTTTATAACACTAGAACTGCCTGTGATGAATAACAAAGTTGCAGGAAAACTAGCAGTATTAGATGCTCCTTAAAATAACATGTAAATCATATACAAATAACTGTGAATATATTTGCATTCTCAACAGTGACCATGTTTATTTATTTATTTATTTTTTATAAAGTAAGACAAACTTAAAAAAATTCAGTTACAAACAAAAGTGCTATTACAATAATTAGACAATAAAAAACTAATTTCCATCTCTGGGGTATGGCCATCTGAAGGACAGATAAACACACCTGTCAATCAGACTAGCTGCCAAGACTATACAGGTGGTTTGAACTAAAAAGCTTTGTGTACATTATGATGGTGTTTGTGTTATGTTACAGTTTAGTTCATTGAAGGAAACGATTGAAATTTTATTGTGTGAATATTTGTATATTCTATTGTAACTATATAAGGACAGGATTAGTTTTCTATTGTAACTATTTAAGGACAGTATTAGTTTTCTATTGTAACTATTTAAGGACTGTATTAGTGTCCAAAGGTGTAAGGTGTGTTCTATTGTAACTATTTATGGATTGTTCTTGCGTAATCAGATTTGAACATTTGACATGCTTCCTGTCTCCCTTAACGACTTCATAGTGAATTTAGTCACAGCAGGTAAAATGAGATATGGGTTAAATCTGGATCTGTGCCAGCAGGTGAGCATTTTTGTTCTGTGTTTGTTCTCAGAGAACAAAGGAGGCGACACCCTGTGCAAGATCATTTTGCAGCAAACAGTGACTTACGATTAACACTTTCTAAGGCAGTTTACGGTTTGGACTGCATCTATCCCATAATAAAAGTTCATCTAGAAAGAATTATTGATGGCCAGTTCATAGGAGATACTTTACTTCATTTAAAACTACTTTTCCTGATTGTGAGGAGTGGATGTTAAGCACAAAGCAGTGAACGTGATATTACAACCAGTGTGTGTGCAGGAATCTGCCTGAACCAGCTTTAGGAGGACTTACCCATCATCAGCATCGCTGCCGATAGCGCACACACACAGATGGCAAAGCCCATGGTGACTGCTGCACCTGGTCTCTCTCACAAGCAGGACAGGACCCACTCCTCTCAGCTGCTGATTTCTAAACAGCATGCAGCATCACATCCACAAACACAAATGTATGCTTAGAGTAGTCATACACTACTTAAGGCTAGGAACGCTAACAAGGAGCCACTCTTAGCTTGGAGGCATGTACATTAACATGTGGAATTGTCAACAAACAAAGCATTCATCATGAACTACTCTACAGTTTGCTCACTAAAGGCTATATTTCCTTTTAATTATCTGCGTGTCATAGTTATGTTATTGTTATTGAATCTTTTAGGCAGTTGCCAATATAAAATGCTTTGCAAGTAAACAAGTGTATAATATAATAGATATATAAAATCATTAGATAATTCCACTTACTGACAGAGTACTGGCAGACCCAGGTAAGTAAAAAGACTTTATTATAACTAATTGTTTCTGTATTCCTGCTCTTTTTCTTCTATACCTCTACTTTTATCTCCTCCAACTCCTATAAAAAGTAATTATGAACCATTTGTTAAGTACCCGATGCTGACTTGCTGAGGCATTATTATCTATTTATAGTATAATTAGCGTTGAATTGAATTAAATATGCAAAATCAAACTGTGAGATATTATCACCAACAATTTCACCTCTATAGTTATCAGATGTATAATTAAAGAATTTGCTCAAATGCACCTTACCAGTATTCAGGCTGAGGTTGTGCAGAAAGTGACTGTAGCGCTCTGAGTTTCCTCTGGATCTCTGAGGTCTCTTTTATAGATGCCTTGGTACCGAAAACAGCCTGGAGGTGAGGCATTACTTAGGCATTTTACCGCCAAACAGGTTTCCAAAAACATTCTTAGTGTATTGTATGGCTTCCCGTAATCACGAAGGGAATATTCACATCTCTGCCTTGATGCTTTGACAGGTGTCAAGAGTGACATTCACCATGTTAACACTGCTGAAAAATCCCCTTATTTGGTGATATATCAGGAGACATTTATTACTGCCGTTTAAACTTTGTAGGACCTGCCATGTTAATTCACTTAAAAGCAAAAAAAAAACACAAATAAGAAATTAGATTTTTTTTTAATATAACACTGCATTCAGATCTGTTTGTTGCACGCTGTGTCAACATATTTAGCCTACTTAACTTTACCAGTTGTGTGTACATCGATTCTGTAGGTCTACGACAACTACAGAACACAAGTATATCTACAGTGAGAAGTCTGTGTGAAGAAGCTCTTAGCGGTCTACGACTACTACAGACACAAGTAAATCTACAGTGAGAAGTGTCGGTTAAGAAGCTCTTAGCGGTCTAAGACTACTACACAACACAAGTAACTCTACAGCGATTTCAAGTAGTATTTAAGTTACAATGCTTTTAGAAAACGCTCCAATGTTTCTAAATACTTAGGCTTACGAGACGGCCCTTTAAAGGGAACAGTCACACTGATCACCTGCCAATGGTTTATACTATCTGCAGGTACTGGCACTCATAGTCTCCTCTAGAATGGACCCGTGTTCCTCCGCAGTTGTGTAACCCTATTTCTGAACGAGCAAGTTTTAAAACGTACATTAAATAGTTGGTAGCTTGAACTGCATGGTCCTGTGTGACATGCAGATAACTGAACACTGAAAGTGTAAGTTTAACGACCAAACAAGTGTGCTTTATAAAATATGGAATCCTAATCTAGTTCATCATAATGAACTTTAGTTTATTGACAAAAGTAAAAGTTACATTTTGGTTAATTGACAGCAATCCTGCTGCCTGAAATATCCCCCAGGACACCATTCTAGAGAAGAACAACAATAGTTATAATGAATTAAATTAAATGGTCTACATTTATTGTACCTTGCTTTGGGTTTAGGACTGACAGTGTCACAGAGGTAAAGCTGTTATTGCATTGTGAAAAAATGTGGTGTGACTGCAGTTCTGTGTGTGACTGGCACATATCTGTATTATAATCTGCACTGAACCTTTTTTTACACACACATGCAGCTGAAAGTTCACCAGACGCCTCCGGGTAGTAGCCTTGTTCTGTCAGTGATACATTAGGGAAAATGTGTCCACTGCTGCTTTGCCTGTTGTAAATTTAGTGTGATTTCAGCCTTCGCCTCAGTTTTTTTGTTTTGTTTGCTTTTGTATTTATTTGTTTCACCTAGCCTTAGCCTATAGGTGTGATCTGGGTCTAGCATACCGTTTACTACATTCATAATCGTCCCCTCTCCGCCACGCCGTTGGTGCGGTACTGGCTGCCCCAGTGTTCTTCCCCAGTTGGAGTAACACCCTAAAAAGATTGAACTCTGCCCTGTTCAAGTCAGCTAGACTTAACCTCAACCCTTCTCCTCTCCTCTCTAGTCTAACACAGAGAGTGTTGCATGCAGTATTGAGAGTGGTAATTTGCACCTCACAATTTGCAGTGATTCTTTTTACAGTGCCTTTACAGCACTAAGTGTGCTGTATGTTTGCCATTACCGATTCTCTTGCCGTATTTTATCATCATTGAGCCTTGTATTAATAAAAAGTGTTATTTTTCTACTGAAATACTTCTTCTCTGTCTTTACTGAAGCGTACCTGTGTGATAGCCGCTTGTCTCTGTCAAAATTAGGATTAGACATCTAAAACGTAGTTCACGGTATGATTTTCTCCCCCTCACATTTAAGACACAAATGTGTAATGTATGTCAGGCCTGTAAATTGCCATTGATCATTGCCATGCAATGATACTTTTACTACCATTGTCACCAGGGGGGCTCTGTCTTATTCTTACTGTAGTTCTTTTGTATGACAAACATCCATATTCTTGTTGGAAAGTTGCGCTCAAAGATTTTACATTTTGACATTTCTTTCAATCACTGAACGAACTTTTTTGAGTTACCTGAAGTCACATGAGCTGCTGCTTTTTAATTTTTAGTTGATAAAACCAAGAGCTTGGAACTTGAATTGTCTCAAGAGGCAGGTGCTTGGCAGCAATTTCCATCACCACACAACAATCCACATTCTTTTACTATAGAGACAAGACAACCCTTCCCCTGACCTGGCCCACAGCCAACAGCATCTTAAAGGCACCCAGTGCAACTTTCGAGGCTTAAAAATAAACATTCAATTTCTAGTCTTTTTTACACGTAGTAAGTTTCAATAACTCCATACCATTACATATCGACATTCAAGGAGCAAAAATGAGACGTCGTCGTGTGGTGAGAACTGATAGAAATCGATAACAGCAACAATTGCCGCCATTTTCTTTATTTTTTGTAACCTACAATAAATACAGCAGGATTCCAGTCAATGGAAAAATGGCCTCTCCCCACCGGCGATTGTTGTTGTTTACGATTTTCTATCAGTTCTCACCACACAACGACGTCTCATCTTTGCTCCTTGAATGACTATATGTAATGGTATGGAGTTATTGAAACTTACTACGTGTAAAAAAGACTAGAAATTGAATGTTTATTTTTCATTGAATGTTTACATAAAGTTGCACTGGGTGCCTTTAACGATATGCAGTCAGTAAGTAGTTATGTGGTGCTTCTGCCGTCTATCCATTGTACAGTACATACCACTATTACTCTGTGTTATGCCTCTTTCTCATCTGTGCCAGAGCCCTAGAAAACAGAGTTGCGACACGCTTTGATGTCGCCGCTAGGGCTGTCACGTGGTTCATGTAAGCCTCAGTAGTTCCTAAGAAACCGCAAGCTGTCATTGACTTGTATGGTACAGTGAGCTATTGCATTGTAAATATCATATCGTAAGCACACGTATGCTGTATGTAACATATTTTAGTGTGGTATGCTTTTGAGCTGTGGTTAAACATGGGAAGTACTGCATTTATTACTTTTGAATAATAATAATACACGTTTGGAGGGAAAAGTTCGTGTGAGCTTGGCCAGGTTACTTACGTGAGTGGTGCTAACCTTACGTTCTGCATTTGCACTTAGATAAACAAGTTACCATCTAACTTGTACTGTTATTGGACTCTAAGCACTCGCAGCACTTTTGTTAAATATCAGCTTTTCCAAAGTACTTTTTATCTTTATTACCAAGTTGTTATTTTGAAAGGACATGTAGGAGACTAAAGGACATTAAATGACATTTACATTTTAGTTATTTTTGTAGGACATGCATCAGAACCATGGAGATTCTAATATGGAGCCATGAATCAGATCTATCAAACAGCCACTCATTATGACTGAATATGTCAATACAGTCAATATAACCAAATCTAACTCTACAAGCAACTATTCACAGTTGCAATTTATGTCAGAGCTGATGAGCTGGAATAATAATATGGACTGGAATAGACCAATACACAAGCAAACAAGATATTTTATTAAAGTTCCATTCACACCCTTCTCATGCTTTTCATCTGTATTGATATAAGCCTGGCTCAGAGAAGGGAAGGCCACACGCAGAGTAGGTATGTATTAGATTTATTAAATGAATCAAACTGAACAGAAGTCAGTATTGGAGTTGGAAAAAAAAGTGTAAGCAAACAGTATAATGCAGTGCAGTGAATAAGCAAACAAAATCCAAAATCGGTGCGGGAGAGAGAGAGAGCAGCGGCGGACCCCCTCCAGTCTCGTCTGAAGCGCTTTTAAAGGCCAGACCCCAGATTAGCGCTACTCCAAGCACCTGCGCCCAGCTCACCTGTAGGAATCAGGTGCAGCACACAGACAGGAGGAGGAGCCAGGCTAGGAGTAAAAAAGTAAACAGGGTCAGGGAGAATGGTTAGATAACATAGCAGTTAGCGCTTAATCTATACTTGATATAACACATTGCCAGCATCATATCAATGGGTGATATAGGTGAGATAGACTGCTAGATAATGGCATGGGCTTGGGTCGACCAGCTCCAGGAGGAGGCCTGCTATTGTTGGACTGCTTGTGTGCACTGAGGAGGAGGAGGAGGAGAGGAAGAGGAGTAAGGAGAGGAGGAGGAGGGGGAGAGGAGAGGAGGAGGAAGAACAAGAAGAGACAGAGGATGAAGAGGTGATGGAGAGAGAGCAGGAGTAGAAGAGCGGAGAGGAGGAGACAGAGAGGGAGAAAGAAGAGAATGAAGATGAAGAGAAGGAAGAGAGGGAGACAAGAGGAGGAAGAACAGGTTTTTAGCTTTGGCTCTCTTTAGTAAACCCACTGATCAAAACACAGGCTTACTTCAGGAGAGCCACACTCTCTATAAACTCTCATTACACACACACACTGTTACGACCCTGTGGGTCTGGCTGTCTATTTTTGCCTGGGCATTTTGTTTTGTTTTCTGTTTATTGCAAACAGGTTGGTGCCCTGCTGATTGGGGCTCTAATCCCATTGGTTTAGAGAAGTCCCGGCCCTTTAAAAAAGTTATTTTTACTCCTTTGTCGGCCGTGTTTTTAAATGTTTGTTACATTCTAAAGCCCTAGACAGGCATGTAACAAAATGGGGGCTCGTCCTTTGCTTTGAACCCGTCTTATTGCATAGATTTTTTCGGTTTTGCCTGTTGATCCTCAGTCTCGTTTTTGTGTTGTCCGTTGCCTATTTATTTCCCCGTAATACTTTTTGTTCGGAAGCTCGCTGAGCTCTAGTGAGTTAGTGTTTTGATTGTTTCTTTGATTTGGTGGTGGTTAATTGGCAGACAAAGTGGTGTAGATTTATTTATTTATTTCACCTGGTGCGCATCTTGGTGGCTGCGCTGTTCGGTGCCGTTGACGGTAGGCCTATACAAATGACTGTCGTTCTGTTCAGAGCATTAGGTGGCAAATGCTTGAAGTTCGTGGCTTCTCAATTTTGTCCTCTGCTTTTGGACTGCTTTTCTGAGCATTAATTTTTGGGGTGGGGAAGAAGACGTCAAATTATGGATTTTCTGTGGATCTAATTTGACCGTTTTGACAGCCCTCCGTGTATCGCGAAACAGGGTTTAAGCGATACAGCAGGCATGACCGAGCAACGGAGTGGTTACCAGCAGGCAAGTCACCAATTAAGAGGAGGCAGGTGAAGTGCCTCAATAAGCACGTAGCAGCCGTAATGCTGCAAGCGGTGCAGCTTTGTAGTTTACCAAAGTCGTACTAAAACATTTTGACAGAAAACAGGAATGTGAGGTCCGACATGTGTGATTCCGGAAATGATGTAGTTTGGAAATGATGTCGTAAGCGGACCAATCACAGCCAAGGGGGTATCCGACTCTCTGCGAAAAGCTAGAAAAATCAAGAGGTGCGCGTTCCTCTCCAACCAGCTCTCCGAGGGCTCGGATGGGCGTTAACACCTGGGTGAAGGTGTTGCCAGGGCGTGCCAAGGCGTGCCAAAGAGTCCCTCTACGACCGAATTGGAGAAGTGTAAATTAGGCTTCAGACCCAGCAATAAACCATCTCAACCAATCAACATGTGGCTTCAGGTACATGGAAGGGAGGGGAGTAATATGATGAACTGAAATATCAATAACCTCTTTGAATAGATATTTGAAATAAATAGTTTTGATTGCTTCTAGATAGATAGATAGATAGATAGATAGATAGATAGATAGATAGATGTATACTTCATTAATACAGAGGGAAATTTAGGAAAGATGGTAAGATGCAAAAGATTCAAACAACAAATGTGGCATTGAGTTTGGCCCAGTTTCTGGAAACCTATGGCAGGTGGTGTTTTGATGTTCAGATTTGCAGTTTGGCTTGCACTGACTTTGCACGGCATAGGACTTCCTTTCTGCCCCCAGACAGGCACACGTCAAAGGTGAAAAAACACACAAAAATAACGATTAAAACAATCATAATATTACACCGCATTCAGAATTGTTTGTTTCACGATGTGTCAACATATTAACCCTACTCAAGACATCCAACATAAGCCAGTTCTTTGCCACTTGCATGTGTCCTACAGTGCGTGGCATGCTACCGGAGCAAGAGAAGGACTTTGAGGGTGAGGAAGATGTCGAGGGTGATTGTAGGGAAATAAGATAATGAATGCAATGAAATGGTCTACATTTATTGTACTTTGCTTTGGGTTTAGGAGTGGCAGTGTCACAGAGGTAAAGCTGTTATTGCATCATGAAAAAATGTGGTGTGACTGCAGATCTGTATGTGACAAGCTGTAATCACCTACCTACGTGTGAAGTTGTTCTTAGTACTGTCACCTTCAGAATGAACTGTATGTGTATTGGGGATGCATACGACCTGTAACGGCAAAGTAGTCAAACATTATTCATTATTCAATTTCTGTTTGAAATGGAACTTTCCACTCAGTATTCTAATCCCCATTACATTTTTGCTACACTCACATGAGCCCAGGGCCTGAACCCCCTTAGGGCGACAAGGGCACATAAGGGGGGCGGCCGGGTAGAAATAGAAAAAGAGAGGGAACTTTAGTATCTATAAATCTTTGGTTAGATCATTCAACTTTTACCTTGATTTTAGCCCAGATTTGCAATTGGCCGACTCCCTGAAGTTTGCCACCTTTGACTTAATCTTAAATCACTTTAAGGCTTTTAACACACAAATCCCCATGCTTGTCTGCAGATGTGTAATTTATTACAGGCCTGTAAATTGCCATTGTTCATTGCCATGCAAATTGCAATGATACTTTTACTAGCATTGTCACCAGGGGGGCTCTGTCTCATACAGACTGTAGTTCTTTTATATGACCAACATCCATATTGTTGTTGGAAAGTTGAGCTCAAAGATTTAACATTTTGAAAGTTATACTATCAGAAATGTAGGAAAATATCACTGAACGCACATTGTTAAGTTACCTGAGCAGCTTCTTGTTTAGTTGATAAAACCAACAGCTTGAACTCGACTTGTCTCATGACAGGAGGCAGGTTCTTTGCAGCAATTGCCATCACCCACACACATATCCACATTCTTTAATCATCGCGACAGCCCTTCCCTGACCTGGCCCACAACCAACATCTTAAACAAATCATCACATGTGCACTCAGTAAGTAGTTATTTGGTACTTCTACTGCCTATCCATTGTACAGTACATACCACTATTACTCTGTGTTATGCCTCTTTCCCACCTTAGTGTCGTTATTTCACTAAGCCGTCTTCCACAAATCTCTGAACAATTTATCTTGAACCAAGGAACCGACTTTGGTGTTTTCATCAAGGAATTGCCAAGAACAGCATTCTTTTTTTAGATTATTACGTGCTGACGCCATGTAGTCGGCATATGAGTAAGAGTGATATGCGTAAGGGGAGAGACCTTCTGCATATGTTTGAGTG
This sequence comes from Sprattus sprattus, assembly GCF_963457725.1. NCBI lineage: Eukaryota > Metazoa > Chordata > Actinopteri > Clupeiformes > Clupeidae > Sprattus > Sprattus sprattus. The sequence goes on from NC_137925.1 coordinate 7,505,159, forward strand.
AGCTCAGAGGTGATAAAAGGGTTAAACTGTGCTTGTTCGACCCTGCGTAAAACTGATATCCTTGCATTTCAGAAGGCGTAGTTGGGATGACACAAAAGGACCTTTAGTCGAGCCTGGCTACTCTTGCTGACATTAGAAATGTATGGAGTCAGAGTTAGATACATCTTAAGTATATAAACCCTGTTCAATGTTAGTGAAATTGCTTTACATTCATCCTTGTGCTGTGAATGAGCCCGATTGCAATTGTTGCACCAACCAAACGGTCATGAACATATTAACTACCATTACGGAGGTCTAGGTACACAGAGCAACAGTGGAGCATTGACATGGGGGTTGAGACCCCTTTGTTGAGTTTATCACTATGAAGAGATGATCAAATGAAATCATTATTTGCAGGACACATTTGACAGCACTAACCCTTGTGCTCCACCCACATGCAGCATACTGGTTTAAACACCTGGCTGAGCACACCTGACTGGGCACAACTTCACCTCATGAAAAACGAACAGGAATGTGGTGTGGGCACATCACTCCTCTTCGCACCTCTCCCAGTAATTACCTAATTAGACCTATTAGTTTACCCTACATATGTCAGTCACAGCTATCAATGGCACGAGAGGAACTGAGACATTTAAACCAAACCAGAGACCTCTGGCATCACTAAACAAGTTCTGAGGAAATCTATCGACTTCAGATGAGGCTGTGAAGGAGATGTGAACAGTTGGAAGTTTTAACTCTATGGTGTTAATGTTTGTATTGTCAATAGTAATTGTCAATAGTGCAAGTATTGCTTTTATCTCCTCTACCAGGTTTGGGAATAAGGTTAGAGCTCATTGTCAACATCATAGATACATAACAAAGTAGCTGTAACAATTGCTTTGAAGAAATATTTGTTTATCTAGTATTGTAAAAGAAAACTTTATAAATGAGTTTATTTGGTTTTGTAAAAGAAAGCTTTATATATTTGTCTATTTGATATTGTAAAAGAAAGCTTTATATAATTGCTTATTAAATGTGCTTGTTCTAAAGGGATTCAGGCCCTGAGCTTTGTAAAGTGCCTTGAGACAATTTTATTGTTTTGGCGCTAAGTAAATAAAAATTGATTTGGTAAAGAAGTATTTTTTTTATTTTGTGTGGGAAGGTTCCTGGAGGAGGCAAAGGATTTGGAGAGTACTGTAGGGAGGCTTTTCTGGCTACGGTTTTCTGGCTATGACGAAGAAGACCCCAGTCACGTCATCCAAGCCCACACTCATGTCAGCCGGCAGGGTGTAGATGCTGAGCTGCAGCAGCTGGTAGCCGCTCCCTCTCAGGCTGGCACACAGCTGGACCTTATCCAGGGGCACTACAGGGATCCGCAGCCCCGGCGCCCCCAGGTGGTAGCTCTCCCCCAGGGTGTCGATGAGCAGGAGGTGCCCCTCCGGACGCAGCAGGGAGGACATGTGCCCCAGAGCCCGAGTGAACGCCGCCAGGTCTGGACTCACGCTCTCCAGGCAGAAGCAGGACACCAGGCAGTCGGCCCCGCAGGTCGGCACAGCGCCTGGGGTCAAAGGGCATTGGCGGTGCACATCAATGGGAAGGACGTTACTCACAACGGCGCGCAGTCATGCAGACTTCTCACCAGACGCTGAAGGCTGGAGGATATCAGAAGGAAAGGAGAGGGCGGAAAAAGAGAGAGGCGGGGGGGGGGGGGGGGGGAGGGGGGGGGGATACACTGTCACTGCTCCCAAACTCAGGAATGGACCCATTGTTCTCGGGAATTCTCTGTCACAATCTGCTCTGGTAATTAATCAATCTGGCGGGGGTTAGGGGTCAGTTTATGGTGCCATAAGCTACCTAAGACTCTTATCTCAGACATTTGTCCCTGCTTGCCTCTGTGTGTTTTTCCCGTGCTGAGGTGACAAAAGGGACAGAGGAATGAGGATGAGAGTGTCAAACCAAAATGCGAGATTGCAAAGTGATTATCTTCTGACGTTTCTGATTCTTATGATGTTTGGACTTATTTTAAGACTTAGTTCTCAGTCTGAGAGGGGAAATGGTCTCAGTTCTAGAGCTGTACATATTAATTAAAACATAGATCACAGAGGCCTGATCATTTTGGTCTCTGTGAGAGGGCAAAAGTACCTCTTGTTGGAGGGGGGTCACCCACACTGTGGGCGATACCCCCTCCAGGTTTGGGTTGTAAATGGGTAACGCTCACCCTGAGAAACTTGTTTAGCTAGGTATAATTATTAGGCCGGAGGGTGCAATAAAATGTGTATTTAAGGGGAAGGTAGACATAGCTAGAGGAGTATTCTGTCTTCAGATCTCCCTCACACCGTGTGAATTGATAGTTTTCAGTGACGTCACTACAATTGTTAGCTGGCGGGCAAAAAGAACAGCGAAACAGCAAGAAACAGTGGAAAATGTCGAGCAGTGCCTACTCAACTACAATCGTGTTGTAGCGAATTTACAACTGTTTCCCAAAACTTAGAGATAATATTCAATCAGAGTCAGAAGTCCGGAGTCCGATAAACTGAAGTTTTATTCAATCCTGCAGACAGATCATCCAAATATGAGAATGGGGGTCCCCGGGCAACTCTGAATCTAAGACCCAATGCTTTGTCTTTTATACTCATAATTGGTCAGTTTATGCAAGTCATGGGCATCACCTTATTTAAAAATGACCCAATCAGAATATTCCCTCATACTTTCACACATTTTATCCTCATTATAAGCCACTCAGAATATTCTCGCTCACCTGTTGCGAGGGAACTTTTGCTTTGAGGAGGAAAGATCCTCCTGCCAATTTTCTTGGTTATCACATGATGTAAGGCTATGTTTGGCATTGACTGGCATGATCTTGTGTGTGTATGGTTGTGTGCGTATGTGTGTATTTGTGTGATTGTGTATCCATGTGTCTAGGTGTGTGTGAATCTGTGTGTGTGTGTGTTTATATGTATGTGTAATTGAGTGTTTGTTTAAATGTGTGTATGTGTTTATGTGTGTGTAAGTGTGTATGTGTGTATGTGTGTATGTACAAGTGTATATCTGTATGTGTGTGTATTGTCGCAGCCCAGCACTCAGTACGACGCGACCAGGGAATTCCAAAGCAATTATTCTTTATTAAACTCTTTTAGGCGCTCAAACATTACAACAAAGGTAGTCAAAATGAACAGAAAATAGGGGAAGCCCTACACCTTGCACCCAGTGCAACCAGCGCCTTCCCCTCTGTCTCTCTCACTCTTCTTACTGACTCTTTAAAGTCTCCTGTTTGACTAGATTGCACTGATCAGCACCTAGTCAAATGAACTACAGGTGAGCTTCCAATTAGGGAAAGCCCGACCTGCCTAATCCCCAGAACACCTCCCCAGGGTCCTAGAGCCTGCCTTGTAGGTCTGCTCACCCATAGTAACCTAAGTGGGAGCCAAACGCAGCTTGGGCTACCACATACCCTCCCACTTAACTTCAGGCCCCTTCCTGGGGGTTAAAAGGAAGGTTTTAAATTCATCCTCCAAAGCTAAACACAAAACCATTCAAAAACACATTCAGGAAAACACATGTTCTTTCAAAATACCACAATTTCAACATAAAATGTCCGCGTTTCCCGGGCCACAGGGTCTTCTTCACTCTTAGCCAGTCCCAAACTTTTCCGCGTCGGTTCTCAGGTAATCTGTCCATTTCGTTCTGGCTTTAGGGTTTACCCTTCCCCCTTCCGGTCGTGAACCCTCGTCCTCCCTGTCTCCATTTGAGGATTCAGTCTCTGTCCATCAGGTTGAAGCATGGCGGCCATTTTGTGGTGTGGCAGCCACAAAAGGATACAGGAGTCCAAAAAGGCTTCATGGCAGGACCGGACATCTGGGTCTCCACAGCGCCATCCGGGTCTGAGAACGACAGAGAAGTTACAAGAGTGGCAGTTTAGGAGCCATCGACTTACCCTGCCGCTTGTCTTTCTTTGTCTCTTCTCAGACTTCTCACGTTGTGCACTGGAGACCATGCCAGTGTCTACCCAGTCTTCTGTTGCCTCTCTAGGTGCCAACTCCTCACTATTTAAGGCCAGCTGCCTATTCAAATGCACCTTTGCTTCCAGCTTCTTCAGCAACTCTGTTCCACTCAGTCCAGAGGCATCACCGTTTTGGTCATCTACATCTTGGCTGTCGAAGTCATCTTCCCCCGACTCTTCATTAGCCTTCACCATACAACCTTCCTTTGCTGGTGCTGAAGGGGTGGCATTGGCTGGAGTGAACTTTGCTGGAGCTACCTGCTTAGGTGGAGGGACTTCTTCCTCTGACTCGTCATGGTCATCTTCACCACCTACTTCATCAGCATTTCCATCAACAGCATCTGAGTCACACTCTTCATCTTTCTCGCCACCATAACCTTCACACTCCTCTTCATCATCACCTTCATATTCGTCCTCTTTATCGATGAACTCACCCAGGAAGACATGCTCATTGGTCCCGGCCATCTTTGGTAGAGCCTCCCAGGCCTGGACAGTGTTAGCCGCTCCATGCGGTTGGTAACCTGCTTCACGCTGCTTTTCCTCGTTCACGGCAGTAAGCATTGTAGTTACCTTCAGTCCCTTGGCCCCCTCGGTCAGCTTCTCCACGACCTCATCTAGGTCCTCATCAGAAGAATCAGCCGATGCCTGTTTGCAGAGCTCCAGCAGGGCTCCCTGCAGTCTTTGCTGCCCCTGCAAGATGGTGGTCAACATCTCCTCTATCGTCGGATCCATAGTCCACATCTTCCTCACTTTAGCTGAGTCAGTCTGCCCGTAGTCCCCCTCTTCGGCGACTTAGCTGGGTCACTCTGCCCCTCTCTTCAGTCAGCGTGGGTCACTGTGCCCGCATTCTCCACCATATGTCGCAGCCCAGCACTCAGTACGACGCGACCAGGGAATTCCAAAGCAATTATTCTTTATTAAACTCTTTTAGGCGCTCAAACATTACAACAAAGGTAGTCAAAATGAACAGAAAATAGGGGAAGCCCTACACCTTGCACCCAGTGCAACCAGCGCCTTCCCCTCTGTCTCTCTCACTCTTCTTACTGACTCTTTAAAGTCTCCTGTTTGACTAGATTGCACTGATCAGCACCTAGTCAAACGAACTACAGGTGAGCTTCCAATTAGGGAAAGCCCGACCTGCCTAATCCCCAGAACACCTCCCCAGGGTCCTAGAGCCTGCCTTGTAGGTCTGCTCACCCATAGTAACCTAAGTGGGAGCCAAACGCAGCTTGGGCTACCACAGTATGTGTAAGTGTATCTCTGTATGTGTGTGTATGTATAAGTGTGTGTGGGTGTGGGTGTGTATGAGTGACCCCCTCCTGACTGCTTTGTTACTTTCCACTGCCCTGCACCTGCACTCTGGTTTTCATGCTCGACCTTACATGATACCAATTCCTGCACACGGGCCTAATGACAATTGTAGCTGCAATTCTGCTCTATGACCACCACGGCACTGTTTGACAATGATAATTTTCAACAATCGCCATCAACCACAGACCATACCACTTTAGCCAGACAGAAATATTTAGAAGGGGAAAAAAAATAGGAAATTGTGATACATTTACTGCAGCTGTCCTGACATTTTTATTTCTTTAACCTCGACGAAGTCCCTGTCTGACCATTTAATAGCTAGCTACCAGCTAGCGAGCTACCTGTTGTCAGCTAGCAGCCGTTAGCCTACCCAACGATGTTCTTTATTATTTGACACAATTTCCTGGTTTAAACAAAAACGAACACCTGGTTGTCACGTCTGTGCCTTTTCGCCGCTCCTCTAGAGGGCGACGTCTTCCTTAGAATACTTTTTCATTCACCTTTCACCCACACTGGGCTCTGGGGGTTCACCCGCGGTGTTTTCAACCTCCTATTTAATCACTTGGTGTCCCTCAACCTGCACTCCGTCATGAGTAACAGTGAGTACACGGTTGCGATCTCTCTGAGCCTTTTGGATAACTGACGTGAGTGTGGTAACTTTGTTTCTCTTTAGGTGCGAGCTAGCTCCCTGCTGACGTGGGCTAAGCTAGCCTAGTAGCAACCTAGCTACGGGATTACTGTGCGGTTTTGTGCTAACGGCACTTACGTTAAGTTTTGGTTTCTATTTTTGGATTATTGTTTTTCCGTTGTGGATTCTATCGTGTGCCTACCGTCTCGGACTTAAAGACGTGAACTGTAATACATCCTGTGGGAATTACGGAGCTGTGCAGCACACAGTAAACAAACTATAACTTTTCCTTTTTCCATTGTGGATTTACCCTGGAGCTTATGTGGATTATATTGCCGAGGGGAATATACCTTTATACTGTGTCTTTCTTTTGCCTTTGTACAAAGACTGAGCTCGTCGAGCATTAAACTGTTGTATCTCTCTCCTGCTGTCTGCACTTGTGCTTAAAACCAAGACCTGATAGCATGACGGAGTCAAACCCAAGCACAGCAGTATTGCAGGAATTTAGAGATGCCATATCTCAGCTGGGGGTTTTGATAAATGACCATGGGCCTCGGCTGATTCGTGTAGAAAAAGCAGTGCAGGAGCTGACCACCACGGTGCAGGCTTTATGTGCACGGCCTCCACCGGGGCCACCAGCTCCACAGCCTAGCCACGGGGCGAGCTCCAGCACTCAGGCTGCTCCAGCAGTTCCTCCTGCCTCTCTCAAAGTCACTCTCTCTGCCCCACAGCCGTTCTCTGGGGGGCCTAACGCTTGTCGTGGCTTTGTGCTTCAGTGCAACCAGGTGTTTCGACACCAGGCACATCTCTTCCCCACCGAAGAGGCAAGAGTGGGCTACATCATCTCCCGTCTCTCGGGACCAGCCCTAGAGTGGGCAACCGCAGTCTCCGAGCGGCAACTGCCTGCGGTGAATGACAGCCAGCTGTTCCTGGAGCGTTTGAGTCTGGTATTCGACACTGAGCAGACCCAGGATCAGGCAGCGCAACGCATCCTCATCCTCAACCAGGGCAATCGTTCTGTCGCCCAATATGCGGTGGAGTTCCGCACGGTGGCAGTCCGGAGGGGCTGGGAGGATCAAGCCTTGCGTCCTGCTTTCTACCGAGGTCTGCAGGCGTCCGTGAAGGATGAACTGGTCAACCGGAGCTGGGGCAACACGCTAGACGAGCTGATCAGCCTAGCGATCCACCTGGATGCTCGCGTCCAGGAACGGCGCCTGGACCGCCGTGAGACTCGGGCACCGATGACGGCCTTCCTACCCCGGCCGACTGCCTCAGGTTCAACCCCGGCACCGACCCTGCCCTCTGCCGAGCCTATGGAGCTCGGTCGCTTCCGCCTGAGCCGCGACGAACGCAGCCGCCGCCTCCAAAGGGGCCTTTGTCTGTACTGCGGATCCGCAGGTCATCAACGGCAGCACTGCCCAGACCTCCAGGGAAAAGAGGACACTCGTCAGGGGGTCCAGGGCCCCTGGTGAGTGGAAGCGCTGAGACTCCTGGTGCCGCCAACCACCTTTCCATCCCCATTCGCCTCGGTCACATAGGCAAGAGCTCGCCTATAGTGTGCCTTTCAGCTTTGGTGGACTCCGGCGCTGCAGTGAACCTAATTGACATCACCCTGGCTAAACAACTGGGAATTCCAACCACCCCAGTGGCCATTCCGCAGCCAGTTCAGGCCTTGGATGGTCGCCCCTTAGGTTCCGGGCAGCTCGACCGGGTAACGGCGCCTCTTATCATGTCCACACAGGATGGCCACCAGGAAACCATCCACTTTTGGCTCACCACCACGCAGCAGGACCCGGTGGTGCTGGGCTACCCTTGGCTAGCGGTCCACGAACCCCAGTTTTCATGGGCAACCAGCTCGTTACTCCACTGGGGCATCACCTGCACAACGGCGGGCCACCTTCCAGTCCACACACCTGCCGCCTCCTCAATCGCCCGCGTCTCTACGCCGGAATCCCCTGTCAGAACTTCACTCTCCTCCACATTGTCTTCTGTTCGATCGGCGGGCGCTGATCAGACTGTAAATATCTTGGCTCCTCCTACCAAGACTGACCTCGCTCAGGTCCCGTCCGTCTATCACGACCTCGAGGAGGTATTCAATAAACAAAGGGCGACCACTCTCCCCCCTCAAGAACAAACATTCCTCCCGGTTCTATGTATATAGTTTTTATTTACTGTACCAGACAGACCCTTCAAAGATGGTCAATGCACAAGTGAGCAAGAGACAGTCAAGTGTATTCTTTTTTGGGTGTACTCTTTTTTTGACCACTCTCCCCCCTCATCGGCATATGACTGTGTGGTCGACCTATTGCCTGGAACCTCTCCCCCTAGAGGGCGTCTCTACCCTCTTTCTGTCCCGGAGACCCAGGCTATGAACAACTACATCCAAGAGGCGCTGCGCCTTGGGCTGATTCGCCCTTCTTCGTCTCCGGCTGCAGCGCCCTTCTTTTTTGTCAGCAAGAAGGACGGTGGACTGAGACCGTGTATTGACTATCGTGGACTCAACACCATCACACGAAAGAACAAATACCCGTTGCCTCTCATGTCGACCGCTTTCGAACGCCTCCAGGGAGCCACGGTGTTCACTAAGTTGGATCTTAGAAACGCCTACCACCTCGTGCGCATTCGCCCTGGGGACGAATGGAAGACCGCCTTCATAACACCCAGCGGCCACTATGAATATCTGGTCATGCCGTTTGGCCTATCAAACAGCCCCGGGGTCTTTCAGGCCCTGATCAACGATGTCTTACGTGAGTTCCTGGAGATCTTCGTGTTCGTGTATCTAGACGACATCCTGATCTTTTCCAAGTCTCTTCAAGATCACGTAGGTCACGTTCGAGCGGTCCTGAAAGCCCTGTTACGAAACAGTTTGTTCTGCAAGATGGAGAAGTGCGAATTCCACTCCGCCTCTACTACCTTCCTGGGATTCGTCGTGGGGCCCCAAGGTCTGTCTATGGACGCTGATAAGGTCCAAGTCATCAAGGACTGGCCAGTACCTACCACCATAAAGAAGGTCCAGAGCTTCCTGGGGTTCGCAAACTTTTATCGACGTTTTATTCGTAATTATAGCACCTTGGCTTCTCCCATCATATCACTGCTTCGGGGAGTACCCCAGCGGCTGTCTGGACTGAGGCCGCTCAAAGGACGTTCGAGGACCTCAAACAGAGGTTTTGTTCGGCGCCAATTCTCACGCTCCCAGACCCATCCAAGCCCTTTGTGGTGGAGGTGGACGCATCAGACTCTGGAGTGGGGGGCATACTCTCTCAACGGGCAGTGGAGGACGGCAAGCTTCACCCATGTGCCTTCTTTTCCAGGGCCCTCTCCCCTGCGGAGCGTAATTATGATGTGGGCAACAGGGAGCTACTGGCCATCAAATTAGCCGTAGAGGAATGGAGGCACTGGTTAGAGGGGGCAGCGGACCCCTTCCTCATCTACACGGACCACAAAAACCTGGAGTATATCAGGCAGTCCAAGCGACTCAACCCCCGGCAGGCTCGCTGGGCTCTGTTTTTTAGTCGTTTTAATTATGTGGTCACTTACCGGCCGGGCTCCAAGAACGGGAAGGCCGACGCCTTGTCCAGACTCCACACGGCTGAGGCAGAGCCAGTAGCTCAGGAACCCATCATACCTCCCTCACGGGTTGTGGCCTCTGTACGATGCCTCCTGGAGGAAGAGGTTCGTCAGGCACAATTAGCGACCCCCGCTCCGCCAGAGACTCCTCAGGGCCTGCTGTTCGTGCCTGCGTGTTGTCGCACCAAGACCTTAGAATGGGCACATTCCTCACAGTTGGCCGGCCATCCAGGAATCCGACGCACCCAGGAGCTACTCCGGAGACGGTTCTGGTGGCCGAAGAGTCGTCAAGATGTGGCAGAATATGTGGCAGCCTGCACGGTGTGCATGGCTGCAAAGCCGGACAACCGCAGACCAGCAGGACTCCTACAACCCCTCCCCATTCCACACCGCCCGTGGACGCACATTTCCTTGGATTTCATCACAGGGCTCCCCTCGTCTCAAGGAAATACCGCCATCCTCGTGGTGGTAGACCGCTTTTCCAAGGCCGCCAGGTTCATCGCATTGGCTAGACTCCCCACTGCCAAACAGACTGCAGAAGCCCTAGTGAGGGAAATTGTGCGTTATCATGGACCCCCTGAAGATTTGGTAAGCGACTGGGGGCCTCAGTTCGTGGCCCGCTTCTGGAAGGCCTTCTGGAGTCATATGGGAGCCTCGGTGAGTCTATCTTCGGGGTACCACCCCCAGTCAAATGGGCAAACAGAGCGGATAAATCAGGGGCTAGAGATATACCTCCGGTGCTACACGTCCCAAGATCCCACCAGGTGGAGCCAGAGTCTACTGTGGGCCGAGATTGCCCACAACCAGCAGTGGAGCGCATCGACAGGGACCTCTCCCTTTGAAATCATGTGGGGCTACCCTCCACACTTGTTCCCTGCCTCTCTGGACAGGGGGGATGTTCCGGCAGCACGCAGCTGCGTGGCCCACCTTCGCAGCCGCTGGCGGCAGGCTCGTCGAGCGTTACTCCAGTCGCAAGGACAGATGAAGCAACAGGCAGACCGGCGCCGACGAACAGGTTCAACACTCCGGGCAGGCCAGAGAGTCTGGCTGTCCACCAAGGGCCTGGCTCTGAAGGGGGAGACCCGGAAACTAGCTCCACGATACATGGGTCCTTTCCGTATCCTCGAGAGGATTTCCCGAACGGCTTTCCTTTTGGAATTACCACGCTCTTTACGAATTCATCCGTTCTTCCATCGATCAACTCTACGCCCAGCCACCTCTTCCCCCCTGTGCCCGGCCCCACCAGCACCACCACCACCTAAGGTCATCGCCGGGGGTCCCACATACACCGTGCAGCGGCTACTGGATAGGCGCAAGGTCGGGAGGTCCACCCAGTACCTAGTGGACTGGGAAGGGTATGGTCCAGAGGAGCGCAGCTGGGTTCCAGCCAAGTTCATTTTGGACAAAGCACTTATCCGACAGCTACAGGACACTCTCCCTGGGCCGTCAGGGGTCGGCCTTCGGAGGGGGGGTCCTGTCACGTCTGTGCCTTGTCGCCGCTCCTCTAGAGGGCGACGTCTTCCTTAGAATACTTTTTCATTCACCTTTCACCCACACCGGGCTCTGGGGGTTCACCCGCGGTGTTTTCAACCTCCTATTTAATCACTTGGTGTCCCTCAACCTGCACTCCGTCATGAGTAACAGTGAGTACACAGTTGCGATCTCTCTGAGCCTTTTGGATAACTGACGTGAGTGTGGTAACTTTGTTTCTCTTTAGGTGCGAGCTAGCTCCCTGCTGACGTGGGCTAAGCTAGCCTAGTAGCAACCTAGCTACGGGATTACTGTGCGGTTTTGTGCTAACGGCACTTACGTTAAGTTTCGGTTTCTATTTTTGGATTATTGTTTTTCCGTTGTGGATTCTATCGTGTGCCTACCGTCTCGGACTTAAAGACGTGAACTGTAATACATCCTGTGGGAATTACAGAGCTGTGCAGCCCACAGTAAACAAACTATAACTTTTCCTTTTTTCCATTGTGGATTTACCCTGGAGTTTATGTGGATTATATTGCCGAGGGGAATATACCTTTATACTGTGTCTTTCTTTTGCCTTTGTACAAAGACTGAGCTCGTCGAGCATTAAACTGTTGTATCTCTCTCCTGCTGTCTGCGCTTGTGCTTAAAACCAAGACCTGATACTGGTCTGGCGAATGACAACTTAAATGATCTTCCCATATATTTTCTACTGACATTGTAGTATTACTAGTTGAATGACAAAATACACTAGCCTGGCCTACTTGCTTGCTAAGGTACTTAGGTAGAGCAGCAGCTGGGTAATCCAATTTGAATCATGTTGATGCTTTGTTTCCTGTCTTTATTACTTGATCTATTCTCATTTTAGGTAGTTATTCTGATAAATTAGGCGACCAGAACAGGGAGACTGCTTTTATTTCCAGCTCTAGTAAGGCTACTTTACTGTGTGTCCGAAAAAAGTTGACCCAGAAGACGTCTACGTACAATCAGCTGGCAGCAACGGCGAATAAAACTTTTTTTTTATCAGCTGGCAGCAACATGGGCAGGTTTTAAATTTGATAAAAACAAAATCCCGGCTTGTCTCCTCGCCGGTTTAAACAGCCAACCGAGCAACAACTGTCTGGCATTTTACTAACTTATATTAAAAGAGCTTGAAAGGTGGGTGGTTCGTGTATGAACTTCCGTGTTAAACAGCTGTGGAACGTCTTTTTTGCCCGCCAGCTGGTCATTCTGACGTCAGCTGAAAATTATCAATAGCCACTTCGAAGCAGCCAAGTATGTTCATGTTTTTCATGTTTCTTGTTGTATTTTAGACTTAGTATTCTTCATTTTAGACTTGTTTTGTCTTTAAGATAGAATTGTTTCTTCACTTTAGAATTGTTTTGTAATTCACTTGTACCTGACGTAATAAATTGGTAATTCTGACCCATGACCTCTGCTGAAATTCTTAACTGATGGTTGTTTAGGTAAAGGTGTTCCGGTAATACTTACTAGGATTTGGTTACAGACATACAGTATATAGCAGCAATAAGCGTACGACTTGAGGTTCCTGGCTAAAATCATCTGGGCTAAGACATGCCACAGTGAACTGTTAATATATAGTATAGAGATAGGACTGCTGCTCAGCCCCTGCACTGCAGGTGAATGGTTATACTAAGAGCGGACGAGCAGTCTGGCGCTCTGTCACTGAACCACGTCACGTTAACAAGCTGAAATATGCGCCTTTAACAGCACTGTGGGACCTCTGGGTTAGTCCAGAATTAGATGCAGGTTATGACTGTGGACTTGTCAAAAAGGGAATCGGCCAGCCGGGGCAAGCCCTTCTATGACGCTATTCCTATGTAAGAACACGGTTACTAAAGAGTAAGAGAGGAAATTAAAATACAGACGATAGGTGCATTGAGTTGGAGATCAGCCTACAAACCCTGGTATAAATATACAGTTAAAGCTAATGCGGACAGGTCGGGGGCTTGACCGGGGGGGTATGTCACTCTTGCCTGTCTTCAAAACTTGAGAGCCCTGAGACTCAGTTACGAGGAAATGTATGTAGAATCATATAAAATGTATAGAACTGCCATAAAACAAGGCAGTGGAATCCAGGTTCTCTCATAGGTTCTATGTAGGTCCAGGTTCTATTATTATAATGGTGTTGGCTTCCAGACATTGAACTTTTTAAAGACCACAAATTTTCCAGACCACAAAGAAAGCTTCGTAAATTTAAAGCCTCACCTATATTATGTAGAGACGGAGAAACAAGGATGCATGTCACTGAGGGGAAAATGAATAGGGCGCAGTGAGCATGAAGTCAAGTCAACATGAAGGATAAATTATTTGTTTGCCTTATTGGAGGAGAAAATTCTCTCACTGTTTATGTCAGATTTTTTAAGCTGGATTCACGTTTAGTATATTAAATGTCTGTCTGACCATATTATATTATATTATATTAATTTATATAAGAGCCTGATCTTGTTTTACTGAAGTAGCTGGAGGGAAGGGTTGCCGAGATGGCTGCCGAGTTGCGAGGCTTGCCTTTAAGGACTTTGGTTAAAAGCATAGCTGTATTTCACCTAGCTGGAATCTCTGGGCTCAGATCTGGTGCGGTTCTGAGACAGATCTGGCCCAGAGAGAGTTGCTGTGTAGGTAGAGTTTACAGTGCACATGGCTGTGGGGGTTAGAGTAGGGAGTGCTAGCCCATAGCAACATTAGCATTATCTACAGTGCACATGACTGTGAGGGTTAAAGTAGGGAGTGCTAGCCCATAGCAACATTAGCATTATCTACATGGCTGTGGGGGTTGTGTAGGGCACTGTGACGGGGCCCTGTGTGACCCGTCACTGCAGCCTGTAGACTGGACTGGTGTTTTGTTTGTGTGTTTGTCATGTTCGATGTTCGTGTACATGTACAGTTTATATGTTCGTTAACCACGTTAAAATCACTACACAATTCCAATGTCTTGTCATATAAATGTTCCTTTTATTTAGTTTTAAAAGCACACAGCACATTGTCATATTTCATACCGTTTGTCCTCCGTTGTTTAGCATTTCGTCTTGTGTACATTTGTTTGTGGAATATGGCACGATTAAGCGCAAGTTTTAAAACTCCAAGGTTAACCCGAAGTATTCTGGCCTGGCGCAGCCACTAATCCTGCAAGTCCCACAATGCATTGTGACCACGTTGGTAGCCTATGTCAATTTAGGCCCCCAAGCGCAAGTCCTTGCCACACTGTCTGCAGCCTCATCAACTGAAGTCAAAGTTTAGCTTGCGGCCTGTCTCTCTCCCCCCAAAAAATTGCCAATATTGGCAGAATATATGTTTACCGTAAAGGGCAAGCCTGTTTCTCTTGTGTGCGTAGCCGATGTGGCTGTAAAGAAATAATATAATTTATTTAGACGGCACTATGAAACGAAACACCAAGACAAGTACAAACATCTGGACATGAAACAGAAGCTCCAGAAGGAAGAGGATTCGAAAAGGTTGCCGGTGTCACAGCAGACTGTTCGTAAAAGCCAAATCACAAATACCTCCTGTGATTTGGCTTTTACGAACAGTCTGCTGTGACACCGGCAACCTTTTCGAATCCTCTTCCTGCTGTGAAGTAGTTATTGTACTAGCGGAGATCGCTAAAGCAGCCCGACCCTTTAAAGAGGGCGAATTTGTCAAGAACAGCATGATAAAAGTTTGCAACATCGTGTTCCCTGATAAAAGGCAAGCAGTTTTAAATGTGAGCCTGAGCAGAAACACTGTTGCTGATTGTGTATGTGACCTTGCCACCGATCTACAACAACAGCTGATGGGAAAGGGTAAAGGTTGCATCGCACACTCCCTTGCTGTGGATGAGAGCAGCGACAAATTCGGATACTGCCCAGCTGTCAATCTTCGTCCATGGAGTGGACTCGACTCTGTGCATTATAGACGAAATTTGGGGATTTAAATCAATGCATTGCAAAACTACGGGGAAAAATCTCTTTGAAGAGGTATCCAAATGTGTAAATGAAATGGGGCTGCCTTGGGACTAACCACAGATGGAGTGCCTGGGACGTGCAAAAAAAGAGAGGGCCTAAAAGGCCTAAGCTTCAGGCTGCTTGTCCCAGATTCAGAAGGCCTATGTTAAACTTAAGTATAAGTTTACATATGAAAAGGCAACATTAGCCTCAGAGACGTGCACAGGAATTTTGAAGGGCAGTTGCTTTGCCCTGGGAAAAAGGGGCAACACATTATTTTTTGTCACCACCGCTGCCACGCCCCCGTCATCTGATCGCAAATTTTTCCAATATCATTTTAAACTCTCACTAACCGCCGCTGCCACGCCCCGTCCCCTGATCGCAAATTTTGCCAATATAATTTTAAACTCTCACTAACTGTTGCTGCCGAGCCCCCGTCCCCTGATCGCAAATATATATGACCAAGTTCATACAGGAAACGGGAGAGGCGCCCCTAATTAGTGACAACACAACCTATCCAATCACCTTCGCTCATACGCCCGCGATAGTTTAAATCCTCCGGTCTCCAGGCTCACTCAGCTTGAGTTGATGCCGCTTATTTGCTCCCTCCTCCTCCCCAGCTCCACCTGTCTAGATCTGCTATAGTTAAAGGGGGTTTTCGTTAAATCCTGCTTGTATTTATTGTGGCAGTAATTTACAGTGTAAATTGTGTTTAAGCAGCAGTTGCAATGTGCAGCTTTATCTTGTGCAGCAGTTGCAATGTGCAACTTTATCTTGCTGCAGCAGCTTGAGCAGATCTAGGGCGCCATGACCAAACATACTACCTTGTACTTACATTAAATAAAATCTTTTACTTACTCTGAGAGTTTCCTGTCTGAAATATATTTCCTTCGGAGGGGCAACTTAAGGCGAGGAGGGCAAACGGGCAGTTGCCCGTGCAACCTAAGCCCACTCCTGTGCACGTCCCTGATTAGCCTTATTCCCGCCATGTGCCTATTGTTTACTGCAGTGAAATACCGATTAGCTTCTCACACATCTAATCACAAAAGGCATGGATCTCCTCACAGCCTCCATGCATCCTCTCTCTCTCTCTCTCTCATCTTCTACACTTCTTCCTCTATCTCCCCTCTCTTATTCCCTCAACCCTTCTCTCTCTCTCTCTCATTTCTGAGAGAGAGAGAAGCCTTGCCCTCTGTCTATCACCCTCTGTGAGATGAGGTGCCCTTTCTTAGATGTTGTGGCCTATGACCTCACAGAGGTCAACTCCTCTAAGCTAGTGTTGGAAGGCCCAGTGGCACCTTGTAAGAAGCACCTGAAACGTATCCACCTCTTTCACTCTGTCTGAAATAAGCACAGTGTTACGATTGATCAGAATAGACAAGCACAGTCCCCACCAGCAAGGGCGGCCTTAGCACATTTGGCGCGCTAGGGCGAGCGTCCGTGATTTTACCTCATCGGGTGTTTCTGTTTCTGTTTTCTTGTTGTTTTAGCAAAGTAACTGATTGATGGGAACTTTCTGGAAACACACCAGCGGTCACTGACTGGCTATATTGCTAAGAAGGAGTACCTTATGCTATATATGCCCTCGGAATGGCCTTCCTATCTCGGTCATGGTGTGTATTATTTTGTAGAAGGGAAATAGTCAGTAGCAACACAATTATATGCTTATCCTACATAAACTATGGAAACTATTAAAAAACGATTCAATTAAATGAATAATTTCTTATTTTCGTTGTAATTGTTGTCATATACAGATATGCAATGATGATTGCTGGGTAATATTTTGTTGTCCAATGTCAAGTCTCTATTTGATCATGTGACGAGACGATACGATGTATCTCATTTAAACGCAAAATCTATACGTCAAGACCTAGAGGCAAAGCACACAGGCAAGCACCTTTCAAACATAAAGGTGGTGATGCATGATATGCTTTTTCAATGTAAAGGATAGCCAGCCAATTCAGCCTCTCCTGCTTCATGCGGCCCCTCAGGTAGGTCTTAATGAGATTCAATTTGGAAAAAGATCACTCGGCTGTTGCCACTGTCACAGATGTCAGAAACAATGGCAGAGCAGTGCACACCTTACCTAAGGTGGATTTTAGGGAGTGATAATCCACAATCAGCATCTTGGCAAATTGGGAGACTAAGGACTGCTAGGCAATTTGCTCCAAAACAGGCCCTGAATGATAGGTGTTGTACAATAAACGTTATTGCTATGTCCCTGTTGTAGTATAGCTCATCATTGCCTACGAGCTGATGACCACTACAACAGGGACATAGCAATACGTCTCCTGCACAGGTGATATCATTCAAACTGCCATGTCCCTATTTAACAGGTTGTTATAATTTCGGACTCAGGTCGCCGCCGAGCGCCTGTTCCATTGTATATGTGTTTTTCAGATGTTGGTAAAGCTGCTGTGCCGCCGCAACAAATCGTGCCTTTCATAAGTGTTTTTAAAGAACCTTTCAGCACTTTGACTGTTTGTTTACGTTAGTGTGTCAGAGTGCTGTTGTTGATAGCTTTCTTTTTTACATGTCTACTTTCCCAAAACAATAGCCGAAGTAACTAATTCGACTGTAGAATCCAACACATTTCTGGTAATATACATTGTTAGATCAATTAATATTAAGACGTTATTATTAATGAGAGAAAGGCCAGCTATCAGTGTTTGTTGTTGCTTTATCTTTTGCAAAAGGAGAGATGACACAATGGATTATACATAGTTACAACATAGGAAAGTTTAACTATAATAAACGCCTAATGGTGTGTGTGCGCACCTCTTAACTAGTAAATAGCGTGCACTAGGGCCCTTGATAATAGCATGCACCAGGGCCCGTCGTAACTACCTTACCTCTGAGTGGCGCCCTAGGCGACCGCCTATACCGCCTGTAGGAAAGTCCGCCCCTGTCCACCAGACTCAAACTCGCAACTTCGGATGTGGGAGGCAGACGTGCTTGAATGGAGGTTAAAACCAATGGATGCTAGAATGTGTTGCTAAGGTGAGGTTTACTTTGGCTCAACACACACACACACACACACACACACACACACACAAACACACACACACACACACACACACACAGCATACTGTCATGGGTAAGATGCCACACACACACACACACACACATACACACACAGCGTACTGTCATGGTTATAATGCCCACACACACACACAGCGTACTGTCATGGGTATAATGCCCAAACACACACACACACACACACACACAGCATACTGTCATGGGTAAGATGCCACACACACACACACACATGCACACACAGCGTACTGTCATGGGTAAGATGCCCACACACACACACACACACAGCATACTGTCATGGGTAAGATGCGACAAACACATACACACAGCATACTGTCATGGGTAAGATGCCACACACACACACAGCATACTGTCATGGGTATAATGCCCACACACACACACAGCGTACTGTCATGGGTAAGATGCCACACACACACACACACACACATGCACACATAGCGTACTGTCATGGGTATAATGCCCACACACACACACAGCATACTGTCATGGGTAAGATGCCACACACACACACACACAGCATACTGTCATGGATAAGATACCA
This sequence comes from Sprattus sprattus, assembly GCF_963457725.1. Taxonomy (NCBI): domain Eukaryota; kingdom Metazoa; phylum Chordata; class Actinopteri; order Clupeiformes; family Clupeidae; genus Sprattus; species Sprattus sprattus. Next base: position 7,523,653 of record NC_137925.1, read on the forward strand.
CCGAGTTCAGAGGAAGGTTGGGGATGAGGGCCTGAGGCTGGTATGGCGGCATGAAAGGACTGTGAATCTAGATAACACATCCCTTCCTGTCAGGGCCGCCCCTAGGCCCCTAGCACCCCCCCCCCCCCCCCAAATATTGGGAATTGCAACTTTCAAACGCTATTTTGCCCTGTAAGACTGCATTTCTTTCACTAAATCACTCAGAAAATGTCACGACTGTGTGTGCTGAACTACGCTCCGGCCACGCCCCCCTGTTCATACTCTTCAACCCTGTATCAACGTTTATGGACACACACACGTCATCTTCCCAATAGCCTGCAAATAATGTTTTCTTAGTCTTCTGTTCTGTTGATGGCTGGCAAACATACATTTTAGAAGGTCTGGGTCACTTGTGGGACATATTACTCACTTATTTAAAGCCATCAATCTGAACAAAATTAGCCGAAACGGAATAAAACGGAATTCACCAAAATGTGAAACGGAAAATTCTTTTTTTTTAAACGGAAAATCATTGACCCTATTCTTAACAGTTCTACAGTAAAGTAGGCCTACTGCATCTTTATTCATTGCAAGAACAAGACTGCAAAGTGCACACTATAGAATCAAAACAAACTTTCAACAAACAAAGCCTGACATTCTTTTTTCATGCATAGCTCTTAATTAGTAAAATCATGTCTAATTAAAATGGCTCCACCAAACTTACGTTTCATGACACATCGAAAATGATGCAAATTGCTGTAGGCCTACAGCTGAACTTGAACTGATGTTTCGACTGAATGACTATAAGAAGGAACGTCACAAGTCACTGGCTAGCAAGATTCAATCCATTCGCTTAAATTGACAATACAACACTTGGATTTTCAACAGTATTCCTCACTTGTTGACAAGTTGCCGTGTTTGTCTTCCTTAATGGGTGTGCTATGCAACGAGTTAGATATTTGTAGTTTTGTTGCACTGGCTATTGGCTTAAAATGTGGGCCCCTATTTTAATCATGTATATTTTGTATAATGTAGAATAAATGGATACATCATTTTTTATTTACCCGCCTCTGTAAAATCATTAAAGAACTATGTGACAGGGAGTAGGAAAACTTTCAATGATATGGTAGGCATACAGCTTTTCTTTACTCCACTAAAGTGCTGGGGCAATTCACGCATTCATGAACGTTTTTTTTTCATTCTAGGCTAAGAACAGGATTTAAGGATTTACCTTTCTCCTTGGCACGTTTCTCTTCTTCTGCCTTTCTTTTCTTCCTAAATTTCATTTTCGCCCCGGCTGGCTTTTGCCTCTTCATTATTTCGTTCTTCAAAGTTTCTTGAACACATACACACACACTAACCAAACGTCTCACTGTGCTAGCATGTTCTGACAACACCAAGGAGGTACGTACCCCTTCCGTTTTCGAGTTTTGGCTCATTTTACCCTTATGTTAGATTTGTTTATTTATGTCAAAATATTGGTTGGAGATATAGAAGGGGGCACAAAAAAAAAACACAATTCTTTCTTTTTTTTTTTTTTTTTTTAATGGGCACAGTTTTTGGCGCCCCCCTCTGAGTGGCGCCCCAGGCGACCGCCTTTACCGCCTGTAGGAAAGGCCGCGCCTGCTTCCTGTCAACATTATCAACATGTGTGTTTCTTCTTGTTAGATGCTCAGTTTGTGTGTGTGTGTGTGTGTGTGTGTTTGTGTTTGCGTTTACTTGTACCAGTGTATTTGTGAGTTTGTTCTGTGTATGGACAGTGCATGGCTTTATGTACACATTTGTAAGGAACCACTTTCCAGACCAACAACAGAACTGGAAGTGGGCGAAGGTTTCTCTGTGTTTGTCTTTATGCTCTTCACTGAAATACAATATATTATTAAAGGACCCTGTCTTGGTAAACTTAATGAATCTGACTCCACTCAATTTAGGAGTTCAGCCTTAGACACTGTTCCTGTAATGCTATATTTCAACCCATCAAGTAGGCTTACCTTGGGTCATTTCTTTAATCTTATAGGATAAAGGTCACTCAGGATATTGCCACGGCTGTTTTACGGCTCTAGATTTTGGTGTATTCCACGGACACAACCTATTATTTATGGAGAATAGCTCAGAGGCTCCAGTGCTGCCACGGGCCTCCCAGCATGTTAGGCCCAACCGGTTCAGGGTTTCCCAGCATGTTAGACCCAACCGGTTCAGGGTTTCCCAGCATGTTAAACTCAACCAGTTCAGGGTTTCCCAGCATGTTAGACCCAACCGGTTCAGGGTGTCCCAGCATGTTAAACTCAACCAGTTCAGGGTTTCCCAGCATGTTAAACTTAACCGGTTCAGGGTTTCCCAGCATGTTAGACCCAACCGGTTCAGGGACTGAGTGAAAGGCTGTTGCGCGATCTCAGCATAACCATTCAGTCCACTGCAGAGTACTCCAAGTCGTTTGACTATCTTCCCCTGAAATAACCAGTTAATTTAGTCTTACATCTGGTATAATAATTCATCACCTGGAATGTTGAACTGATGTTTACACTGATAGAGATCACACAGAGAGGACGCATGGAGGGGTTTGTCTCCTCCAGAGGGGGTTTACCTGCAGCCTATAGAAATGTGAATTCCCATGTTTCTGAGATCTATGCAGGGGAGGTTTTAGGCACGGGCAAACAGGGCAGCCGCCCAGGGCGGCACTTTTTCAGGATAAATTATAATAATCATCATCGGGGCTGCAAAGTTGTTTTCTTTTATCTATCATATCACTGTGTGGGGAATTGGAAAATTGGCACCCCCTGCAGCTGCAGGCGCCCCTGCTCGCTAGGAAGGTGCGGTTCACAGATCCTGTGTGAGGAAGGGGTAGGGGCGCGGGGTACAGTTCACCTCTGCGTCTCCCAAAATGGAACTTGTTAGGTTGGAATTTTCCTCTGCTAATGTAATCAAATAAGCCTACATGTTCATCGCCCCTGCTTGCTAAGAAGGTGCAGTGCACAGATCCTGTGTGAGGAAGGGGTAAGGGTGCGGGGGACGGTTCACCTCTGCCTCTCCCAAATGGAACTGCTAATGTAATCAACTAAGCCTACATGTTCATCGGCATACTCATTATTCACATTATTGCCATTGACAGTACCAGGTTACTTTCACCACTGATGTTATACTAGGCTCAGGCAAGTTATCTCTGGTTAAAACTAGCTAACGTTAGCTATTCACTAGCTGCGCTAGCTAGCCAGACAGTTATCCAAACAGTGTTTATTTTCGGACTGTGTGTGTTATTTGGAGAACGTTCACGTTGTCAGGTTAATCCATTATTAAACTGAGCATATCAATTGTTAATCCTTGGAGAGAACAAATCTGACAGTCCAACTTTAAGACTAAATTAAATATTCGTTGCGCTGCCAAGTGTTCCACACTATAAGGTACATACAAAAGTACAACATTATTCCACAAGTAAACCTTTAATGCAATATTTTTGTGGGAGCTAATGTTTCTTTCCAGAGTCACTCACGAGAGTGAATGTAAACATGTCAGCGCTGAATGTGCCCGATAGTTGACGCGTGCTGGTATTTGATTTTAGGATATTAAACTTAGCATTTTGATTGTTTAACAGAATTTCTGATGTTTTACACTGTCCGATAACTGACATATGTAGCTACGCTAGGACACTGCCCTGTCAGGGCAAGAGTAATGCTAGTTAATTAACTAATACACTTAGGTCTACATCTCAGTGCCTCTCCAGATGAGTTAAATTTACTGAAGGTAATTCTTTTAATCTTTCCCTGCGGTGCATGAACAATGCTGGTATGGGATGTTGTTATCTGCAATCGTGATGACCGTGAGGTGAGGCTTCTCCCTCTTACATTGTGCATTGGGATCTGTAAATTCTCGCCTCCAATTTAAGCTTGTCATCAATCACACACACACACACACACAAACACAAATCATCCAGGTCATGCACCTTTAGACACTTAACAAGTCTGTCACCGCCTGAGGAGGAGAAAGCTATTATTAAACCTGAATTTCAAAGCCTCAATCTCCACCATTAAGTGCAACCATAACAAAGGCAACCAAGCCCTATCATACCAGATGGGTATGTGTGTGGGAGGCTTTGGATAAGTATGTGTGTGGGTGGTTTGGATAGGTGTGTGTGTGGGAGGCCACTGGCAGCCTGCCATCTGCTGGGAGGAAGAGGATCAACAGTTTCTGTAGTTTAAGCTTCCATTTCTGGTTCTATAGAAAATAACTGTTGAAATTCTACAGTTTATGTAAGGGATAATGTATAGAACGCCGGTCATTATTGGGAAAATAAGCCCCGACAGGGCGAACAGCACCCTGACGCGAAGCTGAACTAAACTCCATTGAGCTGGGTTGATAAGTTACCGGACTACTTGTGGAGTGCTACGAAAGACGTGAATCCGAGGCAAAAAGGCCACTTTCCTTTTTCCAGCGGTCAATTATGCATAACAACGGTCAGATATGGAAAAATAGTTCACCACAGAACGTTGGGAAGCCCCAATCATGGGAATGGAGCATTCTACAACATTAAGAAAAGCTGTGAAATAAGTGCACTTATTGAGTTAAACAGACTCATGTCTATCTGTAGTGTTCTTTTCCATGTAGTCAGACACTTATAATAACATTATGAGCCTGCCAGTGGCGTAAAAAAGCACCGACTTTGACTAGGATGCATACCCCATAGGATGATATTGTTAAGCCATTCTGTGGTTGCCGGTTATAGCGTATAACACGACACTGGACTGATTGCGATTGTTTTTGTCCCCAGTTTGAATTTGGACCCAAACAGATGCTGAAATAGGGTCCATGTTGATAAATCCCAAGTTTATCTTTAAACGCTCTTTGAGGACCTGAGGAGCATCTTTTTCCTTCTTAACATGCTGTTTTTAAAAGGGCAGGTTATATGAGTAATGATTGCTGGTGTGCAGTTGTGCAGGGACGTGCACAGGAATTTTGAAGGGTAGTTGCACCACCGCAGCACTGCCACGCCCCCGTCCCCTGATCACAAATTTTGCCAATATCATTTTAAACTGTCACTAACTCTCACTATATATATTTCCTTCGGAGGGGCAAATTCAGTCGAGGAGGGCAAACGGGCAGTTGCCCGAGCAACCTTACAGGCGCGTCGCACCCGTGGGGGATGTGGGTGTTTTAACACCCACACTTTTCCCGGTGAGAGGGTTCAACACCCACACTTTTTCTGCAGTTTTTCCACAGTTTTGCACACTCTCAAGTGTCACACATTGAGCGTGAGAGTCACTCATTTTGGTCTTTAATCACGCACTCCCGCCACACATCGTATTTCTCACGCTGAAAAACAAACTCAGGAATCAAGCACGTCTCCCCGAGTCCGGTGCCACTTATCAGCCAATCCAAAAAAACAAATGGGCTAAACAATAGCCAATCAGAAAAAGCGTATCTGTTGTATCTAGGTAAGATTTTAACCAGCAACCAATGAAAATAAAGCATCCTGGCATTGCGCGCGACTGATCTTCTGAAAATTTCGTTCACCTGAGGAAACCACTGGAGCTCTGAGCATCTGTCTTCTACAAGGAGTAAGTCGTCTCCTGTTTTAATGTTACGACAAATTCACAATGGTTTGATACAAGCAATGACAACTTGACTGCAGTTGGATAATTTTCCAAGATAATTAGCATCAGTTTGTAATGAGTGTTTGTAGCCAACACAGTTTTAGGCGACAGCCTGCCTTTTCAGTAGCCTATAGCTTTGACGCCGAACTTCGTTAATAGGCTATAATAAATTCGATTAGGCCTATTAAAAATATATATAGCCTATAATTCGAACGAATATTAGGCAGACCTTAATATTCAATTATTATTATTTTGAAAATGTGTTTGCTTGAGCATTAAATTCAGATTCCGAGGCTTCTTCACGCCTGGTGAAGTTGTGAATCGCGAACTCATTAGGCATACTAGCATGTTATAAATATCCTGGCCATGGATGCATTAATCATAGCATCTGTCTTTCAATGATGTCAGTATCACTCATTTAAATGGGATGCTTTTTATATCTTGTATGTTATACATGTTGTACACCTCTGTCATTGTATCCATCGTTTCTATTGTTAACAAGAATGGGAGCATTCAGAGAATGCAAACCTCCGCCTTGTGAACTTGACCTTTGACCTTGACATCTGAAAATCTAATCAATTATTGCCATTATATTAACCAATCTCCCCACAAAGTTTGATGGAAATCGGTCCATGCGTTTCTGCGTAATCCTGCTAACAAACAAACAGACAAACAAACAAACATACAGGGGCGAAAACACAACCTCCTTGGCGGAGGTAATAAACAAATCACATCCATCCCCCTCACTTTTGAAAAGCTTGCTACGCCCCTGCAACCTTAGCCCACTCCTGTGCACATCCCTGCAGTTGTGTCACAGTGGCTCAGGTGCTTGCACTGCGTCTCACAGCAAGAAGGTCATGGGTTTGATTCCCGCATGGGGCGCTGTTGGCTCTGGGGGGCAGGTCCTCCACATACATACATCAGGCCTGCGTGTGCTTGTGTGTGTGTCCTGTGTGTGTCCTGAGTTGCCTCCATATACATATAACACGTGTGTGTTGCAGTGGGTCGTTTGTGCAATAAAAAACTGACTGCAGTCAGCCTTGTTTGTCGTTTGCGCTTTAATAACTTCTATTATATGGTGCTTTATTTAGGTTGGAATTCATGTAATAATACATTAGGCCTAGTTGAGGGATTTAAATGGAGACCTCTGCAATTGTGATGTGAGCATTTGGCATAATAGAATAAGGCATTTTCTTTGGCATAATAAGAAAATGATGATGATTAATAATGGATTTAAATGTTGACCTGCGTCAGTGTTAGTACACTGTGGCAGCCCAGCTCTCAGAAGACGCAACAAGGGAATTCCAAAGGCACTTTCTTTATTAAGTCTTTAAAGTTACAAGAAAGGTCATCAAATTAACAGAAAATGGGTAAACCCTCCGGCTTGGACCCAGTGCTACAGGCACCCTCCCCTCTGTCACTCTCTCGTCAGCCCTGCTTCTCACTGACTCTTTAAAGTCTTTGTCTGTCTAGTTGCTGCTTAATGCCAAACTAGTCAGACAATTTGCACCTGTGTGTCCAATTAGGGAATGGCCCGACCTGCCTAGTCCCCAGAACACCTCCCCAGGGTCCTAAAGCCTGCCCTGTATAGTCCTGGTAAGGGAATTCACCCACGTTTAAACTAAGTGGGGGCTCAAGAGCAGCCTGGGCTACCACAACACATTGCAACAACTCGAATGGATATGTGTTGCCTGTCTCAATGACAGTTAAAGAGGCTACAGGTGTAATTCATGTTTTGATTAATATTAAAGTCCTAAATTTCTTATTTGCTGAATATAACTAGTGATGTGTGAGTGAGCATGTCATCAAGCACATCTCATTTTTTATGTATGTCTGTCCTTGATTACTCTACTTTACTAATTTCTTTTATGCTGAATATAACTACAGGTCTGTTAAGTAGCAAGAGGTGATGCTGCTGTGTCATCAGTAATTGGTATCTTTGAAAAGTGATGTGTGAGTGAGCAAGCACCTCTAATTTCTCATGTCATTAAGCACATCTCATTTTTCATGTTTGTCTGTCCTTGATTACTCTATCGTCACATTCAGTCACCTACACACACACTCACACACACACACACACACACACACACACACACACACACACACAGTCACAGACACACACACACTCAGTCACAGAAGGATGCATGTCTGTCCTTGATAACTCTATCATCACAATCAGTCACCTACACACACACACACACTCACATACTCACATAGTCACACAGACACTCACACACGCACACACTCATTCAGTCACAGGTGCATGCATGCATGTCTGTCCTTGATTCTTCTATTCTCGCTGCATTCCCTCCTCTTTTCCTTCATGTGTGTATTAGAGGGAGGGGCTAGGAGGGGGGAGGGGCTAGGAGGGAAGAAAGGACAGGAGGATTGACAAATGAGGGAAATGAGATTCATCCCATGTTCTAAAAAGCCATGTGCAAGTCTGCCCAGGTGAGTGTGATTGTAATATGTGTGGTGATGCACCAATCCCTTCATGGAGGTTAAGGGGCACCCTCTGCTGGTGATCATTGGAACTACTTTATGTTGCTTTAAGGCCAGAGCACCTCCTGAGGGCAGTGCTCTTATATATTATGCCTGGTGTTGTGAAATTGTTCTTATATTGTGTGAAATGTTTCCGTGAGCATCTGAAGAACAATATCTTTATGGTCTAGAACAAAAACACCTATAGGACTTTTAACTTAAAAGTTTTAAGGCTTTTCTTTGTACTGTCATTCATTCATTCATCTGTTCATCTATCATAACAGCAGGTGAAAATGTGTGATCAGCTGTCTGTCTGGCTGATTTAAAAGGCATTCATCCATTCATCTATCATTACAGCAAGTGAAAACATGTGAAACTTGATTTTAGAGAACTTTATTGGTCATGTGTCATAAACACAAATAAAAATGTAGCCACTTATTTACGATTCACACAATAAACACGAACACTTTCTCAGACTCAATACATAGCAATATTAACAACAAATAAGAGGAAAAAAAAGAACATAAAAAAGCAAAAGACAACTGTGAATGTCACTCCTCTGGAGCTGGCTGCTCTCCTCCACCTGTTTCTTGTCCGGCCGTCTCAATCAACTCTCTATACTGGCTCTTAAAAAAGCCTGTCTGCAATCAGAAACAACAACAACAAACCCATAAATAATAAACAAACTATCAGCAGCACATAGATCTCCCATGACACATGACTCCAGCCCGGCCCAGGGTCGGTTTTGAACCGGCGGTAGGAGCTCTGCAGGCCGTTTGGCTCTCTCACCTTCACAAGGCCAGCAGTGATGAGAGCGAGCAGGACCAGCCCACCGACGGTTCCCCCGATTATCTCCTTGGTGAAGTTGGGGACGTCATACACCTCCACCACAGTCTTGATCTGCAGGAAACAAACACGAGCCAATGTCTTGTGTGTATTCTACACATCATGAACAAACAGGAAAGAAATCACTAAAAATATATAAACATTCATTATGTGATGTGTGACAGTATCCTGAGCTGGTTTATAAGGGCCCTGATGTGAGCTGGTTTATAAGGGTCCTGATGTGTGACAGTATCCTAAGCTGGTTTATAAGGGTACTGATGTGAGCTGGTTTATAAGGGTCCTGATGTGTGACAGTATCCTGAGCTGGTTTATAAGGGTCCTGATGTGTGACAGCTGGTTTATAAGGGCTCTGATGTGTGACAGTATCCTGAGCTGGTTTATAAGGGTCCTGATGTGAGCTGGTTTATAAGGGCTCTGATGTGTGACACTGAGCTGGTTTATAAGGGCCCTGATGTGTGACAGCTGGTTTATAAGGGCCCTGATGTGTGACAGTATCCTGAGCTGGTTTATAAGGGCCCTGATGTGTGACACTGAGCTGGTTTATAAGGGCCCTGATGTGTGACAGCTGGTTTATAAGGGCCCTGATGTGTGACAGTATCCTGAGCTGGTTTATAAGGGCCCTGATGTGTGACGTGACAGTATCCTGAGCTGGTTTATAAGGGCCCTGATGTGCGACAGTATCCTGAGCTGGTTTATAAGGGCCCTGATGTGAGCTGGTTTATAAGGGCCCTGATGTGTGACACTGAGCTGGTTTATAAGGTCCCTGATGTGTGACAGCTGGTTTATAAGGGCCCTGATGTGAGCTGGTTTATAAGGGCCCTGATGTGTGACAGCTGGTTTATAAGGGCCCTGATGTGAGCTGGTTTATAAGGGCCCTGATGTGTGACAGCTGGTTTATAAGGGCCCTGATGTGTGACACTGAGCTGGTTTATAAGGGTCCTGATGTGTGAAAGTATCCTGAGCTGGTTTATAAGGGCCCTGATGTGTGACAGTATCCTGAGCTGGTTTATAAGGGCCCTGATGTGTGACGTGACAGTATCCTGAGCTGGTTTATAAGGGCCCTGATGGGAGGGTTGATGTGTTACCTTGGTGACAGGAGGCTGCCTCCTGGAGTCAGAGAAGTAGATGTATTTGTTTTGGTCGTACTCCATAGTCGCCTCAGTGACAAGATCGAACTGAGCCTCTCTGAGTCCAGTCTATAAGGGAGAAGAGGAGGAAGGACAAGAAAACACTAAAGTTCTTTCAGTAATATGTAGTCTTGCCTTGCAAAACGTGGGTGGACATCTCTAAACTGAATTTCCTCTTTTAAATCCTCCAGAGCTCACGATTCCTGAGATGTTAGAAAAATGCGCTATACACATGGCTAAAGAACAGTCCAGATAAAGAATGGAGAGGAGGGGAGGAAGAAGACAGAGAAGGAAGGAGAGAGGAAGGTTTCATACCAACCTTTTCAATCCAAGCAGAGCTCAAGTTTCCTGAGATGTTGAGGAAGCGATGACTGTTCTCACTCAGGAAGACAAGACACGTAAAAACTCTACACGTGGCGACAGAACAGTCCTGGAGAGAGAGAGAGAGCAGAAGGAGAGAGAGAGAGAGAGCATGTGGAGAGAAAGAGCAGGAGGGAGAGGAGAGAGAAGATATATAAATAGAGAGCAGACACCTCACAAATTACCTCAAATATGTTTTTGTTACAATAAAGGAGTTTTTAGATTGTACAGGGTCCACTTACTATTTAAGTTATTACTTAACTAATTACATCTTCAGAAACCATTGGCTACAGAGTTTGGGCCGCCATCTTTGAATCCAGGCCTCTGGCCTATTTTTGCTCTGCCTAGTTGGCGCTATAAACTCGTTGAAAATGACCAGCGTGAGGGAAGATACACATGAACATATGAAAGTGAAAACAAATGGAAACTTACCAAGGTGAGATCCTTTTGCAGTTTCTTTATGACATCTCCAGCAGGCTTGATGTCATTGTAAGTATTACATCCAGCAATCTGGAATATAACATACATTTTAACAAATGCACGAATGAGGTCAATGTAAAAAGTAAAACACAAATTCTCCTAATGCAGATTAAAGGTCAGGAACATGATTGTTCAAGTCTCTATCATCTTGGACTTGGACTAATTTGATCATACAGGTTGACCTAGGTGCATGTTTCAAATGACTGACTTTCAGCAAAGAGGCCTTCCGCTGATGCTGAGTTTAAAATGGGCAGCCATTTCTTCTTGTTTGTTTATCCTGCATCAGAAATAAGAGCCTATCATGTTCCTGGTATATTCAGCAGCCACATTGAAACCTTCCCAGTGTCCTTCAGTTTCCGTGTGTAACCTTCCCAGTGTCCTTCAGTTTCCGTATGTAACCTTCCCAGTGTCCTTCAGTTTCCGTATGTAACCTTCCCAGGGTCCTTCAGTTACCGTGTGTAACCTTCCCGGGGTCCTTCAGTTACCGTGTGTAACCTTCCCAATGTACTTCAGTTACAGTATGCAACCTTCCCAATGTACTTCAGTTACAGTATGCAACCTTCACACTGTCCTTCGGTTACAGATTATTATATAGCGCCAATACAATAAAATATTTTCAAGGTGCTTTACAGACCCCAGTGCCTGAAAACAGCACAATGGTGACAGGGGCAAGAAAAAAACTCCCTGTTAATCAGGAAGAAGCAGAAACATAAGGGGGGGGGGGGGGCATCTGCTTGAGGTTGGCTCCTCCAGATAGCTGAGGAGACACGGGGCAAGGATCTGGCTGTGACCCGACTCAGTTTTGGCCCGGGCGTCTGTTGCTCTGTTGTTGTTCTCTCATGTTAACTTGCTCTCTCTGGAACAGATGTGAAGGAGGCACCCTAACCCTTACCCTTTCTAAGAGAGTTAACCCTAACACTATCTAAGAGAGTTAACCCTAACACTATCTAAGAGTAGCCTGGCCGTTACCAGACTGTGACTCCATTTCATTCCGTCAGTCAGTCTGGGCCAACCCAATGCATTTTGGTTTCCGAGATGGGCGGGTGCTTATCTTGAGGTTTAAAATCATTGGAGTTCCCTTAACCAATCAGCAACGTTTAGTAAGCATTCGGTAGATTAAACTCTTCCCAAAGCCAGTTGGGAGAAGAGCTACAACGTCCTTTCTCATCATAAAACTTACAAGACAATCCTCTTGTTCTCCTTTTAATTGTCTGATGTTCTCGAGAGTTGAGACAACTTCTCCGATAGCTTTTCGTGTCTCTTCCTCCGTAGCCATTTTTGCTATACTGTTAAACTACAAACTCGGCTGGACTACATGCAACTCGGCAAGGCGAGTTTTGCATCACAGCTCTGAACTGTTCGCTGATTGGTCCGGCAAAATTTTGAGTTCTGGAAACGATTGTCAATGGGGCTGGGCCAGACTGAGTATGAGCTTGAAATCAATTCAGGCGGGAATACGTAGGCTGGTGTCACCAGGCTAATCTAAGAGAGTTAACCCTAACACTATCTAAGAGAGTTAACCCTAACCCTATCTAACAGAGTTAACCCTAACTGTGATGTGAGGGAGGCACCCTAACCCTAACCCTATCTAAGAGAGTTAACCCTAACCCTAGAGGCATGTCTGTCTGTGCGTCTCACTGTCACCTTCACACTATCCACATCTGTCCAGATGTCCTGCTCCTCCAGTCTGATGGGCACCTTCACAAACACAGTCAGCTGCAGGTCCCTCCAGGCACTCACCACCTGAGGGAGAGAAGAGAGAGGGAGAGGAATGGAGTCAGAGAGCAGGTGAAAGAGGGGTGGAAAAAGAGGCAGAGAGAGGGAGAGAAAGAAAGATAGAGGAGGAAAGAAGGAGATTAAGAGAGAGGAGGACGGAGACAAAAAGAGAGAGGGAGGTAGAGGAGTGGAGTGAGGGAGTAAAGAGAGAGGGAGGTAGAGGAGTGGAGTGAGGGAGTAAAGAGAGAGGGAGGTAGAGGAGTGGAGTGAGGGAGTAAAGAGAGAGGGAGGTAGAGGAGTGGAGTGAGGGAGTAAAGAGAGAGGGAGGTAGAGGAGTGGAGTGAGGGAGTAAAGAGAGAGGGAGGTAGAGGAGTGGAGTGAGGGAGTAAAGAGAGAGGGAGGTAGAGGAGTGGAGTGAGGGAGTAAAGAGAAAGGGACATAGAGGGGTTATTTTGAGATAACCACCAGCTGGGGGATTTAAACTAGGTCCTTCAAACCGCCACCCAGAGAAAGGGTTCTTCCACTACAATCCGTGTATCATTCGTTCATTTGTTTTTCCGATTTAGACGAGAATTGAAAAAATGAAAACAACGTTTGATTTCTCGTTTTTCCCTTTTCAAAACCAAAACCAGAAATCCGATTACGGTTCGTTTTCTCGTTTTTTCCATTCTGCACCCCCAAACGGAAAATGGAAAATGAAACATTTGAATAACAAATCCACGCTGCTTTTTTTGTGGGATCCCGCGCACCACCGGCCCGTCTCACCCGCTCTGTCGGGGAGGTGGAGCAAGAGCGCGCGCGATAGGACCTGAAAGATGGTGAACTACGCCTGGGCACGTCCTGACGTGCAAATCGGTCGTCCGACCTGGGTGGGCCTAGAAGCTCGTAGAGAGTCCGTTGATGGTGCATCTTTCTCGGACACATATTTTTGACATCCCGGTGCCTGTGGAGGTTGAAAACAAGGGCCTAGAAGCTCGTAGAGAGTCCGTTGATGGTGCACTGTCCTCGGACACATTATGTTCACATCCTGGTGCCTCTGGATGATGATAACCAGGGTCACACACCTCGTAGTGAGTCCGCTAAAGGTGCACTGTCCTCGGACACATTATGTTCACATCCTGGTGCCTGTGGAGGATGGAACCAGGGGTGTAGCTGCTCAGGGCCAGTCCGCTGATGGTGTACTATTGTCGGACACCTGTTGCTCTCATCCTGGTCCCTCTGGAGGATGGAACCAGGGGTGTAGCTGCTCAGGGCCAGTCCGCTGATGGTGTGCTATTCTCGGACACCTGTTCCCATGGTTAACCAGTTTGGACTTTTATATGGAATATTTTCAACTTTTTTTTCTCACCAGGATTTGTTATTCGAATGTTTCATTTTCCATTTTCCGTTTGGGGGTGTAGAATGGAAAAAACGAGAAAACGAACCGTAATCGGATTTCTGGTTTTGGTTTTGAAAAGGGAAAAACGAGAAATCAAACGTTGTTTTCATTTTTTCAATTCTCGTCTAAATCGGAAAAACAAATGAACGAATGATACACGGATTCACTACCTGTAAACCCAGAGAAAGTGTTTTCAAACTACCCGAAAATCCAGAGAGAAAGTGTTTTTCCACTACCTGTAAATTCTGCCGCACTGGATTGGCCAAGTTGTTCTCACCAGCAGTGAAGTTAATGTAGTTCGTTGAGTCCTCAAACCTTGAGGACGTGTGTTACAAATGAATGACACTTTCATCATTGGACGCACCTGTTTGCTTATTTATTAAATGCTTACAGAGACATGGTACTTGAAAATATTACCAAAACTTTCATACCTACAGGCTCATTTGATATGTCTGTTGCATGTCAATAAACACATATTACATTTTTATGAAATATTATTTAGTGATATTTTTCAGAGAAAATGTCCGTTACACACCCACCTTTTTATGTTGACGTAGATGCTGTACTTGACTCCAATGTCTCTGGTTCTGGTTGTGATGCTGTCTGGAGCGTGCTCTCCATTCCCACTGTGGGGCAGCGTGTGGGTTACTGCTCTCTACAACATTACCCTTCCCTTACTGTTGCCCTGAACACATCTCCCGTCACTTACGCCTGCCGGATCCCCATTCACTTTGAATGGGGTGACGTCATCTACTGCCAAACTTAATTGTGGTTGCGTTGCTCATACCGCCCTCCATCATCCGTCAAACATCCGTTTAATAAGGTCATTTTACGTCATGGGTGAGTGTTTATGGAAATGTACTGGAAATGTTTGTAGACACGAGATGTCTGAGACATTAACCCATTGAGCTATAAGTACCTGTCTGCCTTTGCTGTGAAGTTCACGCGTTGGCCTAGCTGGCCGTTGGTGTCGATGCCATACTGAATGACAAACACTGCCTGGAAACAACAGAGCCAACATCAGTATGAGAGTCTACTGATTCAAAGGACATGAGTGTTGTCTCACTCACTCGGTCTGCCTGTCTGCCTGTCTGTCTGTGTGTGTGTGGAGTCTACTGATTCAAAGGACATGAGGGTGAAGGGTATGAAAGTCTACTGATTCAAAGGACATGAGTGTTGTCTCACTCACTCGGTCTGTCTGTCTGTCTGTCTGTCTGTCTGTGTGTTTGTGTGTGTGGATATGTACTGTATGTCTGTCTATCTGTGTGTAAAATCATGCTGACAAAGTGAAAATATAAATAAAATGAAAATGAATCAAATATTAGAATAGAGGAATATATGTATCAGGAACAGGAACTGGTTCTGCGCTGATCTGCTGACCTTCTCGCGGGTTTTGAACACGGGCCTGCTGATGTCACAGGTGCTGAGTCCGGGGCTGAGTCCATCCTCGCTGTCCAGAGATCTGCACACCACCCGACCCTGCTCAACAAACACACACACAACTCACACACACTCACTTGGTCCCTCTCTCACTCACTCACTCACTCACTCACTCGGTCCCTCTCTCACTCACTCACTCACTCACTCACTCACTCACTCGGTCCCTCTCTCACTCACTCACTCACTAACTCACTCGGTCCCTGTCTCACTCACTCACTCACTAACTCACTCGGTCCCTGTCTCACTCACTCACTCACTCACTCACTTGGTCCCTCTCTCACTCACTCACTCACTCACTCGGTCCCTCTCTCACTCACTCACTCACTCACTCACTCGGTCCCTGTCTCACTCACTCACTCACTCACTCACTTGGTCCCTCTCTCACTCACTCACTCACTCACTCGGTCCCTCTCTCACTCACTCACTCACTCACTCACTCGGTCCCTGTCTCACTCACTCACTCACTCACTCACTCGGTCCCTCTCTCACTCACTCACTCACTCACTCACTTGGTCCCTCTCTCACTCACTCACTCACTCACTCGGTCCCTCTCTCACTCACTCACTCACTCACTCACTCGGTCCCTGTCTCACTCACTCACTCACTCACTCACTCGGTCCCTCTCTCACTCACTCACTCACTCACTCACTCGGTCCCTCTCTCACTCACTCACTCACTCACTCGGTCCCTCTCTCACTCACTCACTCACTCACTCACTCGGTCTCTCTCTCACTCACTCACTCACTCACTTGGTCCCTCTCTCACTCACTCACTCACTCACTCACTCGGTCCCTGTCTCACTCACTCACTCACTCACTCACTCGGTCCCTCTCTCACTCACTCACTCACTCACTCACTCGGTCCCTCTCTCACTCACTCACTCACTCACTCGGTCCCTCTCTCACTCACTCACTTGGTCCCTCTCTCACTCACTCACTCACTCACTCGGTCCCTCTCTCACTCACTCACTCACTCACTCACTCGGTCCCTGTCTCACTCACTCACTCACTCACTCACTCGGTCCCTCTCTCACTCACTCACTCACTCACTCACTCGGTCCCTCTCTCACTCACTCACTCACTCACTCGGTCCCTCTCTCACTCACTCACTCACTCACTCACTCTGTCCCTCTCTCACTCACTCACTCACTCACTCACTCACTCACTCACTCACTCTGTCCCTCTCTCACTCACTCACTCACTCACTCGGTCCCTGTCTCACTCACTCACTCACTCACTCACTCGGTCCCTCTCTCACTCACTCACTCACTCACTCACTCGGTCCCTCTCTCACTCACTCACTCACTCACTCGGTCCCTCTCTCACTCACTCACTCACTCACTCACTCGGTCTCTCTCTCACTCACTCACTCACTCACTCGGTCCCTCTCTCACTCACTCACTCACTCACTCACTCGGTCCCTGTCTCACTCACTCACTCACTCACTCACTCGGTCCCTCTCTCACTCACTCACTCACTCACTCACTCGGTCCCTCTCTCACTCACTCACTCACTCACTCGGTCCCTCTCTCACTCACTCACTTGGTCCCTCTCTCACTCACTCACTCACTCACTCGGTCCCTCTCTCACTCACTCACTCACTCACTCACTCGGTCCCTGTCTCACTCACTCACTCACTCACTCACTCGGTCCCTCTCTCACTCACTCACTCACTCACTCACTCGGTCCCTCTCTCACTCACTCACTCACTCACTCGGTCCCTCTCTCACTCACTCACTCACTCACTCACTCTGTCCCTCTCTCACTCACTCACTCACTCACTCACTCACTCACTCTGTCCCTCTCTCACTCACTCACTCACTCACTCGGTCCCTCTCTCACTCACTCACTCACTCACTCGGTCCCTCTCTCATTCACTCACTCACTCACTTGGTCGGTCCCTCTCTCACTCACTCAATCACTCGTTAACTCACTCACTCTCTCATTCACTCACTCGGTCGGTCCCTGTCTCATTCACTCACTTACTCACTCAATCGGTCCCTCTCTCATTCACTCACTCACTCACTTGGTCTGTCTCTCTCCCACTCACTCACTCTCTCATTCACTCACTCGGTCGGTCCCTGTCTCATTCACTCACTTCCCTGTAAGCAAAATGACGTCCCCTAGACGTCCCGTAATGGTCTCTCTGAACGTTCAAAAAACGTAAATGTGTATGGTTCCCGTGACAACTTTAGGACGTTTTGCACGACGTTCCAAGACCGTCCCGAGGACGTTGCGGTGACAACTGGGAAACGTTTTCTATAGGTCCTGGGGACGTTATGCAGGACGTTGCAAGCACCTCCCGAGGGCATTATGGTTACGTCTGGGGAACGTGTTTCTATAGGTCCTGGGGACGTTCTGCAGGAAGTTGCAAGAACGTCCTGAGGGCATTGTGGTGACATCTACAAAACCTATTTTAGACGTCCTGGGTACGTTATTCAAGGATGCACCGCGGACGTAGCAGGCACGACCGTTTTTGCTGAGCTAAATGAAGAAAATAAAATAATAATAGATCGCGGAGCCGTCATTTTGCTTACAGTGCGCACACACACACAAGTTCAAGTTCATTTATATTACACATTTCATATGATATGCATAGACACAGACACACACGATTACAAACTTGATTGCGGGCATGGGAATTGAACCGTAAACCTTCCTATTACTAAACGAGATCGCTACCTACTGTCCTAACACTGGCTGATTACTATAGTGCCACTTTAACAGGTTTATCACAGTGTGAGACAGCCAACAAACTTAGTCTTTTTTTCCGAGGGTTTGAGGAAAAGCATATTGTAGCAATCTCAGTCACTACGCATTGAGGGTTTTCCGTAATGATTCCTTTTTGAATTAACATCATGGCACATCACGGACGTGCGGGCAGGGAGGCAGAATAACTAGCCAAACTAAGAATGATGAAATAAAATAAATATGAATGCTTCTGTACTGATCTGTGCTATAAATGTAATGTCTGCATGATTCCAATACAATGCATACATAGGAAGGTGACCAAGTGTCTAGCTTTAACATATTGAGCTTTCCACCGGCCTTCAAAGATGGTGCAACAGAACGAAGAGCTCACCGGTCAAATTGTCTGATTGGAATTTCTTTAAAAATCCCGTCTCGCAAACACAATTTTGACAACAATCCTAATATTACGTAAGGCATATAAAGCAAACGTGCACTGCCCGCCTTATTATGTTTAAAAGGAACAGGCTAATCTGCCGTTAGAAAGTTATTTAACAACACGCATGCTGCATTTTAAAGCGCAAACCCTCGGTTTCAAACGAGGAGCGAACTGAGTGAGAAGGATCCAACATGGCCAAGCAGACTAGCCTTAAAAGCTTTTTTTCAGAGGCCAAAAACATCTGATGAGGGTAAACCTTCTGACGAGGATGAACCTGTAATACCTGCAGTGTTGCGCGTTTCCTTTTATTACCGTGCGTGAGCGCGCGGAAGAGCCGAGAGCGGTATTGCAGACAGAGATTTTGAAAAATTATAGCACTCGCCTCATATTGAAAATTGGAGCTGTGAACGTAGTTCAAAATTATGAATTATCAACAATGAACTGAGCAAGTTCATGTAGAAAGTGAACTTTCCAAACACTGAATACCTGAAGCCCTAGATGTTCGAACAGCATCACCAAAGAAAAAGCTGAAATGTCGGGCGTTTATGTCGTTATGGAGTGACAAGTTCTCTTGGCTCAGGTGCGAGGTAATTGATAGTCACAGTAAAATGTGCAAAGGATTCACAAGAGGGTCGAATAATTTAAGAATCTCTGCTCTCATTAAACAGAGCAATGACCATGTTGCGGCGCTCATTTTAACGCCACAGCAGTTTGCGCTTAAAGGCCACTTATTGACGCGCATCAGACATAAATGTTTTTGTTTCCCATTGTAAACTTAGGAAAATAAACATGTTGCATTCTAAACTACCTGATTATGTTATTATTTAAGCTATGCAGGCCGTCAGTTTTCTTCAATGGGCTAATTTAGAAGCAGAAATAGGCTAGATATTTGGCCGGCTTATCATTAAAATGTCGGGCAAATGAAAATCATTTTTCTCTAGCGGAACTTCTGGTTCAGAGAGGACCATCAGAGGACCAAATAAGAACGGTCCCTAAAAGTCCGTTTTAAGGCTCATGCGAACGTCACGCAGAGGACCTGCAGGTAAAGGTTACGGGACGTTTTTAAATGACGTCCTGGGGATGTGTGCTGAGTTACCAAATTATAACGTTCCTTAATAGTCCGTTTTAAGGCTCATGCGAACGTCACGCAGAGGACCTGCAGGTAAAGGTTACGGGACGTTTTTAAATGACGTCCTGGGGATGTGTGCTGAGTTACCAAATTATAACGTTCCTTAATAGTCCGTTTTAAGGCTCATGCGAACGTCACGCGGAGGACCTGCAGGTAAAGGTTACGGGACGTTTTTAAATGACGTCCTGGGGATGTGTGCTGAGTTACCAAATTATAACGTTCCTTAATAGTCCATTTTAAGGCTCATGCGAACGTCACGCAGAGGACCTGCAGGTAAAGGTTACGGGACGTCATTAAATGACGTCCTGGGGACGTGTGCTGAGTGACCAAATTATAACGTTCCTTAATAGTCCGTTTTAAGGCTCATGCGAACGTTACGCAGAGGACCTGCAGGTAAAGGTTATGGGGACGTTTTTAAATGACGTCCTGGGGAGGTGTGCTGACAGACCAATTTATAAGGTTCCCTAAAAGTCCGATTTAAGACTCATGCGAACGTCACAGAAGGACCAAACGTAGACTTGCTAAGAACGTCAAAAACGTTCTGGTAACGTCCTCTAGCGAACGTTGTGGCGGGGACCAATTGGGGACGATTGGGGACCTTGCGAATGTCCTGTTAACGTCCTGGGGACGTTCCCTGTTTGCGGGGTTACTCACTCAATCGGTCCCTCTCTCATTCACTCACTCACTCACTTGGTCTGTCTCTCTCCCACTCACTCACTCACTTGGTCGGTCCCTCTCTCATTCACTCACTCACTCATTCACTCACTATCTCACTCGGTCCCTCTCTCACTCATTCACTCACTCGGTCCCTCTCTCACTCACTCACTCACTCGGTCCCTCTCTCATTCACTCACTCATTCACTCACTCGGTCCCTCTCTCACTCACTCACTCACTCGGTCCCTCTCTCACTCATTCACTCACTCGGTCCCTCTCTCACTCACTCACTCACTCGGTCCCTCTCTCATTCACTCACTCACTCACTTGGTCGGTCTCTCTCCCACTCACTCACTCACTTGGTCGGTCCCTCTCTCATTCACTCACTCACTCATTCACTCACTAACTCACTCGGCCCCTCTCTCACTCACTCACTCACTCACTTGGTCGGTCCCTCTCTCACTCACTCAATCACTCGTTAACTCACTCACTCTCTCACTCACTCACTCACTCTGTCCCTCTCTCACTCATTCACTCACTAGGTCCCTCTCTCACTCACTCACTCACTCACTCACTCGGTCCCTCTCTCATTCACTCACTCACTCACTTGGTCAGTCCCTCTCTCACTCACTCAATCACTCGTTAACTCACTCACTCTCTCATTCACTCACTCGGTCGGTCCCTGTCTCATTCACTTACTCACTCACTCGGTCCCTCTCTCATTCACTCACTAACTCACTCGGTCGGTCCCTCTCTCATTCACTCACTCACTCATTAACTCACTCACACACTCACTCGGTCCCTCTCTCATTCACTCACTCACTCACTTGGTCGGTCTCTCTCCCACTCACTCACTAACTCACTCGGTCGGTCCCTCTCTCATTCACTCACTCACTCATTAACTCACTCACTCACTCACTCACTCTGTCCCTCTCTCATTCACTCACTCACTCGGTCCCTCTCTCATTCACTCACTCACTCACTCAGTCCCTCTCTCATTCAATCACTCTGTCATTGACTCAATCACTCACTCACTCACTCACTCATTCACTCACTCACTCGGTCGGTTGGTCGCTCACTCACTCACTCACTCACTCCCTCTCTCACTTACTCACTCCCTCGGTCGGTCCCTCTCTCATTCACTCACTCACTCTCTCATCTGTTGCCCCCCCCCCCGCCCCCTCACCTGGTTTATTTTGAATGTCCTATATGAGAGTCCGGGGGGGTAGGTGAGGGAGATGTGGGTGTTGTAAGAGTTCTCCCCTCTATTCTCCACCATGACGATGACACTCAGCTCCCGTGCGATGCCCACCGCTATTTCTGTGGACCTGACAAGAAAAAGAATCCAGTTTAACATCGTCTAACACATGCAAACATGGATAAACAAAGAGAGGGATAGAGAGCTCCTACCCTGAGAAGTTGAAGTCAACTTTCAAGTTGTCAACACAGACTTTGTCTCTCCCGCAGTCAATTTCAAAATCCAGCTGCAAAAGGCATCAGCAAGGAGTAGATAGTTAAGAAAAGTGCCAGACTGGAGACTGAATACAACCCCAGTCAGGAATACACCCCAAAGAGCAGCTGACTGGGAACAGGACCAGGCTGCACCTTTTAAGAGTTCCCTCAGGAGAACCCAGAACAGGTCCTTTAAGAGTTCCCTCAGGATAACCCAGAACAGGTCCTTTAAGAGTTCCCTCAGGAGAACCCAGAATGGGACACTCACCTCCTGAATGGTGCTGATGCGTGACGAGGGGGACAGAATGGGCCTCAGGTTCTCTGTCTGTGGGATGGGGCGCCCCTCAAACGCAAAGGACAAGCTGTTGGACAGAGGGCTCAGGATGTCCTCTGGGGAACACTGAGTGAGAGGGAGGGAGCCTGTTATTGCACAGCATGGTTTCTACTGTAGTGACACATTTCAATATGCAGCACACAAAACTATTAGCAGATTTCCTCTGTGGTCTTCATATACGTAACAGATGTATGCTAATGCTAATGGGTAAATGAGACAAGGAGAGACAAACAGACAGAGAGAGAGAGATGGTATGAAAGAGAGAGAGAGACATGGTGTGAAAGATAGAGAGAGATTGTGTGAAAGAGACAGAGAGAGATGTTGTGAAAGAGAGAGATAGATGGTTTGAAAGAGACAGAGATGGTGTAAAAGAGACAGAGAGAGATGGTGTGACAGAGAGAGAGAGATGGTGTGAAAAAGAGAGAGATGGTGTGAAACAGACAGAGAGAGATCGTGTGAAAGAGACAGAGAGAGATGGTGTGAAAGAAAGAAAGAGAGATGGTGTGAAAAAGAGAGAAATGGTGTGAAACAGACAGAGAGAGATGGTGTGAAAGAGACAGAGAGAGATGGTGTGAAAGAGACAGAGGGAGATTGTGTGAAAGAGACAGAGAGAGAGATGGTGTGAAAGAGACAGAGGGAGATGGTGTGAAAGAGACAGAGAGAGATGGTGTGAAAGAGACAGAAAGAGACTTGACCAGCTGTCAGGGGCATCCATCACTCCTCTGCTGACTCTGTTCCTGAGTGGGTGTGTGTGAGCATACATGTTTCTGAGAAGTTCCTGTGTGTTTGTGTGTGTATCTGTATATGTGAATATTTTAGCGTGTGTGTGTTAACCCAGTATCACCTCCACAGAGAAGGTCTGCTCAGTGCAGGTCTCTCTCTGTCGCAGAACAATCTGTCCAGCCTGGGAGCGTCTCTTAGCGCCGAACGAGGCGCGGAAGTGCAATCGGGTCACATCCAGAGTCAAGTTGTACCTGAGGGACGCTTGCAAGTCTGAGGAAAATCAAGCAATAACAACTTCATTAAATGCATGTGCTTTGGAGTTATACAGCCCAGTCCACTCTTCAACTGGATCCGCCCGAGTTCTGATCCTGAGCTCCTGGGATTAATCCATCCCACAATCAGCTGGTGGGAATAGTGGAACTGTGGTTGAACTTAACCAGTAGGGGCCTTTACCCCCAACCCCAAGGTTAGGCTAGAAACCTGCTCACGGCCAGTAAAACAACAACAACAAACAGACTCATCTAGGTGGATCCAGTTGGAATTAATGTTACCTTCTCTCCATCAAACAGACCTAAACTGAATGAATGTTATCAGACTAAACTCACTCTCTCCATCACACAGACCTAAACTGAATGAATGTTATCAGACTAAACTCACTCTCTCAATCACACAGACCTAAACTGAATGAATGTTATCAGACTAAACTCACTCTCTCAATCACACAGATCTAAACTGAATGAATGTTATCAGACTAAACTCACTCTCTCAATCACACAGATCTAAACTGAATGAATGTTATCAGGCTAAACTCACTCTCTCCACCACACAGATCTAAACTGAATGAATGTTATCAGGCTAAACTCACTCTCTCCACCACACAGATCTAAACTGAATGAATGTTATCAGACTAAACTCACTCTCTCCACCACACAGATCTAAACTGAATGAATGTTATCAGACTAAACTCACTCTCTCCACCACACAGATCTAAACTGAATGAATGTTATCAGGCTAAACTCACTCTCTCCACCACACAGATCTAAACTGAATGAATGTTATCAGGCTAAATGCTCCTCTCCATCACACAGACCTAAACTGACAGGAGACTTCTTCTTCATGGTGAAACAGATTTTGGCCACGATTGTATGAGATTGAGTGCAGTCAGAGATGCTGGTGGGGATCTTAGCAGGGTCAAAGGTAACTCTGGTATCTATGGAAACGATGGGACGGGACCTGGGGGGGGGGGGGGGCATAAACACAAGGGGGGGGGGACAGTCGTCAGTCACATCTTTGAGCAGTGGAGTAATAACTAAATGAGTGTGTGAATCATTACTGTGTTCTTGGTTATTGTTTTAATATTATATATAATGATCAATGTGTGTGTGCATTTATCTGTGTGTGTGTGTGTGTGTGTGTGTGTGTATGTATGTGTGAGTGATGAAAGAGAGAGAGAGAGAGAGTATGATGATCACCTGAGTAGCAGAACTTCTCCTTTGGACCCGACTGCAATGTCTGGCAGTTCATCTCGGCTCTGATCCAAAGCAGACTGGGCCACCGTAAGCCCGAAGAATCGCAGTCCGGACCGCACAGACGAGCCCGCTATCCTCTAGAAGATGGGACATGAGAAGCCAAGAGGCAAACTGTGATGTGGTTTTGATGCAGTACCAGCCAACTACTCAACACATCATTTTACAGTTTGTTTACAACTGCTTACACTGCGTCTTCTGGTCTCATTTTTTCTCATAAAAACTCTACACAAAATTCACAAAACTGCACACACAAAATGCAATCACAATCACAAATATTTAGCAAATCAAATAATGCAATAAAAACTCAATAATCAATTTTCTAATCTAATCTAATTGTTGTATCAAATGGTAAACAACTATTTATACAGTTAGACCTGTTCAATCCCTAACTACTCACTGAAATGATGAATCTTAACACTCCAGTCTTTGTTTGGCTAAAGCCTTTTTAACAGTTATAGTGCACTTCATAGAGCAATCTGACAAACAAGACACACAAATACTAACACAAACACACAAATACTAAGTGTACACACACATTTCTATGGTTTTTCTAAACATTGCAAACTAAAATGTTGCGCACACACACACACACACATACACACAGTGCCCTTTTTCTTTTTCAGTGCTGGAGTAGAATGTACAAAATAGTTTTCATTATCGGAAACAGAAATACAGCTATAAATATAACACATACATGCAAGGCCATTTAGGCTGCAAAACAGCATGTTAAAGTATTCAGCATGGAGACACCTTATACTTAACACATTAAAAGACTGTGTGACCGTCCCCAGTCTCCCATATGTGTCACAACAACTCATTAACATCACAACCACGCCTCCTTTGGAAGTGGTGTGTGTGTGCATGTTTTGCATTCTGAAGGGCAGAGCCTTTAAAAGTCACTCAAGTGTTCAAGGGCTGATCATTGTCTCTTAGAAAATGAACTATGTGTTCCACGTCTGGCAAAAACTGAAAACAAACAAAGGCTGAGAATTAGCTTATAGTTTTGCAGATTTAGTGTTGAATTTTGCTGTTTGAGTGACAGGTTTGGGAAATTGTTCAAATGTTGTGTGTAGTCACTTGAGCGTTTTGTATATTGGTATTTGATTTTTTGATTTGGTATTTGATTTGGTTTGTATAGTGGTATGCATCTCTCTATTGGTTTGTCATTCTCACTTCCTGTCTCTCTATACGACATTAATCCCATCCTCTCTTCAACTTCAGAGGTCTTACTTTCTTCTCTCTCCCTCTCTCTCTCTGTCTCCTTACCTTTTCCTTCCTCTCTCCTCTCTCTCTCCCTCTCTTCCCTCTCTCTCTCTTTTTCTTCTATTTCTCCTTCTTCTCTTTCTCTCCTCCCTCTTTTTCATTCTCTCTTTCCCTCCCTCTCACCTGTGAGTATTCCGGGTTGACTCCTCGTCTCCTCCCGTTGAAGATGTACACACTGCCCTGTCCGTTATCCTCCAGAGGAGCTCCCACTGCCACATCCCTGAACCCATCTCCGTTCAGGTCTGCCAGGCTGGCCAGAGACGAGCCGAACCTCCCCCTCTGACCCTCCATCCCCAGCAGGGACACACCAGTGTCAGACACCACACTGTAGAAGTACTGCATGGGGAAAAACCAGCAGAGATGCACAGGTGAACGATGGTGGTGAACAAGAAGATAAAGAAGAAGAACATGAAGATGATGATGGACGGACGGACGGACAGAAAGATACTTTAGCTGAGATTTACGATGAGAAGTAGATGACATGTATTCGGCATTATGACAAACTTTACTGAGTATCTCTTATCATTATACACACACTGTAAACCCAGACAGTTCTACTAACTCATTAACATTATGTATTCAGTACTTAAAACCTGGTATTTAGTTGACCCAACTTAAAATGTATTAGTTTTCTGAGCAGGTGCAGACGTTTTAATTGTATTGGAATGTATTTGTTTGAGTGATTGACTGATAATTCCAAAAATGTTAGTATCTGACGTCATCAACGTTGTTGAGAACACCATTGCAAAGCTCTTGTGATGAGAGACGGACACAGCAGACTTAAGGTAGAGGAGTCGTTTAGTAATCCAGAGGTTGGAAGGTTGCCAGTTCGATTCCCCACTCCTCCTTACCAAGTGTATAAGTGTGAACCCCTAAACTGCTCATGATCTATAAATGCAAAATTCCTTGTCAACTATTTGGATAAAAGCGTCTGCTAAATCACAGATGTAAATGTAAATGCAGTGGCAACACTGGGAAGGCGGTCGACCAATGACAGTTCTCTCTACAGTAAGAGCTTGCGCAAGAAGTTTGAACGTAAGGAAGATACACTTTCAAAAACTTGTAAGAGCGTAATAACTAGTTTGAGAAAGACCCAGAGAAACACAAATATCTGACGAGGCTAAATCCTTTACGATTTTGGAATAATATGAGTTCAGAGAATTCAAAAATTATGAAAATGATAACACAAAAAATCAGAATAGCCGATGTATAATTTTTGAGGTAAGTTTACTTAAAAAAAAATAATATATGTACTCAAATTTTCTTATGTAATCGACTACATCAAAAGTTTTGAGTTCTCTGAACTTGTTCAGGTTTACAGTTCATCATGCTAACTTCTTGAGGGTTCAAATACTGCACTGGACTTAGCATCTCCACATCATGGGTCACACAAGCATAATGTATACCGGACAGGGGTCACACAAGAGGTCACCAGTGGAAAGGGATACCTCTGTCTTGACATCACAGGTCAGAGGTCAAAGGTCATACATCTGTCTTGACATCAGAGGTCATACCTCTGTCTTGACATCACAGGTGAGAGGTCATACCTCTCTCTTGAACTGGTAGACAAAGACTTTGCCCTCTTGCTCGTCTTCCATGTGCATGGGAGCAGAGACCAGAATCAGGTCAGAGATGGTGTCTCCGTCTGTGTCCACCGCACGCACCTCCGCTCCAAAGTAGGAACCAATCTGTCCTGGAGACTGGGAGTGAGAGAGTGGGGGACAGATAAAGAGGGACCACATAGACATGAAATGGAGAGAGAAATGGAGAGGGGGGAGGCAGGTAAGAAACGAGACAGAGAGAAAAGACAAGGACAGAAAAGAAAGAAAGAAATGTGTAGGGGAAGAAGAGGAGTAAGTAAATAAAGACATGATGAAGTCAGAAGGAAAGGATTACTTATGAAGCAAAGGAGAGATGAAGCAGTTAGATGGGATTGGTGACGTCACATATCAAAGTGAAGAAGTGAAGAGAAGGTGACTCTATGGCAGAGGTGGTGTGGACACACACACTCTGAATTCCATCTCTGCCTTTGACCCATCCAGGGAAGTGACACACACACAGAGTGAAGCGAAGTTACACTAACCCGGAGCAGTGATCTGCCTTTGACCGGGGAGCAGTGATCGAAGTTAGGTGCCTTGCTCAAGGGCACGTCAGCCGTGGATGTGGGCATGGGAGAGCAGTGGTCTACCACTTCCCCTGCCCACATTTTTCCTACTGGTCGGGGATCGAACCGGCCACCCTACGGTTCCCAGCCTGAAACCCTAACCCTAAGTTGGCCACAACTGCCCCTACCTGTTATATCATGCATCACGCAGCGGTGATGGAACTGATGCTGCACCTGTTTCAGGATCTGTTTGATGTTGCTGTTGTCGCCATTGATGACCATCGCCAGGCCCTTGTGCTCGGACCGCGGCGCCCCCAGTATAATGTAGTTCCTCGAGTCTCTCCAAGCCACGTCCATAGAATAACCTGCAAACACACACACCAAGACACGCAAGCTTCTCTACAGAGATCTGAAGTCCACTGAGGCGGATGGTAATACACTGAGAAATCGTTAAAAAATACAAGTAACAAATAAAGATTACAAAACAGATTTGGCTCTCTTTTGATCCCTTATTCTGAATAACTGTCAAAGGGAATGTGGGTTGTGTCTTGTGACAGGGGTGTGATTCTGAAGGGAAAGTGTATTAGTGGCTCCGCGGGTGTGACGCTTGTGTGGTCTGGATATTAGATGGTGAAGTGTGGAGTTTTCAGTATGCAGTGAGACTCTTACCCAGATAGCTGTCAGGTAACATCGTATCAACTTTTACAAAGTGGGGGTTTTGGAACCCAGCCGATTTCTGGAGAAACCCCCCCGTCCAGCCGTATGCTCCCACGGTCCCAAGAAAATAATTGCTCTAAAACACAAAGAACAAGGACAATAAGGGCCATACCATCTTCCCTCGTCCGTGTCTATCAATGCTGTTGGAGGACTTTAGAAAACTGCTAAGTTTCAGAGAGCAAGATTAGTGTCTATTAGGTAGAGTTTGTAATGGCTGCAAACATGAGATTTGAAAGATCTGTCATTTTCCCTGAAGTGCAGGAGAGAAAGGTTGATCCTACTCAGCTGTAACCAACCTAATCAACAGGCCTCTGCTAAATTATTTTTACGGAATTTTAACGTTCTTTAGGGAACCTTGAGAAGTTCCGATGGTTCTGTTCATGTGGCATCTCAGAGAACCAGCCCTGAGCTGATCCTTTATAGGTGCAACATGGGTCATGTAGTCATGTCAACATGTAGTTTTTACTGCACAGTGAAAACATAGCCTTTACTAACACTGCTGTGCAATCTTATCATTATTGTTCCAGCACTTTAAATGTATCTTGTCTCTTGTCACTAAAAAGTAAACAAATTAAAATACCCAAACACCTGAAGCAAACAACTCTTCACAATTCCATCAAAATTACATAATCATGGCAGCTCTGCAAGTATTTCTACTTTTGACAACAAATTGACAAAAAAATATTATAATTATATAATATTATAAAATTCAAATTGACATGTTGCTAAGTCAGCGTCTTGCTGGACCCTGCTCTGGCCAGAGCAAAGTAAGGAGGACCGGCCTGTGACGTGTGAACAGAGAAGCAAACGTACGGCAGGGGTGGACACATATGCTGCGCTGAACCCGCTCTGAGCAAACTCCATCTTTGTGGCGTCGCCTGTGGTTTGTGTTCCTGAGGGCCAAAGAGAGGAGAGGCCAAGTCATGATGGGCCAATACAGTGGAAAACGGCTGACTTTGGACCCCATTAGGTATTGGTTCCTGGTTCTGATCCACACATCCAGCACATCATACATTCCATTACATAGCAGAACCGTTATGTGGATCAGTAGCCCAGAATGATCGTAGTATAGAGTATTCTGCTTCTCATGCCACAAGAGTACATACAGGACATGTATTTAATGGACAGAATTACTTTTGTCTACATTAGAATTTATTTTATTGTCCAGAATTGACAATAGCACAGACTGTGTTGTGTCTACAAAGGTCTGCTTCACTCAAGGCCGCATATCTACTAAGAATCACAAGGCATGTAAACATGTTATACACAATTTTAAATGCATTCAAAATTAAATCCTGCTTGCATGGCCATACCTTCTATGGCGATAATATTCTTCTCTAAAGTGCTACTGATCTTCTCCAGGGCTGCAAAGTTGTCCACTTTAAACACATGCTCTGCTGCAGATGATGCAATTTTGTTGAGCTCCTCTCGCGCACTGGCACGTCGAAAAGCTTCTCCAACCTGTCATAGAGGGAGGGTTAGATCTATATGTTGATGCCCTGGCCCAGTACCATCTTTCCTTAGGGTCAGATCTGTATGTTGATGTCCTGGCCCAGTACCAGGCTTCCTATATCTATATGTTGATATCCTTGCCCGGTACCAGGCTTCCTATATCTATATGTTGATATCCTGGCCCGGTACCAGGCACACTATATCTATATGTTGATATCCTGGCCTGGTACCAGGCTTCCTATATCTATATGTTGATGCCCTGGCCCGGTACCAGGATTCCTTATAATAAGTCGGATACAGCATAGCATAATGTATCTGGGTACAATGAGCCAAATGTTACCCCATGTCAGTACATGTTGTTACATATTGCTATTTATAACATTTATTTTAATTCTAATATTTACTCAACCTGTTTATATTGTAACAACACAGGCTTAATAAAGGAGAGTACAGTAATAATGAATGAATTAAGCCTCTTGAGCCTCTCAGCCATCTTTTCAACTACACTTCTCTGGTAATGCACATCATGGCTTACCCCTACGGCATATCTTATGATGTTCCTGGCGTTGGCCCGGGCTATGGCGGAGGGAAGATTGAAGCCATCTTGTGACTCCCCGTCCGTGATGACGATGAGGATCTTGTTGGCCTCAGGTCGCGCTCCTCCAGAGGGAACAAACAGTTCATTTCTGCAGACAGGAGGCAGAGAAACAAACTCTCAGACTGGGTTAAACAACGTGAGGGTAGGAAAGACAGGGAGCGCTAGAATAAATAAATAAATACTAGATTCCGTTATTAGTGTCACTGGTGGAAAAAAAAATCAAAATCAATAACTGGAAGGTTTACCATCCATACCAGAAAGTCTGGGACCTTATTACTGCCTGAATTCTGTTTATTTTGCACTTCACGTTGTGAACAAAAGTCTATTGGGTACAGAATAAGAATTACAAATAAATGAATCACAATTATACCTCATATGGGATCTCAGATGTGGTCTTTCACAAAGAGTACGGTATATCACCAAATTACATAAGGTAGATTCAGCATTTTACAGTAATGGATTGTTCAGCCTCGCACTCAAAAATCTAAATGTCCAAAAAAGTCTAGAACATACAGTATATAGATGTAAAAAATAAAGATTAGTTGCATGTATACCAGTTGCACTGGTATTGTGATGGTTGAGGCTGGTTGCATGGTTGGCGAGTGATGGGTTACATCTACCTGTGTCTTTTGAGCCAATCATATCATCAGCAATTCTGACATGAGCTGTGATGACAAGCCACTTATCATGTGTTTGGTTCAAGTCAAACAGACGTATGTGCATGGTATAAAATACTTAAACTGCTAAATTGTCATTGTGAATTGATAAAGCCCAGCACAGTTCAAACCACCAAAGTGTAATCATTGCTGTAGAATGGTTTAGGAAGTAACTAGTGACATGTAACAGAGTAATGTAATTACATTACAAAATATATGTAGCTGTAATCCGTTACAGTCACTGAGAAAAATATGTAATTAAATTACAGTTACTAATCTAAATGTTGGTGATTACAGAGGGGTTACTTCTATTGTTTTCGGTAAAAAGTTTAAAAGCTGTATAATCTGTTGATTTGCATTTTTTCGCCATCCAGGCTCCATCCATTTGGCAATATGCGTTACATTTGACCTAAGCATTCTTTTCCATCTTAACCCTTTTCAGAGAGTGGAGCTGTTGGTGCTTTTTGGACTCACACAAGCTTGGAGATGGCTCCTGCGGTGTTGGTTCCTCCAGAAAGCTGACGAATATTTTTCACATGGTACTCCCACATCCTCGTGCTCCTAAACTCGTTGAAGTTCACATGGATTTCGCATGAAGTGGAATACTGAGAAATGGCAAACTGGAAAGAGACAATGTACATGTTCAGTTCAACACAATTGAATCTGCTCAATTGAGTGCAATCAATATAACTCAATTCAATTCAATTAAGATCAATTCAGTTCAATCCCGTTAATATTTGTTTAGGTCAAATTAAATTAAGTTAACTCTGTTCAGTTTAATTCACTATTATTCAATTAAGTTCAATTAAGATCGATTTACTTCAATCGAGTTCAGTTTGACTTATTTGTGCCCTCGTGTAATAGGGCTTTAGGGTCGTGAATCTCTCAGTGCGGGCACATGATGGCAGCACTCCGATCCTATCCGATTCTCTCCATGGGGTCTCCATGGGGGGTTAACTGCTCTATCTCAAAGCACATGGAAGTGACAAAACTAGATCAGTTCAAATCAAATGCGGAATGTTTACATCTGCTACAGTTGATTATACAGTAAATACGTTGTGAAATATAACAAAACCGTTGATTATACAGTAAATACGTTGTGAAATGAAACAAAAACACACCACAGTTAAAGTTGTATTAGTATTGATTGATTCACATCGATATGAATGGATTACATGACTAACAACGGGTGGAAAAGTAATATGAAAATATTTGTTCACTGAATTAGCGCGTTCTGTCCCAAACAGTTGCGTTCCAGTTTCTAAGTTTCACTTTCGCTTTCAGTATTTCAACGTGAATGAGAGGGAGCACAAGAACTGAGCGTCTAGCAGCGTTTATCATATCATATACATTATATATGATGCATGTATATGTCTGTGGGCACGATCTCAAGCACGTGCAAAAGTTGTTGTTGTCCAATTTGAATCAGATACGAGAGACACATGCGCGCCCAGTCCAATTACCAGCGGAATCGAATCGTGTGTCCAGGGGTTTACATCGGAGTCCAGTCGGACTCAAGTCGGACACAATGAATCTAGTTCTGGGGAGACACATGTGTCCAATATCCAATTTAAATCGGACTGAAATCGGAAATTGGACACATGTGTCCACACTGACTGGTGACAGTAGAAGATAACTAATTTCCTGAATAACTAATGGTAGTACGGGATCTTGGATGAGGACGTGGCCACCTGATCCACCTGATCTCTGTTTGATCAGCGCCAGATCCAACGGGTTTCTCTCTGAGTAGCCTGCTAGCCTCCACACACTCACCCGCGTGTTCTTCTTCAGCAACTTCCTGATCAGGTTGATCACAAACTCTTTCATGGCCTTGAAGTCATCACTGTCCACACTCCCCGAGCCGTCCAGCAAGAAGGCGATGTCTGTGGCCTTGCATTCTGAAGGGGGTCAAACACAGAGGGCACTCAAAGAACTGTTGCATTTTATTGATTTATGTAGCGCCATTCAAGCAACATTTTGTAACAATTTTACATTTAAATAACAGCTTCAAAATAATTTTCTGACTTATAATACGGAGAATGGCGTCTGTGTCACTGCCACAGCACGACCATGTCCCCATCATGATGCTCTCTGGTGTGGCTGCTGCTGGCTTCCTCAAAATGGCTGCCGTTGATGCAATGATTCTCTGCTGTCACGCTTTGCCCTTCTTCACTGTTTGTTCCGTGTCTTCAGACCCTTACTCTGTGTTTGTGTTCCCTGTGTTTGCTTCCTGTGTTAACCATGTGCTCCTTGGCTAACATCCTGTATTCCATGTGCTTTCGTTGTCCCTTGTGTGTTCACGCCACTATCGTTACAGCCTGGTGTGTCTCTTGGTTCCCTGCCCGCCTGTGTGTTGTTCTCATGTTTAGTCCTGTGTATTTAAACCTTTGATTTTGTTCAGTTCTTTGTCTGTCGTGGATGTTTGTGGCTTATTTATTGTTTGTGAGTTCACACAGGTTTACTGCTCCTGTTCATTTGTAAATAAGAAGTGTTGTGCATTTGAGTCCAACGGCCTGTGCCTGTGCCTGTGCCTGTGCCAGTGCCCGTGCCCGTGCCCGTGCCCGTGCCCGTTTCCGTGTCCGTGTCCGTGCCCGTGCCCGTGCCCGTGCCCGTGCCCGTGCCCGTGCCCGTGCCTGTGACTTGGCTTGCCCCCTGACGACTACGTTGTGGCTCGTATTCAAGGCTGTATTCAACAGAGGTTGCCAACCACTATTTAACATATCTCTCATTTATTTTCCCTTTTCCTTTTGGTGTAGCCTTGGGAGGAAAACATTTTTTTTGCAGTTTTGTAACTTGAATTTTTTTCACATAGGATTCCATGCTTGTATGCTCGTCTCCAACATTGATATAAAAATAAAAATCAGCGGACATGCACGCGAGAGTTACGTCAGCCTCTATCACTCAGAGTCACTCAAAGATACTAAGTGCCTCCTTCAACCAGTCAGCTACGCAACATGGAACGGGGGGAAAACAATCCCAAATATGTCACGCGGCACAATGGGCCTCCACAAAGAACAATGAGAGAGAGAGAGAGAGAGAGAGAGAGAGAGAGAGACAGAGAAAGAAGAGAGAGAGAGATGCTGGCCTGATACTCCAGGTGGTGCTGAGGCAGTCCAGGGAGCCCTCTGCTTGCATTGAGTCATCCATTCATGTGACACTTAGTTTGTTTTGGGTTTTGGGAAGGAAAGGCCAGCT
>NC_137925.1:7567977-7600477 GCF_963457725.1 Sprattus sprattus
AAACACTGAGGTAACTACACCACTCTTTATTGCCTGAAGACAAGCGTGTAATCATTAGGCTGTGCATTTATTTATTATTTGATTATTTATTCATGCTGATATTCCGATTTTGAATTATTTATTCACGCTGAAATTCCGAAATTTAGATGTATGACATTGCTTTGTCATAGTAAGCTCCTGGAGAAGTTACCAGTGCAATTGCTGCTGCATGCTAGTTACTAGTGCAAGTTTACTACAGGGCCCGGGCTGATTTGAACAAATATAGTGAAATGGTCAGTTTATGTATAAATGCTAAATCAAATTAATGTTGCCCTAAAGCTGTTGTGCTTGTCAGCTGTCATGTGAGGGAGATGGCTTTGGTCATTAGGGTTCATGAATAGCTTCATTCTCATGCTTTCCTAGCCAGGCTCGGAAAGCTCAGACCTTGTGAGCAGGGCTCATTGGTCCCAAAAGCACAATTGGAAAGCTGTGCTGCTATACACCAGGGGCAGTGAGAGGATGGCGATCTGAGACATACTTCACCTAGTTTACATGTATTACACTGACTGATTTACTGGGCAATCATTGAGATTGCCAGTCACCAGGCTTTTTGTATTAAGCAGAATACAAGCACACGCACACGCACACGCACACGCACACGCACAAGCACACTCACCCACACACACACAGACACACAAACACACACACACACACACACACAAACACACACACACAAACACACACACACCACATTTCTGAACGAGCAAACCTGGCTGTTGATATGCTGACACACACTGGCCCTCCACACACGCTCACACTCACACACACACACACACACACACACACACACACACACACCACACACACACACACACACACACACACAGACACACACTCACACTCACTCATAGCCATGCTCACCTCGAGAAGGTTATTCATACAAGAACTTCCTCTCTGAGACAGCACTGTGACTTTGTGTGTGTGTGTGTGTGTGTGTGTTAGGGCTTATTTTTAACTCAGATCCACTCCTCCATACTGTGCCTCTCTCTACCCAAGGACAAAATGCCTTCGGGTGAAGTGAAGGTCACACCAACATCGGGGATGCTAGCATCTCTAGGCGTGTCATTCGGACATTACACAGACAGGAGCTAGCACAGAGAGAAAAGCATTCACTTAGGAACTCTGGGGACATAGAATGGAACTATAGGGACATAGAATGGAACTATAGGGACATAGAATGGAACTCTGGTGACTTTGGTGAGCCAATCAAACAACTTCAGTACTTTGAGCCGTTAAAGATGGGTGAAGGATCCCTCCCAAGGAAGATGTTAATTTAATATATATATATATATATATATATATATATATTACGTATGTATTTAAACTTATGGAACCCTAAAGAGACTCAGTGTTTAGTACACAACTCCACCACCATATCCAGAAAAAAATATTCATACATTTAATGAAGTGAGCTAGTTCAGGGCGAACAAGACACACAACAGGACACTTTTGGTGTATTTTAGGACTCTTGAAGTATTGTTGGGGCTAGTTTTAGATTGGAGTAGGAGTGGACGTGCAGAAAGGCTTGCTGTAGTGGGCTGGAAACGAGGGGGGGTTACCAGACCAGCAGCTGCTTTGGAGAGAGATAGAGAGACAGAGAGAGAGAGAGAGAGAAAGAGAGACAGAGAGAGAGATATGTATATTTAGACTGACCTATTGCAGAAGCAAGAGGGCTGGTTCTGGAGGAGAGGAGAGAGAGAGAGACGGAGAGAAAGAGGGATCGGTACAGTAAAGGTCAAGGATAACAGGGTCAAGGAACAAGGAAAGGACACAAGCATGCCAACCATTGCTATGGGTGCAAGCATAGATAACATGGGGAGGGAGAGAGAGAGGGAGGAGAGAAGACTGACAATGAGAGAGAGAAAGGAAGGGACAGAGGGAGGGGGAGAGAATGAGAGCGAGAGACAGAACAGAGGGGACAGAGAGAGGGGGAGAGAATGAGAGAGAGAGACAGAACAGAAGGGACAGAGTGAGGGGGAGAGAATGAGAGAATGAGAGAGAGAGACAGACAGAACAGAAGGGACAGGGAGGGGGAGAGAATGAGAGAGAGACAGAACAGAGGGGATAGAGGGAGGGGGAGAGAAGGAGAGACTGACAATAAGGAGTTAGACACACGGATAGTGACGCATCACTCACTCACTCTCTATATTAAGTCCTCCACACAGTGTGGAAAAAGACACACACTCGTTTTTTTTTATCCATTAACGCCATTAATTTACTGGGCATGTTGCTCTCTATGCCCGCACTACAGCCCCACCCTAGAGCCCACTGTCTCTGGGCCGCATGGCGCGGCGGCGCTAGGAATGCTAACTGAAGTGAAACTGTTATTTTTAGAGAAAAGAGAAGTGAGAAAACGTGTTCCCTCTCTCTCTCTCTCTCTCTTCTTTTTCCATCTATTTTATCTCCTTCTTTACCTTCTTTTCTCTCTACATGTCTCTACCTATTTCACTGTCTTTATCTTCCACGCTCTCCATCTCTATTTCTCTCCTTTTCTTTCTTTCGTTCTTTCTTTCTTTCTCTTCACTCACTGCCTTTCTCTCCCTCACTCTCTTTTCTTCTGAGTTTGCGCTTTGTGACAAATTGATCTTGTAAAGTGTTGTAGGTTTTTTTAAGACTGTAACAAAGGAGTTTTGAAAATTCTAATTCTAATTCTCTCTCCCTTCTTGTCTGTCTCTCTCTCCTTCTCTCCCCCCCTCTCTTTTTCTCTTTTGCTCTATGCCTGACTCTATCTTATCCTCTCCTCTCTTTCACCCATCTCTTCTCTCTCTTCCTCTGTCCCCTGTCTCTCACTCTTCTCCTCTTCTCCCTCCCTTCCTCTGCCCTCTCTATCTGTGTCTCTTTGTCTCTCTCTCCCTCTCTCAGTCACCATGCCTCACTCATTCCCTTTCCTCACTCCTGATCAGAAGAAGGAGCTCTCTGACATTGCTCATAGGATTGTTGCCCCTGGAAAGGGTATCCTCGCTGCTGACGAGTCTACAGGTACACACACACACACACTCTCTCACACACACACACACACTCTCTCTCACACAGACACACACACACACACACACACACACACACACACACACACACACACACACACACACACACACTCTTACACATACATACACACACACACACACACACACACACACACACACACACACCCATACACACACACATACACACTCATACACACACACATACACACACACACACACACACACATAATCATTGTTTCTGTCACATACAAACACACACACTCACAAACAATCATTGTTTCTGTCACATACAAACACACACACACACATCTCACTCGCCGTGACCACCACTTCTACTGTGGTATCAGTAATGCCTGTCACTCTTACACAACCTCAGATTCTTTTAAGGGAGAGTTCATGTTCCCCTTTCACCCAGTCTAAACTACTCTTTGTCCATTATACCCTCCCCCTCTTTCTCTCTCTCTCTCTCCCCCTCCTTCCCTCTCTCTTTCTCCCATTCTTCCTTCTCCCCTCTTTCCCCGGCCCTCTCTCCCCTCTCTCTCTCCCTCTTTCTCCCTCTCACCCTCTGTCTACTTCGCCCTGATTGGCTGATGTAGGCAGCGTTGCTAAGCGCTTCCAGAGCATCAACACCGAGAACACTGAGGAGAACAGAAGGCTGTACCGTCAGCTCCTCTTCACCGCTGACAAGGAGGTTGATAGCTGCATCGGCGGTGTCATCCTCTTCCACGAGACCCTCTACCAGAAGGCCGACAGCGGCAAGACCTTCGCCGAGGTCATCAAGGGAAGGTGTGGAGCAAGTTTGACTTTTTCTACCTCCACAGTGCAATCTGCTGAGAGACATCAGGCTCAGACATACAGTCCATACTGCAGTGTTTTATTTCTAAACACAAGACTTTCATAACACTGTGGTCATTCTTATGTCTTACTGCTGTGAGAGCTTCTCAGAGACATTATATCTCATGCTAACAGCATGTAGCCTTTGAGGGTAATCCTTTTATCTCCGTCTCCTCGCTCTACCTGAGTTGATTCTGTTGATCTACTTTATGATCGCTAACGTCCCTAATTGGGTCTTGATTTCTCTCACTGATTTGAGCACGAGTCTAAGCATGTGTATCTCTGTCCTTCTTCCTCACAGGGGCTGGGTCGTGGGCATCAAGGTTGACAAAGGTGTGGTTCCTCTGGCCGGAACCAATGGAGAGACCACCACCCAGGGTGAGTGACATGCTAGACTCCGCCTCCACTGACCATACATAGACAGGAAGGGGTCTAGACTCCGCCTCCACTGACCATACAGAGGCAGGAAGGGGTCTAGACTCCGCCTCCACTGACCATACAGAGGCAGGAAGGGGTCTAGACCCCGCCTCAACTGACCATACAGAGGCAGGAAGGGGTCTAGACTCCGCCTCAACTGACCATATAGAGACAGGAAGGGGTCTAGACCCCGCCTCCACGGACCCTACATAGGCAGGAAGGGGTATAGACTCCGCCTCCACTGACCATACAGAGACAGGAAGGGGTCTACTTCAGGGTCAGCCTTAAAATACTGTGCAAGGACCTTAAGTTCAATTAAGTTTGCAACATCTGATGTTAGTGACTGAGGACCAACAAGGGAAGATAAATCAAGTGCAGCAGAGATACACATGACACAAATCTCCCAGCTTTGATGTCGTAATTACTTGCATTTGTTGTTGTTGATGACGTTGTTGTTGTTGTTGTTTTTGTGGCGTGCCAGGTCTGGACGGGCTGTACGAGCGCATGGCTCAGTACAAGAAGGACGGCTGCGACTTTGCCAAGTGGCGCTGCGTGCTGAAGATCACCCATACCACCCCCTCTTCCCTCGCCATCAAGGAGAACGCCAACGTGCTCGCCCGCTACGCCAGCATCTGCCAGATGGTGAGGGGCACACACACACACACACACACACACACACACACACACACCAAGATAAAGAGGCACACACACACACACACACGCAAACCCCAAGATGAACTCACACAAACACACACACACACACACACTCACCGAGATAGAGACACACACACACACACACCAAGATAGACACACACACAAGATAGAGAGAGACACACACACCACGATAAAGAGTCACACACAGCAAGATAGACACACACCAAGATAAAGACACACACTCACCAAGATAGAGAGAGACACACACACACACCAAGATAGACACACACACACACACACACACACACACACACACACCAAGATAGACACACACACACACTAAGACAGAGAGACACACAAACACACACACCAAGATAGACACACACACACACACACACACACACACTCACCGAGATAGACACATACACACCAAGATAGAGACACACACACACACACACACACACACCAAGATAGAGACACACACACACACACACACACACCAAGATAGAGAGAGACACACACACACACAACCAACATAAAAAGGCATACACACATACCAAGGTAAAGAGAGAGACACACACACAACCAATATAAAAAAGGCATACACACATACATACAAAGATAAAGAGACACAGAACACTCAACCAAAATAAAAAGGCATTTACAAACACACACACATACACATACACACACACTTCTAATGTGCCTGTGTCTTGTCATCCTCAGCATGGTATCGTGCCCATTGTTGAGCCAGAGATCCTGCCTGACGGTGACCATGATCTGAAGAAGACCCAGTACGTCACAGAGAAGGTCCTGGCAGCCATGTATAAGGCTCTGTCTGACCATCACGTGTACCTGGAGGGCACTCTGCTCAAGCCCAACATGGTCACCGCTGGACACTCCTGCTCCCACAAGTACACCAACCAGGAGATTGCCATGGCAACAGTCACCGCCCTGCGCCGCACTGTTCCCCCCGCAGTCCCAGGTGCGAGTTATGGTCACACACACACACACACACACACACACACACACACACGCGTATTGTGTGCACACCCATTATTTATTTATTTATTTGTGTATTTATTTATTTATTTATTTTCCTCTTCACTTCCCCTACTTCTCCTTTTTGTTTTTTTCTCATCTATCTCCTCCTCCTCACTGTCTCTCCTCCTCACTCTCTCTTGACTCTTCTCCTCCCTCTCTCTCTCTCACTCTCTCTTCACTCTTCCCTTCCCTCTCTCTCTCCCCCCCCCCCCCCCCTCCCTTATGTCTCTCTGTCAGGCATCACCTTCCTGTCTGGCGGTCAGAGTGAGGAGGAGGCCTCCATCAACCTGAACGCCATGAACATGTGTCCCCTGAAGAGGCCGTGGGCCATCACCTTCTCCTACGGCCGCGCCCTGCAGGCCTCAGCCCTCAAGGCCTGGAGCGGAAAGCCAGAGAACGGCAAGGCCTGCCAGGCTGAGTTCATCAAGAGAGCCCATGTGAGTTCACACACACACACACACACACACACACACACACACACACACACAGGCACACACACACACACACAGGCACACACACACACACACAGGCACACACACACACACACACACACACACACACACACATATACATACTGCACAAAAATCACTAACACGAATGGTCACACACACTTCATACACAAACCACTACTACACACTAAAACTGCTGCTAAATACAAGCACATAGGCACCCCGACACATACACACAAACAGCGACACAAACTGCTTCTGCTGTGTTTTCTTACGGTGGTGTCACCCTCTCTAGGCCAACAGCAAGGCTTCCACCGGCAAGTACGTGTCCGCAGGCGGTGGCGCTGCCACCGACGAGTCTCTGTTTGTGGCCAACCATGCTTACTAAAGCGTGCCCCCCTCCTCCCATCCCCTGCAACACAGACCGCACGCCAGAGGG
The DNA here is from genome assembly GCF_963457725.1 of Sprattus sprattus. Lineage (NCBI taxonomy): Eukaryota > Metazoa > Chordata > Actinopteri > Clupeiformes > Clupeidae > Sprattus > Sprattus sprattus. Next base: position 7,574,838 of record NC_137925.1, read on the forward strand.
CTCCAGATGTGAGTGAAAGAATCCTTGTCCCCTTTGTGGCAAGTCACGGCCCTCTTGCCTTGCCAGGAGAGCGAGAGAGAACAGCAGAAGACTTTCTTTCAGAAACGTCTTTCGTCTTTCTCTGAGACGATGTCGCTTACATCTGCCTCTAATTCCAACACCAGGTGCTCCTAAGCACTTGATGCCCAGAGTTTCCCTTCCTTCCTCAATGTCAACTTTTTTTCTGTTTTTACAGGAGTGTACTTCTTCTGTGGTCTGTGAACACATTAAAGTACTTTTCTCACAGTTTATCTTTTCTCTGTGTCTCTGTGTTCTGCAAGTTACAACAGGTGACATCTTATCCACTTCCTAAAGCATTTGCAATTGCGACTATTTTCTGGGAGAACCGGTGCATTATCTGAAAGAAGTGCAGGGCTGCCAATATTTTTGTCCATGACTGTAGGTCCAGGTGGATATATTTGACCTTGACTTACCTTGATTATACATAACTGTTGCAGTGTTGGAAATCTTCACTCCTTAGTATAATATGGCTGATAGTCACTCCTAAGTACAATATGGCTGATAGTCACTCCTAAGGATAATATGGTAATCACTCCTAATGATAATATGGATGATAGTCACTCCTAATGATAATATGGTAATCGATCCTAAGTACAATATGGCTGATAGTCACTCCTAATGATAATATGGTAATCACTCCTAAGTACAATATGGATGATGGTCACTCCTTATGATAATATGGCTGATAATCACTCCTAAGTATAATATGGTAATCACTCCTAAGGCTAATATGGATGGTAATCACTCCTAAGGCTAATATGGATGATGGTCGCTCCTAATGATAATATGGCTGATAATCACTCCTAATGATAATATGGCTGATAATCACTCCTAATGATACTATGGATGATAATCACTCCTAATGATAATATGGCTGATAATCACTCCTAATGATAATATGGATGATAATCACTCCTAATGATAATATGGCTGATAGTCGCTCCTAATGATAATATGGCTGATAGTCGCTCCTTATGATAATATGGATGATAATCACTCCTAATGATAATATGGATGATAGTCGCTCCTAAGGATAATATGATAATCACTACTAAGAGAAATATGGCTGATAAACTCTGTATCTTTGGCAATATGAGTTTGCTGTCAAAAGCACGGAACGCATAAGATCATCTAACCCTAGGAGGACCTTTTACCATAAGAAGATAAATGACAACCATTGGCACAAGGTATGCATGGTATTCCAGTGGGATGAGGAAGCTAAGGTGAGGAGTTGCAGTTTGAGGCACACTGTGTAAATCATAACTGACTGTCAGTATCAGCCAATGACTGTGAAAAGCATGGACAGCATAAGCTCATTCCAAAAGTGAAGCAACCAAAAGGAACTGAAGAATGGAGATTTAACCAAAAATGGGTTCTGGGAGGACTGGACAGATGTTCTGTTTGCCGTACATGCTCTTGGTGTAAAAAGCCCTTATTGCAGAGAATTTGAACGTATGGCAGCAACTGGCCACATTTCTTCGTAATTGAAGGACATGACCCAATGATGACCCCATGATGACCCCATGCTGTGTATGATTTTCACAGTTACTGGTTTGCTCAGACAACCATCATTTTCCTTTTCATCTCCAACCTCTTTCTTGAGAACGGAACGACTTCAGGCCAGGAGCTAAGAATGTATCTTTTGCTGAGTCAGCTCTCAAGCCAGGAGCTATCGTTTGCTGAGTCAGCCCTCAGTCCAGAAGCTAAGAATATTTTGCTGAGTCAGCCCTCAGGCCAGGAGCTAAGAACGAATCTTTTGCTGAGTCAGCCCTCAGGCCAAGAGCTTAGAATCTTTTTGCTGAGTCAACCGTCAGGCCAGGAGCTAAGAAGTCACTTTCCTGCTTATTGTCGGCGTCTGCGTGCTATATACAGGTGCATCTCAATAAATTAGAATATCATCGAAAAGTTGATTTATTTCTGTAATTCTATTCAAAAAGTGAAACTCATATATTATATAGATTGTTTACACACAGACTGATCTATTTAAAGTGTTTATGTCTTTTAATTTTCATTATTATAACTGCCAGCTAATGAAAACCAGAAATTCAGTATCTCAGAAAATTAGAATATTGTGAAAAAGTTCCATATTGATGACCAATGGTGTCACACTCTAATCAGCGAATTAACTCAAAACAACGGCAAAGGCTTCCTGAGCCCTTAAATGGTCTCTCAGTCTAGTTCAGCAGGCTACACAATCATGGGGAAGACTGCTAACTTGACATTTGTCCAGAAGACGATCATTGACACCCTGCACAAGAAGGGTAAGACACAAAAGGTCATTGCTAAAGAAGCATGCTGTTCACAGAGTGCTGTATCCAAGCACATTAATGGGAAGTTGAATGGAAGGAAACAATTTGGTAGAAAAAGGTGCACAAGCAACAGGGATAACGACATCTTTGAGAGGATTGTGAAACAAAGCCCATTCAAGGGAGATTCAGAAGGAGTGGACTGCAGCTGGAGTCAGTGCTTCAAGAGCCTACACGCACAGACGTATCCAGAACATGGGCTTCAACTGTCACATTCCTGTGTCAAGCCACTCTTGAACCGGAGACAACGTCAGAGGCGTCTCACCTTGGCTAAGGACAAAAAGGACTGCACTGTTGCTCAGTGATCCAAAGTTCTCTTTTCAGATGAAAGTACATTTTGCATTCAATTTGGAAATCAAGGTCCCGGAGTCTGGAGGAAGAGAGGAGAGGAACAGAATCCAAGTTGCTTGAGGTCCAGTGTAAAGTGTCCACAGTCAGTGATGGTTTGGGGTGCCATGTCATCTGCTGGTGTTAGTCCACTGTGTGGTCCAAGGTCAGCGCAGCCATCTACCAGAAAGTTCTAGAGCACTTTGTGCTTCTCTCTGCTGACCAGCTTTATGGAGATGCAGATTTCATTTTCCATCAGGACTTGGCACCTGCACACACTTCCAAAGGTACCAGTACCTGGTTTTAGGACCATGGTATCCCTGTGCTTGATTGGCCAGCAAACTCGCCTGACCTAAAACCCATAGAGATTCTATAGGGTATTGTGAAAAGACAGATGTGAGACAACAGACCCAAACACACAGAAGAGCTGAAGGCCACTATCAGAGCAACCTGGTCTTCCATAACACCTCAGCAGTGCCACAGACTGATTGCCTTCATGCCAAGCCGCATTGCTGCAGCAATTCATGCAAAAGGAGCCCAAACCAAGTATTGAGTGCTGTACATGTTCATACTTTTCAGTAGTCCAACATTTCTGTGTTAAAAATCCTTTTTTCTATCGGTCTCCAGTAATATTCTAATTTTCTGAGATACTGAATTTTGGGTTTTCATAAGCTGTCAGTTATAATCATCAAATTTAAAAGAAATAATCACTTGAAATATATCAGTCTGAGTGAAATGAATCTATATAAAATATGAGTTTCACTTTTTGAATAGAATTACTGAAATAAATCAACTTTTCGATGATATTCTAATATATTGAGATGCACCTGTATGTCACCAGTGGTTAAATTGGGCCGGGGCTGTCCGGGGCGGAGCCCCGGCACATAAGCTGCCGGGTCTGGAGTTCTGCAAAGCAGATCTGCTGCGCAGCAGCTCCAGCCGATTTTGGCAGTCTGCCTAGTCCATTCACGAGCAATGTTGTCCTACTCATTCACAACTTTTCCATTGCAAATCTATGTTGTTTTAAAACACAAATCTAAATAATGGTAGGGAAAGGCTGGCCTAGACATCTGGAGCAAGTTTGAGAAGTAGGCATATCGCGCACGAAACTTGCGCAGCAGCTCCTCCTCCGCGATCAGACAACACAACGTCAATCGGTCATCATCAGACATATCGTAGTAGACAGGTGAATGGCGAGGTAAGAGAAACAAAATTAAAGGTGCACGGTATTTTGAAAGAGGTCGATCATCACCAATAGGCTAATATCATTAGATATGGGCTTGCATTTTCATTAAGCAGGGAAAATTAACCTTAGACATGCAGGGATAGCCTGCTACTGGTGTGTCAATTCGCAAGTGCTAGTTAAAAAGAACAATGCTGCTAATTCTAAATGATTTAGCAAGTAGTCTATGCGATCTCCGAATCACATTTCTCATTCCTAGCTGGATGAATTTCAAACTTATTTGTATCAATGAATCAGCTCTTAATGTGACCTCATCAAACACACTCAAAATCTACAGAGTACATATTAAGCAACATAATATGTAAAGCAGCCAACAACTCCAGCAAGCAAGCAGCCAATAAGCAAGCAGCCAACAACTCCAGCATTTTGTATATTATACAAAATGCTGGAGTTGTTGGCTGCTTGCTTCACTGCTTGTGGATGGTTGCTCATCATCTAAATCTTCCTCCTGGCTATGCATTGGTCCTTGAACATACACTACTCACAAAAAGTTAGTGATATCTGGCTTTTGGGTGAGTAGTGTATTTTAGCATTGACCCTGTGAATATTTTTTTAGAAAAGTAACCTACTAACAAATACTGTCCATTTCCCACCACTTGTTTGTCATGTCATCCATTCATATGGATGTGAATCAATCAATACTAATACTATATAATTGTATTAGTATTGATTGATTCACATCCATATGAATGGATGACATGACAAACAAGTGGTGGGAAATGGAAAGTATTTGTTAGTAGGTTACTTTTCACGAAGTTAGCTTTAACGGTGATGTGTTTTTTGTTTAATTTGGCAACTTATTTACTGCATAATCCTCGAAAGATTTGTGAAATTTGCCCCTCCGGATCAGAGCCCCCCCACATAGAAAATCCCAATTTAACCCCTGTATGTCACTATGTGAGTGTGCAGCGTTTGTAGATATGATCGCAATGCTCATGACTTCATCACTTCCTTTAGTGTCACTTATTCCGTAAACCCCTAAACTGTTTCTAAACTGTCTCGCTTCTCTCTTCTTTTTTGTCTGTCACATTTTATCGTCATTTAGTGCAGACACGCAACTATGCAGAAATCTTTTATTGGGAGAATAACTTACCACAGGGACATAAAACAAATCAGTTCTATAACCAGGCAGTGTCTTACTCACACTCTTATACACACATACAGGGTTCCCCTGCCTTTTGGAACTCTAGGTCCTAGGTCTGTCGGTTAGATTTACAGGTGAGGCAGGAAAGGGAGAGAGAGGGCTGTGATTTAGAGGGAGTCGGTGTTGGACTGTGTGAGTTAGAGGCAAAGTGAGGCAGAGAGAGAGATAGAGAGGGCTGTGATTTAGAGGGAGTCGGTGTTGGGCTGTGTGAGTTAGAGGCAAAGTGAGGCAGAGAGAGAGATAGAGAGGGCTGCGATTTGGAGGGAGTCGGTGTTGGACTGTGTGAGTTAGAGGCAAAGTGACGCAGAGCTGAGTGCTGGGGGGCAGAGGGACTCAGTGGGGGACAGTGAACCAGAGTCCAGACAGGAGGGCCAGAGAGAGGAGGCTGAGGGTCGCTGAGGAGGTGGCCGCTGAGGAGATGGCCGGCGTGGTCGGGGTGCTGGTACACTGGAAACTGATGTCACTATCGTCGCCTGAGGTGCTGAAGGTGACAAACCCGACACTCGCCCCTGCCACGTTGTCTGTGATCCACGACTGGAACTCTGAGACGCGTGCAAAGACTTCTGGGAAGCGTCCAGTGGCACAGGGAACCCCATAGCTGGAGAGGCCGGCTTGGATCCACTGGGTACCTTGTTTGCACTGCAGGGGTCCCCCAGAGTCTCCCTAAACACACACACACACACACACACACGCCCCCCCCCCCCCCCCCCCCCAACACACACACACACACACATACACGCCCACGGGGTTTGGGAAAGTTACAGATTTCTAGCTACCATGTTAAAAACGTCATAAGTCATTTAACTATTTTAATTAATAAGAGCCTGTCTAGATGGCGAAAAAATCCAAAGCAACAGAATGAATTTATATTCTACACATAAGCTTTAAAGCTTTCGGATGTAACCTTCATAATCACCAACATTTTGATATTAACTGCAATCTAATTTCACATTTTATCAAAGTTACTGTAAAGGATTGCAATTACAAACATTATGTCATTTAATAACGAAACTCATGTAACATGTAACAAGTTACTCCTCAACCCTGCACACACACACACACACACACAATTACTTTACATAATAGTATATCAAACATTATGTCATTTAATTACGTAACTCATGTAACATGTAACAAGTTACTCCTCAACCCTACAAACACACACACACACAAACACACACAGACACAATTACTATACATACTAGTATATCAAACATTATGTAATTTAATTACGTAACTCATGTAACATGTAACAAGTTACTCCTCAACCCTACAAACACACACACACAAACACACACAGACACAATTACTATACATAATAGTATATCCTCAGAGAGGAGCTGACCGACTGGATCTGGCCTGCTACTGCGTACCTGACATACACCCTTGCCTGAGGACCCGGCGCATATCATCTGCGGTGTGATAAGAGCATTCGATGCCGAGGTGTACTGGCAAGCGCACTGCCGGCTCCCTACGACAGGGACCTCCACCTCCTGGAGTGTCTGTGGTGCAGGGAGGGACTCTGAAAAGACGCACAAAGAGAGACCAAGCACGTAAAGCTCTTTATCTCGGATTTCCCAATTAGAATCAGGAGCAAAATTGCATTATACGATTGTGCAATTGCATGCCCACAATACATCCAAACATAGGATGGTATATACACGACACATCCAAACATAGGATGGTACACGACACATTCAAACATAGGATGGTATATACACGACACATCCAAACATAGGATGGTATATACACGACACATCCAAACATAGGATGGTATATACACGACACATCCAAACAAAGGATGGTATATACACGACACATCCAAACATAGGATGGTATATACACGACACATCCAAACATAGGATGGTATATACACGACACATCCAAACATAGGATGGTATATACACGACACATCCAAACAAAGGATGGTATATACACGACACATCCAAACATAGGATGGTATTAACACCACACATCCAAACATAGGATGGTAGGCGAGCATTCAAGTATTGCAGAACAGCTTAGTAAGAATGCAGTGTTCTTGTAAGGTTAGTGAGTATACATTGTGCTCGTAAGGTGAGTATGCAGTGTGCACGTAAGGTCAGTGAGTATGCAGTGTGCTCGTAAGGTGAGTATGAAGTGTGCGCATAAGGTCAGTATGCAGTGTGCTCGTAAGGTCAGTGAGTATGCAGTGTGCTCGTAAGGTGAGTATAAAGTGTGCTCGTAAGGTGAGTATGAAGTGTGCGCATAAGGTCAGTATGCAGTGTGCTCGTAAGGTGAGTATGCAGTGTGCTCGTAAGGTGAGTATGAAGTGTGCGCATAAGGTCAGTATGCAGTGTGCTCGTAAGGTCAGTGAGTATGCAGTGTGCTCGTAAGGTGCTTATGCAGTGTACGCGTAAGGTCAGTGAGTATGAAATGTGCTCGTAAGGTGAGCATGCAGTGTGCTCGTAAGGTGAGTCAGTGTGCTCGTAAGGTGAGTCAGTGTGCTCGTAAGGTGAGCATGCAGTGTGCTCGTAAGGTTAGTGAGTATATGTGTTAGTGAGTGTGAGTGTGTGTGTGTGTGTGTGTGTGTGTGTGTGGAGAGAGAGAGAGAGTGTGTGTGTGTGTGTGAGATAGAGTGTGTGTGTATGTGTGTGTCTGTGTGAGAGAGAGAGAGAGAGAGTGTCTGTGTGTGTGAGAGAGCGAGAGTGTGTGTGTGTGTGTGTGTGTGTGTGTGTGGGAGAGAGAGAGTGTGTGTGTGTTTGTGTGTGAGAGAGAGAGAAAGAGGGAGAGACAGACAGAGTGTGTGTGTTAGAAAGAGAGAGAGTGTGTGCGTGGATGTACATCTGACTTATCATATTACTGCAGGCCCGGGGTGGGTAACCGGGAGAATCGAGAGAGTTCCAGGTGGGCCTCTTCACTTCTTGGCCGGTCGAGAATACATTTTTTTGACATTTGTCACGTTAGTCCATCTTCTCTTAAAGGCACCCAGTGCAACTTTATGTAAACATTCAATGAAAAATAAACATTCAATTTCTAGTCTTTTTTACACGTAGTAAGTTTCAATAACTCCATACCATTACATATCGACATTCAAGGAGCAAAGATGAGACGTCGTTGTGTGGTGAGAACTGATAGAAAATCGTAAACAACAACAATCGCCGGTGGGGAGAGGCCATTTTTCCATTGACTGGAATCCTGCTTTATTTATTGTAGGTAACAAAAAATAAAGAAAACGGCGGCGATTGTTGTTGTTATCGATTTTCTATCAGTTCTCACCACACAACGAGATCTTATCTTTGCTCCTTGAATGTCGATATGTAATCGTATGGAGTTATTGAAACTGACTACGTGTAAAAAAGACTAGAAATTGAATGTTTATTTTTAAGCCTCGAAAGTTGCACTGGGTGCCTTTAAAGTAGGCTACACACGTTCCGCATTCATACACCGCAGACTCTGCATGGGTTGTACCATGCGAGGAAGTTCTCCCCTCCCAAATAGAGTTGGTTGGGTCCATAGCCCGTCTTTTCCAAAACATTTTCTCGGATAGACTACCGATAGCTGGGCCGACCCTACTGCAACGATACGAGTCAGGGAGGAAGAGGCCAGGAGGGGCTGAAAAAGCCGGGTTGAAAAGAAGAAAGGCATTGGAGGAGGATGCTGCCAAATGTGCCAAGCTTACCGATGTATTTTCAAGAAGACAAACACAAGTGAAAAGAGAGACATAGGCCTAATGATTAGCATTGAACTAACTGTAGCGTTGGTTAATATCGTTGTACCGTTGTCAAACTATTCACAAGTAAAATATTAAATTAAAATATTAGCCATTTTATACCACCCAATATATGGCGATCCATAGATTTTGCAAATATTGATAACAAAACTCAAACTTGATCTGTGTATGCAGTAAAATGACTGAAAATGATGCCGAAAATGATGAGCCAGAAATGTGCAATGAGGAGGCCATAACTACAGGGACAGGTAGAGAGGATAACAGAGTAAACAATATGATTTAAGGTTATTTAATGTACGAAAGAGCAGTATATGTCAGTACTTGATGAAAGAAAAGAATGCCAGGGGAGATTTTAGATGATGAACCAGTAGCCTCATCTGATGCTGCATTGGAGGTGAATGTCCATAATGTTATTCTGGACACTGGCAGGTAGCATGGAAAGGAGGTTTTCAGCAAATGCAAAACTTTCCTCAGATTTCACTTGTCTTGAACCTAAAAACTTTCCTGAAATAAAGATAAATAGGCTCCCTAACTCAGCACTCCAGGAAATCAGCAAATGCCTGCTTACGTTTGATGACAGAGCTACTGTTAGTACATTACAAACTGAGCTGTCTAGCCTGGCATACCAGTGAGAGAGACTGAAAAAGTCCTGTCTTGAAGGTAATACTGTCATGGCATGTAGTGAGTTGGCACAGGAAGGTCAGGAGGATAGTGGCGGACTACCATATCTGGAAGAATCAGAGATGGAGCTTGAAAGCAGGACTTAGTCCTCCTGCAAAAATGCCTGTGGCATTTGTGTCTATTTAATACTCTCACAGTAGGCTACAACCTCCTCACAGATGCTTATCATGTCATTGGGTTAGCATATACATTTCTGTTGACTTTGTCCATCACACAGGTTGCATGTGAGAGAAGCTTCTCAACCTTAAAATATGTAAAGAAAAGGGTACGAAGCTCATTGAGTCAGGACAACTTGGAGGCTTTCATGTTAATGTGCACAGAGAAGGAAATCCTCATGTCTCTTAGCAACGACACAGTTATAGATAAAGTAGCTGAAACCAGTGCACTGCTTAAGCGGTTACTGATGCTGTAGTGCAGATGCTGTTGGTGCTGTTCGCAATGTAACTATACTGCACTCCGAGTTGAACTGGAAACATTAGTTCAATATGCTTCTTTGTTGAAGAGTGGGATACGTTTCAAATGTTTATTTATTTATTTCTGCTTTTGTTAATTTATCAACCTATCCTTGTGGAATAGTTGAATATTTTTGGTTAACTTCTCATCTTAATTGGATTATTATTTTACCTTTACATTGTTGGTTGAACCATGGTATTAATACAAAAAAACTACAGGATAATAAGAGCTGAACTGTTGCTTAATTTATCCAATTTCCACTAGCATAGAAAAAGTGGGCCTGTCTTGGTCCTGAAATTCCTGGGCTGAAAAGTGGCCCCACTCCGGCCCTGTATTACTGCATATTCTTTTTTTTCTCAATGTTCCGTTACAAATTAATCTGTTGTTTTATTGTCCTTTGTGCTTTGTCATGTGACTTTGAATTCAGAGAGAGATTTTCGTTCTCAGAAACTCATTTTCACAGAAGACTATGAACTTCTTTCCCAAACAGAACAGTTCATCCAAATCAACGTCTGGCTGAGCTTTTAACCCGTCGTGGGACTGAACTATTTGCCATGTCTAGGTTTAGTGTAGTGAGCAGTCGTAGTCTTACCGTCTCTGCCGACGTTGCCCCAACCAGTGGCCATGCAGGCGGTGGCACTGTGGAAGGCACTGGTGCCGGTGGCCAGGCAGACGGGCCGGATGTAGTCGGTGAAGGTGATGGTAGAGCTGAGCTGCATGAGCGCGACGTCGTTGTTGAAGAGCGTATTGTTGTAGTTTGGGTGCGTGGTGATCCTTGACACGGACACTCTCTCCTCGTTAGGGTTGCTGCCGGATTGCACCTGACGGCCCAGGTAGACCGTCCAACTGCTTAACTGACGACTGATGGGGAGGGAGAGACAGAAGTGACGGCTCATTCAATATAAACACCAGATCAGCGCCAACTTGATCGAATCATTAGAACATGATTACCTTCAGTTATCTGCTGTTACAGAAAAAATATTTAGAACCATTAGAACATTATTACCTTCAGTTATGGGCTGTCACAGAAAAATCATTTAGACAAGTTCCCAAACAGTTAGTCCCAAGTGAAACACAAGAAAAGCATTAACGTACTATAATATAAAAATGACGTAGGCTTGGAAAAAGAGGACAACTGTGAATATATGAAAAAAATTGTGTGTCTGTGTGTGTGTGTATGAAAGAGAGAGGGGGAGTGTGTGTGTTAAAGGACCCATCGAATGCCCATTTTACCACAAGTTGATATGGTTCCTTGGGGTCTTTGTGAAATGCCAGTAACATATTTTGGTCAAAATACCACAAGAATAATTTAATATCTAGTGGTGAGACTTGTTTGCCTGATTAAACCAGCAAAGGTACTTACAATTATTTCGCAAACAACTTGTGCTTTACCAGGAGAGGGCGCTGTGGTATAATCTAGTGATTTAAAGTGGTAGTTATTGAGCACACAGGATAGAATCTCACCTGAGTATGCAGTGGGCTGCGGTGAGGTTAGTGAGCACACTGGATAGAATCTCACCTGAGTATGCAGTGGGCTGCGGTGAGGTTAGTGAGCACACTGGATAGAATCTCACCTGAGTATGCAGTGGGCTGCGGTGAGGACCCACTGGCTATTGAGGAGGCTGCCACCACAGATGTGATTCCCATTCAGGTGAAGACTGGCCTGCCACGGCCAGCTGCCCGACGGAGCGTCCGTACCCCCCACGATCCGGGTATTCAGGGGGGCTATCCCACACTCTGATGGGAACAACACATTAATCTATCCATTTACTGACTGAATGAATGAATTTCTGCTATACTGATTCATTAATGTATTTATTCATATTTCCATTCTTTCAAGTGGACTGCCATTGCACACAGCCGAGGGGGATCCCGAGCAGCTCTACATGTTGTCCCTCTGACCACAGAAATAAAACTGTGCTGTTATTTTGTGATAATGCACCCCCTTTCGTGTTCAGTAACTTAACTTTGGCTATTACTGATCAAAGTGAAAATTGAGGATGGATTTAATAATATGAATTTACAAACAACACCTTCAATCTTTAAGCTCATTTCATTTTTTTGAACATAGCATATTTTCACAATACAATGTGGGATTGTGTTGCATCGTAAATAACTGAACAGCTGTGATGTCTGAAGGCAATTTACGGCAGCTTGATAATACCTAACAGACTACTCTTTGAAGTGGACAGAACTAACTATTGTATACATGCTGAGCAATGACTTATTAACAAGATTATATTATTATCATTTGATAAATGATCATTAGCATGTTACTTCTGCCCTGCCCTTCTACCAATATACAGAAGACCAAGACCAAAAAACACCCCGGTTGGTCGTCAGTGAGCCACATCTTCTGCGTCACAGGTGTGTGCTAAAAGCAGAGTAGACAGATGGAGTATGGTTGAGAAAGATGTGTCCCTCACCGCTTGTCGTCTGAGCCTGGACATCTGCAAGGCAAAGGAAACAGAGAGGTTACTGTGGCAGGACCGCACCTACACACACACACACACTGTCACTGACATATACATACACACACACACACACACACACACTGTCACTGACACATACATACACACACACACACACACACACACACACACACACACACACACACACACACACACACACACACACACACACATACACACATACACACACAAAAATATACACACACACAAACATATACACACAGGAAACAAAGAGGTTACTGTCACATGACCCCACTGGCAGATTGGCATTAAAGTTAAATCATGTAGCAGACAATACTTTAATCTCTAAGTATGTGAGAGAGGCTTTCTTTATGTCTCTCCTTCCGTCTAATCTTGTCCCCTTTCTACATCTACATGTAGTCTAGTGGTCAGGGGCGGAGTGGGACACAAAAATCCACCGGGACAATTCTAACTGCACGTGCCCACAACGTGCCCACAACTGGCCCAACCCGCATCCCCTCCACCTCCCATATATCAACTACAGAAACAAACGGGCGGCTTTTGATCATTATTGTTAGATTTAGAGTTGATGTGTGGGTGACAGACATGACAGTGACAGTGACAGTGTATTTGTATATGTACATTTATGGAAATACGGAACAAATCGACTCCCGTATTGGCTCAAATGTTATGCTAATTCGCAACAATGTGTCCTGTCAACTCACTCGCATCTAGTTGACGGCTGGTTGAATAAATCCGTAATTCTTGTACATTTTGATGCACTTTCCTCCTGCATCCGCCTCTTTTTCAGTCTGGCCTTTTTGCCCCCTCCTTTCTCCTTTCTCTTATGTCCCTCCATCAGGTACGCTTCACCTGCTCTCTCTCCCTGATAGCCGCTAATTTATCTCCCTAGGTTCACTTGATAAAGGCAGAACGATACACATTTCCCATGATGCTTTGCTCGACCATTCTACATTCAACAAAAAAACGAATTAAATCGCTGGCCAATTTATATTTGTGGTCATGAAAGTAATGGAGCGTCTGAATAAAAAGAATTACATCAATATAGGAGGCTAAACAAAAATCAGAAGGTTGGATTAATGGGAGTGAGTTTGACAGACACCACCATAAGTGTGATGTACAGAGACAAATAGTGCTATAAATAGTGGTTGCTGGACGGCCCAATTCTGTAATTTTCGGAGAATTTAGAGATTTTCACGGGACCATGATTTGACGTACATGTAAAGTCAATGGGCCGCTCATGGCTTTGACTCAACGGCTGCGAAGGCCGGCCTGCAGGCTGGTTCCCGAGAGATAATTGGCCGACTGGCCCACCGGGAAAAATCCCGGTGCTCCCGATGGCCTCTCCGCCCCTGCTAGTGGTATGTTAGCTGTTTTTATCCAAAAATCCACTTACGGTATAGTGCAGATACACGTTTTCATCAGTAGATGAAACCCATGACCTCAACTCCTAGCTCTGCACACACACACACACACACACACACACACACACACACACACACACACACACACACACACACACACACACACACACACACACACACACACACACACACACACACACACACACACACACACACACACACACACAACACACACACACACACACAAAAACACACACACACACAAACACACACACACACAAACACACACACACACACACACACACACTCCTAGCTCTGCTAAGTGAGCTCCTGGATCATGGTCACTAGAATCCCCCAGACATGTAAATCCCTCAGAGGCCAAAGAGCTTGTGCTCAGCGATGATAAGACGCCAGCTCAAAGGACCAACAGGTGAGCAGTCAAACCTAGCACCTGTAAACGCCAGCTCATAGGACCAACAGGTGAGCAGTCAAACCTAGCACCTGTAAACGCCAGCTCATAGGACCAACAGGTGAGCAGTCAAACCTAGCACCTGTAAACGCCAGCTCATAGGACCAACAGGTGAGCAGTCAAACCTAGCACCTGTAAACGCCAGCTCATAGGACCAACAGGTGAGCAGTCAAACCTAGCACCTGTAAACGCCAGCTCATAGGACCAACAGGTGAGCAGTCAAACCTAGCACCTGAGGACGCCAGCTCATAGAACCAACAGGTGAGCAGTCAAACCTAGCACCTGTAGACGCCAGCTCATAGAACCAACAGGTGAGCAGTCAAACCTAGCACCTGAGGACGCCAGCTCATAGAACCAACAGGTGAGCAGTCAAACCTAGCACCTGTAGACGCCAGCTCATAGAACCAACAGGTGAGCAGTCAAACCTAGCACCTGTAGACGCCAGCTCATAGAACCAACAGGTGAGCAGTCAAACCTAGCACCTGTAGACGCCAGCTCATAGAACCAACAGGTGAGCAGTCAGGCAGACCTGAGGTCAACAATGAACAGGACGGCACAATGGCATTCCACCGGTTTAATAATGAACAGCGGCATTCCACTGGTTTGCAGATGAAGCTCACCAGGTGGAGTGCAGTACACATTAACGCATTTGTGGTTTTTTCTTGCTGCAGGGTGGTACACCGGCGTCCTGATACATGTGTGTTTTTTCTTGCTGCATTGAGGGTGGTAATAATAATAATAACGCATTTTATTTGTAACGCACTCTTCATACACAGGCGTCTTCTTGCTGCATTGAGGGTGGTACACAGGCATCCTGATACATTTGAGGTCTTATGCATTTGCGCACACAGTTTCAAGGCTAGGAAAAGTTGAATCACACAGTACTGCCAGCAGGTTTGTGTTCAGTGTCAACTAAGTAATAATTATGCTTATACAAGGTGCAGATTATGATGCATGCCTATTGTTGCATGTTAATTGCCCCAAGCCGAAACTAGAATTGCAAGTCCATCTTGTATGAGTACAGGGAGACATGAGAAATAAACCCCATTACCTAACTACATTTCTGTGACTATCTAGCAAGGCATACTACCCCTTGAACTGGGATAATAATATAGGTTTAAGAGAAAAATATAAAATTGTTTTTAAAAGTGTCTTTGCATCTTGAATCCTTGTTGTAGCTTTTTGCTGTGCTCAGACAGTGAAGTGTGCCTACGTTCAATTAAGAGAGAAACAAGATGGACAGTGAAATATGCACAAGTTGTATTTGCTCTGCACAGACAGTGAAATATCATAAGTTCATAAGTTCTGCATGTGTAAAAGATGTCAAAATTTTGTTGCAGGGGGAGGGGGCGGGGTCTTCTGCATGTGATGTCAAATGTCAAAACTTCAATGCAAAAAAAAAGTCAAAACTTCAATGCTATAAACTACCACGCCCCTCCCCCGGGACAAAGTGTCATCTTTTTCACAAACTCAAATATGGTCACCCTAAGTACACGTGACTGTCCAACAACCGCACACTGGTCTGATTTCTGTTAAAGTGCAGTAATATTGAGGATACTGAGGTATCAATGTCAATTACACCATTTCCCAAGAAAAATATAGAGTTAAAGCTTGACAATTCCCAGCCTTTAAAGCTGCTGCACATCCGTGGACAAAAAAATAGATAGATAGATAGATGGATTCTTTATTAATCCCGAGGTAAATTAAGGTCATCCAGTAGCTTATACACTTAACTCACAAACATACATACATGAATCACAATAAAAACAATACACATAGGGAGAACATGTTCACAGGGAGTGGGGTGTTTTCTGATACAGGATAGATCTGGCCCTATATTACAGTGTGCATTGATTGTGACAGTGTTGATGCCCATGAGGAAAGGAGTGCAAAGAGTGCAGAGAGATAGTGTTCATGTGCTTGTGTGGATAGTGCAAAGATAGAGTACTTGTGCTTGTGTGTGTGAGGATAGTGCAAAGTGATATGAATAGTAAAGTCTGTGAAAAGAATGGACAGTGGGATGGAATATAATGCAATGAGAAGAGGAGGGCAGACTGAGGTATACTCATGCAGAAAAGTCCATCTCCCTCCCCTTCCTCTTCTGCGTGGCGTTATAAAGCTGTATGGCCCTCTCTACAACAACTCTCTGATGCTTGATTTGACAACAAGGTTTGGAGAATGTTCCATCAATGGCTGCATCTCTGTTTAAGGGAACAATTCAACTCCAATCTGTGTCTTCATGGAATATGCTTTAAGTCATAACTCCTTAACAATGTGTTTTAAAATGTGATAACATACAGGAAAACTTGCTAGTGAGAAAATACAGAAGGCTGCATTAGAAAAAAATAATGTTTGGTTTGGTCATACAGTTTTGATTCAGATAGTGGTGTGTATTCTGTGAATTGTTCTGCTGTTTGAAAACTGAGAGCTGATTGTTGGTGTGTGTATAAGGAAGCACACACACACTCGGAGACGATCACTCTATCCCAACACAAGCTGCTGACATCGGGAGCAGTGGTTTACACACTAAAGTTTCAACACCAACCTGTAAAGAGGGTTAAAAAACACCTCAATCAATCCTCATCCCTCATCAACTCTCCCTACCCACACACTAGCACCCTTTCAATGACCTGTTACCGCAGCAATTGTTGCTAGGTGACAGAAATGCAGTCACTCTTTACCCTGAAGCAACACAGATTCCCTCTGTGTGGCCAAGCTCAGTTCTCAACTTCTATGCGTAGGACACAACTTACAATCTCTCTCTCTAAACATGTAACAATTGTATATACCGTATGAACCCCAAATGCAGCATTCTCCTTATATATTTTTGTATACCAAAATGACATAGTCTATGTTTAATCCTGTATCTGTTGTTGTCATCTTGACTTCAGTTCCCTAGAAAAGAAGACGTGTTCTCAATGGGACTATCAAGGCTAAATAAAGGACAATTACAGTCAAGCCAACTCGCATCTCTCACTTTATAAAAGAGAAGTCAGATGTTTTGGGCCAGGTGACAGACTAACACACACAAACACATACTGCACATACCTGCACATACACCTGTCTCTTAGGGTCCTGTTAGTCACTAGTCAGAGGTTTTGGTCAGCTTACCTGTCACATACACCGCTGCTGTTGTCATCATGAGGAGGGCCCAACTCTTCCGCAACGCCATGATGCCAACACACGGAATCAGCACACACTAAGCAATATGCTCTTAGACGCCGGGTTTGTGGATGTGGTTGTGTGTGTGTGTGTGTGTGTGTGTGTGTGCGGTCTGATTCATCCCTTTCAGCTGTGTCTTAAAGAGCACAGGTCTGTGTGTGTGGAGAGACACCAGAAAGGCCTGTCTTTCCTGTTCGGCCTTTCCTGTTTTTTCTTCCTCATAGTTTGCGTGGCACTTAAAGTAGTAACGGTGGTAGGGTTAGCAGTAGTAATAGTGGCAGAAATAGTAATATGGTTATTAATAATAATAATAATTGTATGCATGCCCATTTATGCATGTATGGGTGAGTATTAGGACACAATTACTGTTACTACTACTACTACTACTACTACACACACACACACACACACACACTCAAACACACACACACACACACTCAAACACACACACACACTCAAACACACATTGATCCAAAGAAATTGACTGGTGATGACAAGCTTGACCCTTTCTTTCTGAAAACCTCAGCTACTGTAATTTTTGAACATATTACTCATATCTTCAATCTCTCCATAACAACTGGTGTTATCCCTTCAACCTGGAAAACAGCCCATGTTCTCCCACTGAACAAGGGTGGTGACACTAATAATATGAACAACTACAGGCCAATTTCAAAATGATCATGTCACAGTTTAAAACTCTGCTCTAGAAATGGTTCCGCTCTAGAAAGGCTCACCAGCTATAAGTACCTAGGTATTTGGGTTGATGAGAAACTTGATTTTAAAGCACATGTGAATCAACTCACTCAAAAGCTAATAATTAAATGAGGGTTTTTATACAGAAATAGGTGCTGTTTTACTTTTCCAGCCAGAAAACGCATTATGGAGTCTGTTTTTATATCCGTTTTAGATTATGGTGATGTTATAAATGGGAATGCATCCCACAGCACCCTAAAAACCCTGGATGCTGTGTACCATTCTGCTCTTCGTTTTATAACTGGAGACCACTATGGCACACACCACTGCACTTTATATAACAAGGTTGGCTGGCCAGCCCTGTCTGAAAGAAGGGATGTTCACTGGAAGGTTTTAATTTACAAAACAATCATTGGGCTGATGCCACTTTATCTCTACTCTTTGGTCAGCTGGAACTGTAACACCACCAATACACGCTCCCAAAGCTTGCTCTCATTACATCTGCCACATGCCAACACAAAACTGAGGAAGACAGCCTTCTGTTTTAAAGCACCCTACATCTGGAATGAGCTCCAAAAAACATTAAGGTTGTGCTCATTTTTTTCAGTTAGGGAATTCATAGGCCTAATCAAATGTGCATCAGACTTCTCTTGCAATGATTGTAACTGTTGATCCAACCATAGCATTTTTTATGGATTTACTGGATGTTCAAAAATGTTATTTATGACCGTTCCCTTGTACTCCTGGACTATTTTATATGCATATTATATTATTATTATATATACATATATATTATTTGTATCCAATGTATTAACTCTCATTGTACCCTCGGCACCATTGAAAATGTGTCTTCCGAGGCCTAAACAAATAAATCAATCAACATACACACTCAGAAACAAATACACAGATACACTATATTAACACATGTGCAGGGATGGAAAAACTAACGTGCCCTGGCCCAGGGGCCCATGAGCTCAGGGGGCCCCTAAGCCAGAGCCTCTGTGTGATGTTATGTATCTCTTAATTGTGGTTGAAAAAGGTGTATTTGGTTCATTTGCTAATGGCTTTAATTGAGTCTACCTGTGACATGTTGCAAAATGTAGACAATGCAGTCAGCGCGGAAGGTTCGCAGGCAAATACAGACCCTGCTTTCTGAGCATTTTCAAACATTTGGATGTCAAAGTGTCGTAAGTTTAATGCAACAGTGATCAAAGATGATATTTTTTGTACTATTGTCATATACCTTATGCTATATATTTCCTCAAAATGGCAAACCTGTCTCTATCATGGTTTTCATAATTTTTAGGGGGAAATTGTTATTTGAAATCAATAACACAATTATATACGTACATACTACGATAAGCATATAATTATACTATAGAAACTATTAAAAAGCCGATTCAATTAAATGAATAATTTCTTATTTAATTTGTTATTTTTTCTATATACAGATATGCAATGATGATTGCTGGGTAATATGTATCTTGTTCGCCAATGTCAAGTCTCTATTTGATTATGTGACGAGACGATACGATTTAGCTAGTTTAGTGCACTGAAGGAGGATGTTACGGAGTAATCTTTGACCTGTTTACTTTCCCAACACAGTAGACAGCGTATCTAATTCGACCATTAAATCCAACACAATATAAGCCTAATGGTGTGTGTGTGCGTTCGGTTTTGCGAGCGCACAATTATTATTTTTTCGCAATGGGGGGGGGGAGGGGGGGTTAACATGTCCAGGCGCAGGGGCCCGTAGTTTCCTAATCCATCCATGCACATGTGCAAACAAGTACAAACATAGAAGTCCAAAATAGTTACAGACAATTAAACTAATGTTAACCTATGATGAGTTGGCTGTAATTATGGCCTATGATAGCTTTAATGTTGTGGTCTATGATGAGGTGGTTATAATGTTATGGTCTATGATGAGATGGCTATAATGTTACGGTCTATGATCTGGTGAGATCTGTGGTAACTCTCAGTATTGGGACTGTTCAATACTTACACATATTAACTGCATAAAAAGCTATACAGTATACACACACACTCAGACACATGCACACACACACACACACACACACACACACATGCACACAGACACAAATGCACCCACCCACACACACACACACGCACACATACAGTATACGTGTGATTTTCTCTCATACACCCTGGCAATTTTACAGAAAAGGGGAGTTGGATTCACCTGGGTGAAGGGGGTTAATTACATCATGTGTCTGTCTGTGTGCGTGTGTGTGTGAATGTCACAGAGAACAATGACATCCAAGCCCTGTTGAAGAATTCCAGCTGATTGTGTGATTATAGCAACAGGTTATGCTATTTAAGTCTTGCTGTGTCATGTCTTGCATACGTGTTTGTGTGTGTGTGTTTGTTTGTGTGTGTGTGTGTGTGTGTGTGTGTGTGTGTGTGTGTGTGTGTGTGTGTGTGTGTGTGTGTGTGTGTGTGTGTGTGTGTGTGTTAGTGATTGCTTTGTGTGTTTGTGTGTGTGTGTGTGTGTGTGTGTGTTAGTGATTGCTTTGTGTGTTTGTTTGTGTTTGTGTTTGTGTTTGTGTTTGTGTTTGTGTTTGTGTTTGTGTGCGTGCGTGTGTGTGCCAGGACATGAGGTGACACACACGCACGGCCACCACCTTTCCAGTTCTTCAGTATTCCTGCTGTAATAGTCTCACGTACCTCTACCTGTCGCTCAAATCCCTCAACAGTGTAACCGACTTTTCAAGAAGCTCTCAATGCTGCCTATTTGTCTGCTGTCTTTTCATGATCATTAGTCAACAGCACATCAGAAATCATTAAAAGCCTACACAAACAAGAGTAGTGAAGCGTTGTCTTTGCTCAGAGAGTTGAACAATTAGACAGACTGAACTTGAATTTCAACAAGCCATTGTAAAGTCTCCCGTAGGCGGGCTATCCAAATGACAAGTGTCACACAATGGAGTGTAGCGGCCTTCTCTGCAGTAGAGTGTCTTCACTGAGTGTTTGGCTGTGTTAGAGTCAGATAGGTCTTCTCTGCAGTAGAGTGTCTTCACTGAGTGTTTGGCTGTGTTAGAGTCAGATAGGTCTTCTCTGCAATACAGTGTCTTTGCTGAGTGTTTGGCTGTGTGAGACTCAGAGAGGTCTTCTCTGCAATACAGTGTCTTTACTGAGTGATTGGCTGTGTGAGACTCAGAGAGGTCTTCTCTGCAGTACAGTGTCTTTGCTGAGTGTTTGGCTGTGTGAGACTCAGAGAGGTCTTCTCTGCAGTACAGTGTCTTTACTGAGTGATTGGCTGTGTGAGACTCAGAGAGGTCTTCTCTGCAGTACAGTGTCTTTGCTGAGTGTTTGGCTGTGTGAGACTCAGAGAGGTCTTCTCTGCAGTACAGTGTCTTTGCTGAGTGATTGGCTGTGTGAGACTCAGAGAGGCCACACAGTGGAGTCGGTTTCTGGGCACCAACATCATCATTAACCTAAAATGGGAGACCCACTCGTCTAATGTGAGCTTACCAGAGCATGTTCTTCCTCAACAGGGGCATTTCTAGCTTTCGAACATATTTGTCATTAGCCTACTTGCAATAGGCCTAGTCTTATGCTATTAGCCTATATTTCATAATCACAGACCAGATATGGATCAAATAAAAAAAGGATTTTTACAATACACCCCATCAGGAGCATTTCTAGGTATTGACAAGATCATGGACTAAGTCTAGTTTGCCTCGGGCTTGTTCATTTACTTATTTTTATTTTTTTCTGAAGGGAGATTGTCATTGGTATTTTGGGGACCTAGATATTAACATTACATGAGTGATAAGAGAGAAAGAGAGAGAGAGAGAGAGAGAGAGAGTGAGTGAGAACTTCCCTTGACAGACTTGGCCATCACTTCACCATTGGCTTATTATTGGTGTAAGAGCTTTCTAGCTTCCCTAGCTTTTTGGCATCAACATACACATAACTCAAAAAGAATGATGTACCTTGAGTTTTCTTCTTGAAATAGGCAAGAACTGAGCTTTTCATCTGGGTGCACATGTCCTCCAGCTTTGTGTGCAGCGCTTGATTGCTCCCCCATCCTTTGGGTCGTGCAGGACAAGTCCCCCTCTGTAACCCAGTTTGTCTGTTGTTTCTCGGGGCTATGCTTAAAGCAACACTATGCAACAATTTGACACTGTTTGAGGTATGGTTTTATAGGTAACTAGTTTTGGTACCATCCTCAAATTAATTTTGATAGCAAATGGTCATGTGAGGGACCGATAAACACCTGTGTCTTTCCCACTTGCCATCCAGGAAATGCACTACACCGTTCTGTGTTCCAAGTTGGAACACCCTGCAAATTTCACAGCATGACATTGCCAGCTATACTGCCAAAAGACACGAGTTAATGTGTTGGCAAGCTTCTATCAGTGCCAGCTGGACTTTTGATGGTGTCTGCAAGGTTTTTGCATGCCTTTCATGTAGTTAGCTTGCTAGTTTTGGAACAGAACTACTTATTGCTGCTTTAAAACACAGGATTCTAGCGATCGGACCCGGTGTGACAGGCCAAATGAACCCCCGCCCAGATTAAACCTGGGTGAATTTTGACCCAGGCCAGATTAAACCTGGGCGTACTTTGGCCCAGGCCAGATTAAACGTGGGTATACTTTGGCCTAGGCCTAGAGCGCCACCTAGTGGGGGGCGCCAAAAACTGCGCTGGGCAGATTTTTTTGCACCCCTTCTATTTCTGAGACCAATATTATATTTAGCCTAAGGGGAAAATATGCCAAAAATCTAAAGAGGTAGGGGTGTTGTCAGAACATGCTAGCGCATTGATGGGTATGGGTCGATTGTGGGTCGAATGGAGAATAAAACATTTAATTAATTATTTTTTCGAAACCTGCATGCACCTAGTGCAGTACATTCTTAATATCATTGGTTGAATGTATCCCTCCTCTACTCCCCTATATGCCCAGACATGCAAGTCGTCCTAACAAACGTTAGATTATGTTGTTATCAGTGTTCAACTTTGAACATTTATATTGTAGCGAGGACTTGCTAGTCTTAGAAGTTGAGGTTTCAGGGCGTTATATTATGTTACAATTGCATTATGTTTTGGGTATGTGCTTTTATTTTAATGCGTAACACTACTGAGAAGTGTTGTAGTAATCTTTGATCTTTGTGGATATTTTGATGTTGTTATCAGTGTTTAACTTTGACCATTTATATTGTAGCGAGGACTTGCTAGTCTTAGAAGTTGATGTAGTAATCTTTGATCTTTGTGGAAGTCTAATATTTTTTCAGTTTTTCTGGTTGAAGTAATAAAAGTGTATGTTTTTTTAAAGTCAGTTTTCTAACCTAACTTACCTGACAAAGCTGAAGCCCCAATAAAATGTTGAAAAATTAAGTAATTCTTGTGTATATCACTCAACACTACTGATGTCATGGGGGTATAATCTGGCCTCAGAGGGTATGAACAGGGATATGGTCCTTTAACAGTTAAACCCCGGAGTATAAATTAGGTTAGGCCATAATATACCCGGGGTAAAATCTAGCCTAGGCCCCTTTAACCGGACCGGGGGTATACTATGGCCTGTTACTCTGTTTACACCCAGTTTTGATCACAGCACTGAAAAAGCTCTTAATAAGTTTTGAAGGACACATGCCTCAATACCAATACAGGCAAAACATCCTAGTGATAGTCCTAGTCCTAGTCCTCGTGTTTTTGGACCTTGACACCGTTGACCATATAACTATACAGACTGGAACATTTGGCTCAGATCAGGAGCTTCTTCGTTGCCATTGGAAACTGTACCTCAACACCAACATCTCTGACCTGTGGTGTCCCCCAGGGGTCAATCTCAACACCAACATCTTAGACTTGTGGTGACCCCAGGGGTCAATCTCAACACCAACATCTTTGACCTGTGGTGACCCCCAGGGGTCAATCTCAACACCAACATCTTTGACCTGTGGTGTCCCCCAGGGGTCAATCTCAACACCAACATCTTTGACCTGTGGTGTCCCCCAGGGGTCAATCTCAACACCAACATATTTGACCTGTGGTGTCCCCCAGGGGTCAATCTCAACACCAACATATTTGACCTGTGGTGTCCCCCAGGGGTCAATCTCAACACCAACATATTTGACCTGTGGTGTCCCCCAGGGGTCAATCTCAACACCAACATCTTTGACCTGTGGTGACCCCTGGGGGTCAATCTCGACACCAACATATTTGACCTGTGGTGTCCCCCAGGGGTCAATCTTGGGGACCTTATTATTCATATGCTCCCCCTTGGACAAATCATTAAAGATAATAAGATGTCCTTTCATAGCTATGCTGATGACACATTTACTAAGCCCTCTCACCTAATAACTGCGGTCCCCATGCATGGATCTCTGTCAATGCGTTGACCAAACTAACAGCTTGAGTCCAAAAAATAATTGATAAGAACAAAACTAAAATATGTTTCATCTTATTTGGGAAAAATTAGGACAGATTTAGGATTGCTCCACCTGACAGAAAAGGACTCAGAGTGTAGGACACTGTTAAAATCCTTGGTGTCTTAATTGATTCCAATAACAATATAATAATAATAATAATTACTAAATCGGCTGTTTACCATCTCAAAAACATAAACAAACCTATAGGGCCTTGTTTCAGAACATGATTTAGAAAAACAGCAGGTTTGACTACTGCAATGCCCTTTATGTCCAGCAGGTTTGACTACTGCAATGGTCTTTATGTCCAGCAGGGTTGACTACTGCAATGCCCTTTATGTCCAGCAGGGTTGACTACTGCAATGGTCTTTATGTCCAGCAGGGTTGACTACTGCAATGGTATTTATGTCCAGCAGGGTTGACTACTGCAATGGTCTTTATGTCCAGCAGTGTTGATTACTGCAGTGGTCTTTATTTCCAGCAGGGTTGACTACTGCAATGCCCTTTATGTCCAGCAGGGTTGACGACTGCAATGCCCTTTATGTCCAGCAGGGTTGACTACTGCAATGCCCTTTATGTCAAGCAGGGTTGACTACTGCAATGCCCTTTATGTCCAGCAGGGTTGACTACTGCAATGGTCTTTATGTCCAGCAGGGGTGACTACTGCAATGCCCTTTATGTCCAGCAGGGTTGAATACAGCAATGGTCTTTTCACAGGCCTTCCTAAAAAGACCATCCAACAGCTTCAGCTTCAACAAAATGTAGCTGTTAGAGTTCTTTGCGAAAACCAAAAGAACTGAACACATAAGTTCAGTACTTAAGTCTTTACACTGGCTTCCAGTGAGTCAAAGAATTGACTTTAAAGCACTGTTGCTTGTTTATAAATCCCTAAATTAGACTTAAGCGTTGGGGCTTCTCGGCAGTACTGTGTGGCTGTGTGAGAAAGAACAAGACCACACAGAGGAGATCAGTGAGGCATCAGGTCCTCCCTCAGTAGTATTGTGCTGGGCTGTGAGAGTTAGAAAGTCCACACTGTGAAGCTTTGAGGCATCCCTCAGCAGAACAGCGTCTTGACTGAATGCATCTGGCTGTGAGAGTTTGGGTCATCCCTGAGCAGTACTGTGTCTTGACTGATTGAATTTGGCTGTGAGAGTTTGGGGCGTCCCTCAGCAGTAGA
>NC_137925.1:7605477-7662977 GCF_963457725.1 Sprattus sprattus
CACCTGCTTGAAAGAGAGCAATTACATTATGTGTCTGTGTGTGTGTTTGTGTGTGTGTGCGTGAATGTGACAGAGATTAATGACATCCAAGCCCTGTTGTTCATGAGAATTCCAGGTCTACAGGCCTGACTGGCAAACAAATATTTATTGTCCTGGTTGCTGATTAAGCCAATCAAAGCCTTTCTGATGGCCCTCAGTTAGGCTCCAATAGTACACTCACCCTCTGGGCAGTGAAGGGACCACCTGGGCTTGACCCCGGAACTCATACGCACTTTCTGGAAATGTCCACATTTCCTTTAGCGTTGATGGATGCATTTAGGATGTTTTTACATTATAATTGCCCAAGTTGTTTTTAGTTGTGTGTGTGTGTGTGTGTAAGTGTGTGTGTGTGTGTGTGTGTGTGTGTGTGTGTGTGTGTGTGTGTGTGTGTGTGTGTGTGTGTGTTAACCGTGTTCTCTGTGATCTCTGTGCTGGGATTAGACCATAATAAGATGTAGTGAAACGGGACACTAGTCGGCCAGCCAGACCTCCCTGATGCTTGTTTATCGCTGTGACTGTGTCCCACAACAGGACGTCTTTACTGTTGGTTATAAAGGGTTATTAAGCATAATGTTATACAGGGTTATTAAGCTTCAGGTTATAAAGGGTTATTAAGCTTAAGGTTGTAAAGTGTTATTAAAGGTTATTAAGCTTAATGTTATAAAGGGTTATTAAGCTTCAGGTTATAAAGGGTTATTAAGCTTAAGGTTATAAAGGATAATTGTGCTTAAGGTTATAAAGTGTTATTAAGCTTAAGGTTTTAAATGGTTATTAAGTGTTATTAAGCGTATGGTTATAAAGGGTTATTAAGGGTTATTAAGCTTAATGTTATAAAGGGTTATTAAGTGTTATTAAGCTTAAGGTTATAAAGGGTTATTAAGCCGGTCATAAGAGACAGCACTGCCCTTTCCGCATTTATATACTGCTTTTCTACCAAAAGAGCACTCATAGCGCTTTACACAGGCATCAGACATCTACTTATTCATACACCGTTGGCAGATGCTACTGTCCAAGTTGCCAACCTGCACTTGGGAGTGGTTAGGGGTTCGGTGTCTTGCTCAAGGACACTATGACACTTGGTGAGGAGGAGTCGGTATCAAACTAGCAGCCTTACCACACCACACACACACACACACACACACACACACACACACACACACACACACACACACACACACTCCCAGGGAATGCTCTGTTGCAACATATATGGCCTTCTTTCTGATTACTGTGGCACTCCTCATCCCCAACATCATTCCCACATCCAGGTCAGAGTCCTGACGGTTCCTGCTTTCTGAGCATGGACGGTTCCTGCACATGTAGCAATGCGTGTTGTAGATGTAGTTCTGTAGGTTCCTGGTTCCTGAGATGCGTGTTGTAGCGCCTTATAATAAGGTGTGTTGATAAACCATTTACAAGATATTACTAAATGGAAAAATTGTATATTTACAAGCCCTTACAAGACAGTAGAGAACAGTAGTAGATTCATCACAAACAGTTTGTGTGCAGTGATGTGCGTTATAGTTGTAGTTCCTGGGCTAGTAATTCAGATCACCCCATGTCGTAAATGTGCACTTTTTGATTTTAGATTAGGACCAGTCCAGCGAGCTATTCTCAAATCACGTCAGTCCAAAATCAGCAGAGTAGATGCCGATGTTATATATCTGTGGATGCTCATGTTGCGCTGAATAAGCCTTAATGATAATGTCATAATTATATATTGTACTTATTGTGGTGGTGTGTCTGTGAATCTGTGCATCGAAACAGGGCGAACAGAAGTCTGATTTTGAATGGTGATTGCATGAATTAAATGACACAAAAAAGATGGACATCATATGTTGTGGATTGGTGTTCTTTCAATCATTGTGTTAGATGTTATTTTTGTTAGAAGTGGTTAAAAGATTGTTCCCTCTCTTTCTCTCTTCTCTCTCTCTTCCAGTCGCCTCCGAGGAGGTTCTGACAGGCCCAAATTCCTCCGTGGACCTGCCCTGTTCTAAAACTTTGCCTGAGGAGATCGAGTCGGACCTGCTGAAGGTCACATGGCTCCATAACCACTCTGTCGTGGCCTCTAATGTGGCGAACCTCACAGAACCGGGCTACTCTCTAAATGTCTCACTCATCCTCAACGGATCCTTCCCTCTGACAGTGCGCAATGCCAGCTTCGGCCAGCAGGGGGTATATGGGTGCTACGTCCGCTACAACGGCACTCAGGTTCACTTCAGTAATGTCACGTTACTCATCATGGGTAAGGACAAGCTCTGCCTGTACTCATTCAGTTACAGCTTTTCATGTATTCATTCAGTCATTCATTCATTCACTTGTTCATTTATCAATTGATTCACTCAATCAGTCTTTCTTTCACGTGTGCCAACCTCCATGGGATGATGGAAGGTTCTGTGAAGGATCTCAAAGGTTCTGTGGGGTGTTAAGCTTCTGTGATGATTTAGCATCATCTCAGAATCAGAAACGGCTAACTTTCACTTTCCCTCTATCTCTCTCTCCCCCTCCCTCTCCATCGTCCTCTCCCTCTCTTCCTTCTTCCTCCTCTCCTCCAGTGCCTCCCTCTCTCTCCGTCCTGTCCTCCGTCCTGGTCCTGGGGAGGGAAAGCATTCTTCAGTGTGAGGCGACAGGTTTCAACCCTCCTCAAATCTCCTTCCTGTGGTCACACCGGGGACAGGAAGTGACATCATCCACCGCCACTACCACTGTGACCCCAACCCAAGGAGGACTCTACAGGGCAGTCAGTGGCCTGCCCGTCACCCTTACCCCTCCGGTCAACCCAAACGTGACCTTTGGGTGTGAGGTTAGACACGTGTCCCTTAAGAGGAGACTTGTGAAGGAGTTTAAGCCCCTTCCTATCTGTGAGTCGCTGTAAACCTTCACTATTTAAGTTTTTCTTCCTAAACCCTTTTCCCTCTCTGTCTTCTCTCTCCTTTCCTGTTATGATGCAGTTATGCCACATGATGCAGTTATGCCAAAACATACCACGACAGTCACTCAGTTACCATGGTTACTTTGTGCATCATGCTTGCCTTCCTTCCTTGCATCTTCCAAATTACTTCTGAAATTTGAAAGTTGAATTTGTTCAGTGCTTCTCTCCGCAAAGTATTTTACACTTTTCCTTGACCCTTTTTAACCTTTAGCCATGGCGTCATGTCCTGGTCTTGAGCTCATGGTGGTGTGTTCAGCTCAGTGGTGTGTCGTAGATAAGGACACAGAGACATTCCGCCACGGAGAGGTCAGAGCAGAACTAGACATGGTTTGGGTTATTAGCAATCAGAGCAAGTAGCGGTAGTTGTGGTTGTCTGGCATGATGCCATGTGTGTGTGTGTGTGTGTGTGTGTGTGTGTATGTGTATGTGTGTATGTGTGTGTGTGTGTATGTGTGTATGTGTGTGTGTGTGTGTGTGTGTGTGTGTGTGTGTGTGTGTGTGTGTGTGTGTGTGTGTGTGTGTGTGTGTGTGTGTGTGTGTGTGTGTGTGTGTGTGTGTGTGTGTTTGTTAGTTTTTCTGTTGCTTGACTCACAGCTGAGGTGGCTTTGCCTCCGATTATCAGAGTTGGCATCTTTGCCAGCTGATAACACAAGGGACACATAAACTTTGAGTGTGTTACTTATTGATTTGATCACACCGTTCCCGTTTGTATTATTTTATGGTAATTTTATGATGCAGATCCTCTTAAGGTCATAAGAGTAAGTAAAGAGTGAGTAATATGCTGCAGAGTTCTCCACAGCAAACTAAAACACACCAATCAGAACTTCATCCCTCTTCTCTTCCTCCAATCAGAACTTGATCCCTCTTATCTTCCTCCAATCAGAACTGCATTCCTCTTCTCTTCCTCCAATCAGAAGTTCATCCTTATTCTCTTCCTCCAATCAGAACTTCATCCCTCTTCTCTTCCTCCAATCAGAACTTCGTTCCTCTTGTCTTCCTCCAATCAGAACTTCATCCCTCTTCTCTTCCTCGAATCAGAACTTCATTCCTCTTCTCTTCCTCCAATCAGAACTTCATCCCTCGTTTACACGTTCTCACCTCCCTCTGTCTCCTTCATCTGGTTGTTGTCCTCTCAACCCTCCCTTTATATTTTCAATTCTTTTTATTGGATTTCACATAAATGTATAGAATAACACAATAATAACTGACAAGTTTACATTAAAGCAGATCATCTGCAATGAAAAATTATACAGATCTACAAAATCAACCCTTATAAAATATACAAAATGAAATGTAATAAAATAACTGAATTCATTAAATAGTTAAACCAGTCGAGACAGCAAACGGTGAGGGGGAGGAACTGGATTGGGGTTGGGGGGGGGTTTGGGTGTTCCGTTTGTTGCTCTCTTGCTCTTCCTCTCTCGCTCTTCCTCTCTCGCTCTTCCTCTCTCACTCTTCCTCTCTCACTCTTCCTCTCTCTCTCTATGTCTCTCTCTTTATCCTCTGGTAAAGATCTCCCTGAAGTGTCCGTCTCCACGGTACAGACATCTAAGCGTTCAAGTCCCCTCACCCTCAGCTGTGACATCACCGGGTTCTCCCCTCAGAACGTATCGGTTCTGTGGATCCAGAATGGCTCGGCTCTGCCAGTTCCCCCTCCCACACAGCAGAACCTGGACAGCACCTACCAGACCCGGTGGTTCTACACCCTCACAGAAGAGCAGCGGAACCAGGGAGGAGAGGTCCACTGTGTAGTGAACCAGCCCCACGTCACAGAACCGGTCTCCGGTTCCGTTAACCTCACTGAAGCTGACCCAAAGGGTTAGTCAGCTCCACATAATCCTGCTCTCATTCACACACAGCCAGTTTAGAAGGGTATAAGGGTTCCTTTTGTTATTTATTATTATACTATTCTTTATTATTATTATTGATTCTTTATTATAATTGTTCAAATCAACCATACACAATCAATGCTCTCATTCAAACACAGCCGGTTTAGAAGGGTTTCTATATTATTATTATTATTATTATTATGTATTCTTTTATTGTAATAATTTAAGAGTTAAAGTGCTCTGAAGTGCTGCCATTTATGATCTGATGAGTAAGACAACCTGATTGGCAGACTTAGTCCAAGTGCCCACGGTGTGTGTGGCACTACATCCCAACAACAGACAACTGATGTCACCCACCGGAAATCAAATGTCAACACGAAGCTTCAGGCAAATAGATCAATCTACAAGGGAATGTTGATTGTCAATACATCAGTGATGGTACTCAGTGTCTCTGCAATCATTCTCTATCATTCTCTGTGTTTATTTTGTGTTTGCCTCTGATAGCATCTCTATTGTACCCACACACACACACACACACACACACACACACACACACACACACACACACACACACACACACACACACACACACACACACACACACACACACACACACACACACACCCCTTCACTCTTCACTCTGTTTCACAGTGCAGGAGCAGATCTCACTCTTCACTCTGTTCATCTGTTTCACAGTGCAGGAGCAGATCCTGACCAAGTCTGCTAAGGCCTCAGTTGCCATGATGATCATCTCTCTCACTCTTGTGTTCCTGATGTGCTTTGGATTCTCCTGGAGAAGGAGAGATGGTGAGTGGGGTTCTCTCTCTCTGTCTCTCTCTCTCTCACAAACACACACACACACACACACACACACACACACACACACACACACACACACACACACATTTTCTAACCCAGGGACACAGATACACAATGTTAAATGCATGCACAGACTTCTCATTCTCATTACTGTACTTTCGGGCTCATCCCTCTCTCCATCTCTTTCTCCTTCTCTCTCTCTCTCCCTCTTTATCTCTCTCACTCTCCATCTGTCTCTCTCTCTCTCCCTCCTCTCTCTCTCTGTCATCCAACCCCACTCTTCCTCTGCCCCTTTCTACCCCCCCCCCCTAGAGAAGGTCAAGTCTCTGAATGTGTCCGGTATAATTCTGCCCCCGCGGGTGGTGGTGGGGCAGAAGGGCAGGATAACCGTGAGCATCGAGGGCAGGAGAGCCGACAGGGTCCAGGCAGCCTGGTTCCTGAACGACCTTCCCATCGTAGACACTACCTGCACAGGTAAGCTCATAATGTCACAGACACTACCTGCACAGGTAAGCCTGTAACGTCACAGACACTAACTGCACAGGTTAGACACATCCGTCATGGATGTACCCTGTAAATGTGAAAAATAACCACCTTATAGTACCACACAGAAATAACCATACCAAAAAGCACCTATACTGGCAAGAAACAACCATTCTAGATCCTACCTGCTCGGTGAGTCCGTCACGTCACAGACTCTACCTGCACAGGTGAGAAACATCCAGTACAGGTAGCTCCTGTGCAGGTGAGGAGGAACCATCACAGGTATAACCCATCAGACGCCTAAGCCCTCACTGTCACCCACCCTGCCTACACAAGTGAAGAGACAACTTCCTCTGTATGAGCCGTCAGTTAACTCCATTCACACTACTGGTCTGAAATGGAAGACATGTTACTAGGGCCCTTCACAAAAAAAATTAAAACATATAAAATATGTTAAATGTTCAATGGCATTTTTACTGGCCACTTTCTGAGAAACCTACAAACCTCAGTGCAATCCCATAGCTTCATGCTAGTCACGCACGCCCCCTAGTGTCTCTGTGCTGTACTACCTTTATGTCACAGAGCATTTCTGCAAATGTGAAGTGGGATCATCGAGAAGGTCATCTTCCTTGGAACAATCTTCTTCATTTTGTTTTTCCCCCAGATGAAACTACATTCTTCCGTCAACTTTTTTCTGTGAACACACACACACACAGAGACGCAAGCACAAACACAAACACACACACACAAACACACACACACACACACACACACAAACACACACACACACACACACATACACACACACACACACACACACACACACACACACACACACACACTCCTCACCTTCCTCCTGTTAACAACACTTTTCCATTTTGTGTAGTTTTGATGTATGAAGTTATTTTTTAAGCTGTTGTCTCCCGTTCTCTGCTGTCTCCCAGGCCCCCATCACTCAGGCCGTGTGTCTCGAGTGTCTGTCTGTTCTCCATACAGTGAGTTCAGCTTTTTTATAGCCATCGCTTTCTTTGTGCTTTTCTCTCTCTGCACTCATCTCTCTCCTTCTCTACCTGGTTTCATCTCTCTCTCCCTCTCTCTCTCCCTCTCTACCTCTCCCTTGCCCTCTCTCTCTCTCTCATCCTCTCTCTCTCTCTCTCAATACCTCTCTCTTCCTCAATACCTCTCCCTCTCTCTCTAAAAAGCTAACTCCCTGTCTCTACTGTCTCCCAGGCCCCCATCATTTAGGTCGTGTGTCTGGGGTGTCTGGGGTGTCATCACCTCCATACAGTGAGTTCAGCTTTTTATAACTCTCACTTTCTTTATCTCTCGCTTTCGCTCCCTGCTTTCATCTCTCTCTCTTCTCCCTCTCTCTCTCTCTCTCTCTCCCTCTCTCTCTTCCTCAATATCTCACCCTCTCTTTCTTTTAACTCTCTCTCTTCCTCAATACTTATCTGTCCCTTCCTCTCTCTCAATACATCTCTCTTTCCCTCCATCATATTCCCTTTCTCTTTCTCATTCTCCCTCTCTCCATCTCACTTTCTCCTTCTCTCCCCTCCCTTCCCCAGGTGGACGTATGTCTCGTATCTCTGTGACCTCCATGTCAGAGAAAGGTCCCCTGTTGCCCCTGACTGCCCCAGGGTACTACAAGCTCCACACCCAACAGCCCCTGCACTCATCCTCCACGCACAACAAGCAGCTCCTATCCTCCGTCACCTTCATTCCCAACCTGACCCTCCACAAGGGGGCAGTGTTCAAGTGCCAGGTCTCCTACAAGGGCAAAGACAAGGTGGTCGAGGAGAAGGTGTCTGACAAATTTACAGTGCTGGGTACTTGACACAGTTTTTATCAATTTTATCAAAAAACGTTATATTTATTTACTCAGATAGCTTCTTTTATTCAGATTTTGTCCTAAATGATACTTTCTAAAAATGTCTTCTATGCTAAAAGCATTTGCTCAGATCCAGAAGTAGCAGAGGAGGAATGTGTCCTGTGTCCTCTCAAAACCCTCGAATAGCTCATCCGCATCATGTGTTTAAGGACATGTAATGGTTTGACACACTCTGATTTGCTTTCGCTTATTTGAAAGCAGTGATAACCTTTCATCCTTTCCTCCTTGTGTCTCTGTCTCAGCCACTCCTGAGGTGTCTGAGATCAAGCTGTCTGACTCCAGTGGGGATGCAGGTAGGCTCCTGCACATCACTCTCCATCTCCATAGCAACAGAGACAAGTCATCACTCTACATTTTCTAGTTTATTTTTTCTATATTTATTATACTCTCCACTCAACAGCAGGTAGGCTCCTGTACATCAGTCCCCATCTCCATAGCAACAGAGACAAGTCATCACTCTCTAATTTTATTCTAATTTGTTGCTAAGTGATGTGAAGTAGTCATTTATGTACAACGCAAAGAAACATCTCTATTGGTTTGGGACTTGACTCATAAACTCTTCTTCTTGCAAGGCGAATATATTTCAGATCTTAAAAAGTAATAACATGAATTTCGTTTTTCATTGGATACAATTTCATGAAAAGTTTTACAAGGGCGGCAGGTGAACAGGCCTGTGATATATATCCAATGACAACTTAATCAGTTTTACTAGCCTGAAATAGTGGCGTGTGGAAGAGATTTTAATGTCTTCTACGACAAAAAGGTCTGTTTACGTGCCTGCAAAACTACAAAAACCAAAGAGGAAAACTGCTGTAGTCGGCAACCGTGGGCTTTTGATGTGACGATGTGAAAGAGCTTAAAGATTTAAATGTACCTACCTTCATAGGTAGACTTCAAGATGTGCTGATGATTTGGCATGATTTGCCAATACTGGCTTTGTTTCCCGTATGGTATACACCATGATGGGGCCTCAAAAGTAGTAAACAAACAAACAAAACTGGGCTCTCCTTCGGGATTTCTTTGTGGCTTCACTTTTAAACCAATAGACGCTCGATCCAGTCTTTTTTTGAGCTCAGTGGTGATCTCCGCCCTTCATCACTCTTCTGTTCTCTCTGATTTCCGTGCTGCAGACACCACCATGCTGACAGTGCAGGCCTCCCGGTTCCACCCTGACGTCATCACGTTCCGCTGGTTCTGCGAAGGCGGTGAGCTGAGCCCGGTTGCTTTGGCCCCGGCGCTGGCGGCGCCCCGACCCGACGGCGAGGGCTTCTTCTCGGCCATGAGCCAGTGCCGCCTCCCTCGCGCTGAGCTGGAGAGGGGCGGGACCAAGGTGTGGGTCACTGTGCACCACATCGCCCTTAAACAACCAATCACACGCAAGACCACAGGTGAGGATGGAGAAGGGGGGGTAGGGAGAGGGGGAGAGAGATTTTTAGAAACCTGCTCTATAATTTACAACAAACTAACATGATAATAAGGCCAGGCTGTCCAGGCTTCAATTTTCCAAAAATGTTGAATATATAAAAATGCAAAAACTACGTAACAAATACGTGCTAAACTGAAAGGAGGAAACTTGACTAAGAAACTAATGGACATTATTTAGCACTGTTTATATTATGATTGTGTGTTTCTATTTGGTGTGCATTTAGAAAAAGCATTGTATGCCCAGGCCCAGAGTCCCAGGGTTACTGGGCTATGGGGGTTGGGAGGGAGGAAGGGGGCACTGGAGGTGATTTTATGACTTCCTGTTTCTCAGGGTTCATAAAGAAACCCAGTGTCTCAGAAATCACCTCAGCAAGTCACAGCGCAGCTCTTACATTCAGCTGTGAGGTCACCGGATTCTACCCCCCCGACGTGTCCGTCACCTGGTTGCAACTGCGGAAGATAGAGCGGAGCAAGGACACAGAGCGAAGGAGCGATGAAGATGAAGACGATGATGATGACCATGATGAAGACAGAGTGGAGGTTACAGAGGGAACACAGCTCTGGGGGCCTTTGCTCACAGAACCCAGAACGTTCCGGGCCACGGCCATGCTGGAGGAGCCGGGGTCGGAGGTCAAGGGGGTGGAGCCTGCAGATGGGGTGATGTGTAGAGTGGACCACTGCTCCCTACAGGCGCCCGTGGAGAGAGTGTGGCGGAGAGCTCACACCGGTAAACACAAATAACACACACACTCTGTGTTCACACTGGTAACCACAAATAACACACACACTCTGTGTTCACATGGATAACCACCAATAACACACCCTCTCTGTCTGTACTCACATTGGTAAACACAAATAACACTCTCTGTGCTCACACTGGTAACCACAAATAACACACACACTGTCTGTGCTCATATCGGTAAACACAAATAACACAAAACGTTCTGTTTGTGTTCAAACTAAGTAAATGAACGCACCACCACAAACTGAAAAACAAAATCTTTCCTCTCTGTCTCTATCTCACCAAACTCTCCCCTCTCTATCTCTCTCTCTCTCCTCTACCTCAGCCCCTCCCTCCATCCCTCCGTCTCTCTCCGTGCGTTGGACGGGGGACGGCGTCGGCGTGTTCTCTCTGCTGTTGCGTGGTTGCAGTGCGGACACTACATTCCTGTGGGCAGCAGGGGGCGCCACCATGTCTCCGCTGCTCTCCGAAGAGAGCAAGGCCACGGGCGCTGACGGTCACAAGGAAATGACTAGCACCTGCGCTGTCTTTCAGTTGTCTGGCCAACCAAGTCAGGGGAGCGTTACGAACGTTCACAGTCACACTAACGGACACACAAACAGTAAGCAGCACACTCACACTCACACTCACTGTCATTTCGTCTTTTCATATGCTGTTTGCTGGAAAGTACCTTTGCTTTCAACAGGAGGGTGCTATAAAAAACAACTTATTAGTAGCAGTGGAACCACCCAACTGCTTGGTTTAAAAGAGTAAATGTTTTAAGTGGTAAACACAATTAAAGACTTTCTAACTGGGTGTTGGCAGAGAGTTAGTCTATGAAGCTGTAAGGCCTGTCGTGCGGAACGGCCAGCGCTGGTGTTCTGTGAGGTCTAGGGGCTGAGTTCTGACGTGTGGCCTCTCTACAGAGCCGAAGCCAGCCATGCTGGAGTGTGAGGCGGAGGTGGCCTTCATCGACGACGAGGAGGATGATGGTGTGAGGAGGCATCAGAGGGCGCCTGTGGAGAAGAGGAGTGATGGACAGAGAGAAAAGAAGGAGAGCACGGAGGAGAAGAGTGAACAGACAGAGATGAGATTGGATCCTGCCTACATCAACAGAGTGAGCCAGGGGGAAGGAGAGGGAGGAGGGGAGAGAGAACCACTTCGAGTCAGTGTGGAGATCACACACCCCGCCCTCAGCACGCCAGTGTACCGCATATGGACAGGTAACACACTCACTCACACACACACACACATACACACACACCGCCCTCAGCATGTCAGAGTACCGCATATGGACAGGTAACACACTCACTCACACACACCCATACACACACACCGCCCTCAGCATGTCAGAGTGCCCCATATGGACAGGCAACACACACACACATAAACACACACCAGTGTAACACATGGACAAGACACATTGGTTTTCCACATGGGTTTTCCTGTTCTCAATCTGTTCTAATTGTTCTAATTGTGTGTTTCGATTGTACTGTATTCAACAGAGGCCAAGACAGATGCACGCCTTTGATTGCTCTGGTGCAGAAGACTTCCCCCCCCAGCTGGTTCACCCAAACATGGCAGTCCAGGACATCCCACTGATATAGAGGCTTAAACGTTCATCTTATCTCAACGTTTCCTGTCATATATATTTTGTATCGCGTATAACGCCTGTCTATTTAAAAGGATGTAAGCTCTTTAACTTTTGTAACTAAAACAACGTTGTACTGTTCATTTATACTAAAGGATATTTTGTAAAAAAAAAAGTTATTGTAATTGTGTGTATGCTTGAGTCTGTGCGAATTAAAGTTGATTTAACAACCTGCAAAAAGTACCCACCCTTCTGTATAAATAAACAATAAGCCATTGTATGGCTTCCGCTGCAGCTTATGAAAACCTGCCTGCGATTCTTCTATGCGTGTGAACTTTTGCCTTCCTCGGCTCGACGCCGCAAACTAAATTGGCTTGTCTTTTTCACCCAACCGCACTCTAATAGCCACAAGCGGTTCCATTCAGACCGCTATTAGCATATTTGTGATGATACATTTTCCATGACAAGTAACGTTTGCATTTGTTAGCTTTCTTGTTTATAACTAAAGTAGCCTAGTCAATCACAAGATTGCAACTTGTTCCGACTTTCGGCCACTCCATCCAATACCAAGTAGGAGGCTACTATAGCGAACAGTCAAATATCAAAAATATGACAAGTTCATGCGAACATGAACAAGGTGGAAAGCAACTGCAATTCGTGATTGACCATTTTGAAAATTGAAAACCGAGAAGACGCCAACACAGGTAAGCTAATGTTAATATAGGCTACGGCTTTCAATGTACAGATTTCAACACAAGTAGGCTAATGGTAATATAAAGCTTTCAGTGTACATATTTCAACAGCAGCTGTAGTCCATAAGTATCTTAGTCAATTGTAATAGACATGAACATGACACTCGTCATGCAGCTTTTTTCGTTGGTTACTTTTTAGACTAAACATTACTGCGGTGAACCGCCTTTGACTCTTCCTCTTAAACACCGGACATATTAACATCAGGAACTAGAAGAAGTATCGGCTGCAGTGACACAATGATATGACTGCACTCTTAATTCTTAGCAGGCAGGGATCAGAACGACCAGACAGGTGGCCTAACGTTCCCTGTGGCTGCAGTAAACTCGTAGCCTAATAGATGTCAGCGTGGATATGTAACATTTTCGAACATTTTAAAAACTTGTAAGAGAACTGAGAAGACAGCTATGGACCAAGATGACACTCTTTTTCCCCGTGTTGCAAGGACTTTTTGGGCTGCGTGGGTGAGTAGGCTGTATTGTTTTGTTCCTTAGTATCGATACAGAGGACAGTTTTTTCTTAATGTCCGAGATTGTTATCGTCTGCACATTCATGTTACAGAATTTTTGCACAATAACCTCACAAACTGCCAAGTATAGATCTGTTTAGGTTATTTTGTTCTAAGGCAAGGCTATTATCAGTCATTAAATCATATGGTATCTGCAAATTGACATGTTCCATTATTTAAGTACAATACATTCACAAACTGCTAAGCATATTTAGCCTAAGTTGTTTTGATGTAAGGGAGGAGTGTCACATCATCAAATATTTTCTTCCGCTCATTTTATTAAGGCATTGTGTGTCTTTGTTTGAGTTTAATGCTGCTTATCTGCGTCAGTATTTTTATGAGCTCAGGTTTAAAGTGACTTCTCCGTCTCACTTCTCTCTTTGCTGACACCATCTCCATTACTCACACCCAGGCCTACATCACAACCTCTGTGGTCAGATTTCTGAGAACAGAAGCTAACGCAGAAAGCACCGATATCCTTCCTGGTCACGAAGATGATGTTGCCGGAGAGACAGTCAGCCAGAAGCGTGGTGAAGAGCACCCCGAGCGGGTAACGACAGAGACGGAGATAGCTGTGGGGTCACCAATCCTCACAGAGGTGCGCAGCCACGTTCCCACAGTCAAATGGGAGAAGTGTGAGGGTGCCACTGGTCGTCATGTAGAGGAAACAAATGTTTACAGCGTGCAGTACTCCAAAACTAGTGACGCAGAGAGAGGTCTGGAGGGTGAGGAACCGGAACAAGTGAGTTTTCATAAGAAAGATGATCGTAAGCAAGACTTTGCTGCTGAGAGTAGGGAACACAAGAAGAAGCACATCCATCATTCCAACGGAAGTGAGGATCATCACAGAGAGACCATAGACATCACATTGAGCCCAACAGAGCATGGCACCGTAGGTGAGGAACATCACAGAGAGACCATAGACATCACATTGAGCCCAACAGAGCATGGCACCGGAGGTGAGGATCATCACAGAGAGACCATAGACATCACATTGAGCCCAACAGAGCATGGCACTGGAAGTGACAGCAAGCTTGGCACACTGATGGAAAGGGTGGATGAAACATTGAGAACCAAGGCCGAAGGTTTTGTGATGAGTGGCGACTCTGCAGCGGGAAATTCTAGGAGTGAGGGAGGAAGTGAGCTCCGTGACTCTGAGGGAGTTCACAGTGTTGTCAGAGGCCGGGAAGACTCACAGGAAGAGGAGATGAAGATGACGATGATGATGATGGAGCAGGAATTAGATTGTGGGC
This sequence comes from Sprattus sprattus, assembly GCF_963457725.1. NCBI lineage: Eukaryota > Metazoa > Chordata > Actinopteri > Clupeiformes > Clupeidae > Sprattus > Sprattus sprattus. The sequence continues at coordinate 7,619,713 of NC_137925.1, forward strand.
ATGATGCAGGAGCACCTCAGACCATTGGCACCCATACAGAAGAAGACGCAGTAGTGTTCAATGTCACCCTCACGGAGCTAAAAGCACCACTGTCAGATGCCAGTCTTACCCACCAGGAAGTGGCAGTGACTGATGCCACCCTTAAAGACCAAGACAAACCACTGCCCATCGCCACCTTCACAGACCACGAAGAGGAAATGCACACTTTAAGCCGTGGACAGGAGGAGGTGGCAGTGACGTCATGGGTTGAATGTGTAGATGAGGTGGTAAAAATACAGAAAGTGGATGGTGAAAACTATGCAGAGGTATCTGTGGCCAACTTCACCTCTCTGGATCAAGTGAACAGCGTACACAATAGCCTGAGGGAAGATCAAGAGCTGATTTTGCCTCAATTTGTTGAACAACCAATGACTGTATGGTATTACAAAGAGGTGGAAGAAGATGCCGAGGCATCTGAAAATGAAGAGTGTGAAAGTGGGCTACAAGAGGAAGAGGAGAGATCAGGAGGCCAAAGGACTGAGGTTCCTGCTGATGATAAACATCTATGTGAAACATCAGTGGAGGCTGGGAAGGAATTAGCTGATGAAGATAATCAAAGGGATCTAGAGGAACTCGGGTTAGAAGGCCAGTTCACTGAAGATAAAGACCGAAAAGCAGGGGAACAGGGTGAGGAGGAGATGATAGAACAGGAATTAGTTTGTGCAAATTACCAAAATAGACCTGAAGTAGAGCAACTACAAGGCCAAATCAAAGAAGATGATGACACAGAAGAAACTATTCCTGGCAAACATATGTGTGAGGAACAGGAAGTAAACAGCTCTGAGGAAGAGGAGGACTATGGAGATAAAGAGAAGGAAGAGAGCACATGGAAAGACGACGCAGCAGTAATGCTCCAGGATTCTCCACTGGCAGCAGAACCTGTCATGGTGACAGACACGACTCTAGCTGTTTCAGAGATGTGTGAAGAGGACCTGATGATGGTTGGACAGCACACACAAGTAATGAGTGCAAATGCACAGGAAACCATGGATGGTGTAAGTGAGGTCGCTAGTATTGCCATGAACCACAGCGTGGAGGAACAGAGACCACAGAAAGCAGAACCATTTAGCGAGGATGCGGAGGAGGAACACAAAGAGGAGTTTGAAGACTTGAGACCTGCAGAGGAATCAGAAGATGAGGGGGTCTCCATTGAACCCGATGACACGGAGGCCCAGGAAGCACACGAAGGATGGCATTCCAAGTCAAACTCTGAAGAAGAAGGTGAAGAGGATTTCACTGAAGACTTCACATCACCGATCACAGAGGCCAGTGATGCATTACTGTACCATGCAGAGATACCAGAGTTGGAGGCTATGGAGGCAGGGACAGAGGCCTCACTGCTGAGGGATGATGCAGACACAACAACCACAGAAGAAGAGTCTATGGAGGCAGGGACAGACGCCTCACTGATGAGGGAGGATGCAGACACAACAACCACAGAAGAAGAGTCTATGGAGACAGGGACAGACGCCTCACTGCTGAGGGAGGATGCAGACACAACAACCACAGAGGAAGAGTATATTGAGGCAGGGACAGACGCCTTACTCCTGAGGGAGGATGCAGACACAACAACCACAGAAGAAGATATTAGCTTAGCCAGCAAACCCGAAGACTCAGAGTTAGACATGTTAAGGGAATCACAGTTGAAATCTCGGGAATCCGGAACATCTGCAGTATCAGGTCACACTGAACAAAATCTTACACCAGACATCCTCAGTTGTAATCGTGACGGCGTCATGCCTGACCCTGGGTTTGTGGAGGAGACCTCTGGAATGGTTATGTCACGTGATGCACCTGAAGACATAACTCCAGAAAATTCTGATTCAGAAAGGGAACACAATCTTTCAGAGACGTCTGAGTCCATGCCAGAGTCTGAATCAAACCCCAGACAGCAGGAGGAAGCAGAGCACAAGATGAAGAGGCAATTATCTAATAAATCCAATTCATCAGATGAAGGAAGGGAATCGGAGATCAAGGGATTGACCACCACAACATTCACAGACGAAGAGGAAAGGATGGAGTCCGATAGTAAACTATATGGTGATGTGGTGATGGGTTCAGAACTTGTCGATGTGTCGATGGACAATAGTAAAGTAATAAGTAGTAATGTGAATTCTGACTTTCACTCTTCAGAGACTAATGCCGTGTCAGACGGATCACTGCGCATGGGACAGGAGGTGATCAAAGGAGGAGAAGCAACAACTGAGGCCCCTCAGAGACTAGCTGACACCAACACACTGTGGTCCGACCAACAGATCCTTACGCCAGAGGGCTACACCAACACACTGTGGTCCGACCAACAGATCCTTACACCAGAGGCCGACACCAACACACTGTGGTCAGACCAACAGATCCTTACGCCAGAGGCCGACACCAACACACTGTGGCCAGATACACAGATCCTTACACCAGAGGCAGACACCAACACACTGTGGCCAGATACAGAGATCCTTACACCAGACGCAGACACAGGAGAACCCCCAGAGCTGTCTGAGTGCTCCATGGAACAAAAAGCACTGAAGGATTCAGATGTGGAGCCACAAGCTCCACAGAGCATAAACCCAGAGTCTGAGAGCGAATGTGAAGGAAAGATACTTGAAGACACCGGCAAGACTCAATCCGGGGGGTTGTGTGAAACGGGATCCATCAGTAGTGATGAGGACAAACAGCACAGAGAGAATGCTGCAGAAATGAACCTGATATGGGAACCGGCAGAAAAAAAAAGGGAATTACTGGAAGACAAGGTAGACAATGAATCTGAATCAGTCATGGAGATCGTAACAGACCTGACTGGAGAAATAGAGTTTGAAACAGCGCAAGAGGGAAGAGCTGGGATCCCAGTAGCAGAACAGGATCATATGGAGGACGACATACAAGAGGCTTTACCAGAAGAAGAAGACATGGCAGAATTAAATGGCAAACCAGATGTTCAACACATGGCAACCATGAAGGCAGAGAGCGAAGAGACAACCAAACTGGATGGGAGGTCAGTGTTAAAAAGAAAATTTGAAAATGTCACAGAGGAAGAGGCACTCGCAGATGAGCCAGACCTCACACAGCCTCTGGAGGAATTATCAGCAGGGGACTTCAGACTGCAGGTAAATACAATTTCACTCTCTTTTTGGTTCAATTCTGTAGTCATATTTGTTATATTTATAGCTTTACAGTTGTACATTTTGTTGATTTCATTGTCATGTTTGGATCAATTGTGTGTGACCATTGTTTATCTCCTCTTTTCCTACATCCAGGTGTCCTCTTTGGACTTCTCTGTCCAGAAGTCTCGCATAGCGGTGAAAAACCCGCTGGTCCGCCCTCCCAAAGACCCGCGCACCCTCCTCAATCTGACCTCTCTGGAGCCCACGCCTAGGGCGGCAGAGGCCCCTCCAGGCCCCCCCGGCAAAAAGGTTCCCATGTTTGGTGTTCCCCTGGGAGGTCTCGGGGTAATGGGGGTCAAACTGCCCGGTGAGTACAAGACAAAAAGGGAAAAAAAAATCACACTGCAAAAGAAAAACACATTTAAACAGTAAAAAAGGAGTGTTCCTTTGAATAATTTTTGAAGGTTCCTTTTAGAACCAAAAGTTGGATGGTTCTTAGATGACTTCGATGATTCACATGATTGTGTTACTGTTCCTTCCAGGGCTAGGAGCTGGGTTTCCTGTGTTGAGAAAAACAAATCAAGAGGCAAAAGAAGAAAAGAAGTCAGAAGGCTCCCCAGCACTGGTGCTTCACACTCTGTCTTACATTTAGTCATTTAGCAGATGCTTTTGTCTAAAGCGGCGTACAAGGGAGAGAACAGTCAAGCTACGAGCATTAGAACCCTGGTGTAACAATAGATACTACTTTACATAGGGGGAAAAAAACGAAAAAGAAGTGCAGGAATGTAACCGCTGTAAGTGCAAGTTAAGCACCAGTCGAAGTGCCAGTTTAGGAAGTCTTCACACTGTATGTATATCTGCCTTGTGTTCAGTGTCTTATAGCTCAGTGTTAATGCTGCTGTTCCTCTCTCTTAGCAGACATCTGAAACAGAACAGAGGCGGACAGAGGATGCAGACGTAGAGGTTCAGACACAGAGCAAACCCAAGTGGACGCCGCCAAAGCATGCCATAGGGTACGGAAACACAGCACTGCTGGTTTTTGGTGGTTTTCAGATATCTTATTCAGTGTGCATCACTGTAATGGAGGCGAGTGGGAGCAGAGCTGTGTGTAAACCTCATTTCTTGGTGCTGATGTGCAGACAGAAGGACGTGCTGGTGTTAGCCCTCTTTCTAACATGCCTGCCTTCCATGCCTGCAGCTGAATGTTTTAGCCTTGTAGTAGGCTATACTGTGCTTCTCACAATGCAGGTTGCACACACATTGGTAATTTAATCTGTAAATCGACTGCACACATTGTGAGACAAAGATTAACTGAAATCACTGAAAAACATGCAGATATGCTACTTGTCTTCGCAAGAGATACTTCAGTTATGTGTTATGTGTCATGTAAAGACCTGCCAGCCTGTTTATACAATCTATCTGTTTGTTTGTATAGGATGGGGAACCCTTTCATGATGGCTGAGCTGAAGGGCAAACTTAAGAAGACTCCCAAAGAATAAGAGGATGACCAATGGCTGGAACTAATTACACTGAAGTTAAACTTAATGTCAGGTTGTTGCTGAGTGGTTTTCACTCAGGCAATCTATTGGTCATCATCAGTTATATAGGCTACTGATAGGCCTTGTTTTCACGAGTGATTTCATGGCTTTGTATTCAAATGAGTCATATACATTATAAATACAAAATAATATCGTTGCAAAAATTGGTGGAATCCATGATTTTGTATATTCAACTATGAACTGAACTTTATACGCTGGAAAGGACTGTAAAGCGAACTTTAAATAAATAATGTGAAATTATTTATTGTTTTCCCTTGACGTATGTATTTTACTACTCATAAACTTTAGCTGCTGTTAATATATTTTGTACAATTATTTGTTTCTGAAATAACGTTACCATGGATGATAGGAAACCCTCCCGTATGTGGGCGGCTGCGCAGTGTGTTCTGCACGACGTCAGTGGGTTTTCGGAAAGGGAGGCGCTAGTACGCTACCAGACACCGGTGATTGAGGTGGGGTAAGAAAAGAAGGAATACCGGGAGAAAGAAGAAAAACGACAACGAATGAAACTGCCCCTACATTAGAATTTCGATATTTACACCGCATATATAATCGAGGTAAAGTACCACACAACTGGATGTTGTAATTGCTGATTCATCGATGTTAATAAATACGACAAAAGTCGACTTTTTTTTCTTGCTAACGTTACGTTAGCTGGTTAGCTTACTAGCTGGTTGGCTAGTTACCATTAGCCGAAGTCCAACCTATTATCTAATGTGTTACTAGCTAGCATGCTAAAGCAAGGGATAGCTACACTAGCATTTACCCGAGGCCAAGTAGATTGACTAACATGATGCCGTTATGTCACTGATAAGCTAACTGAATAGCTAGAAGGCAGAAATATTTAGCTCGAGAACGATTAGTTGGAATGTGAGCTAGTTCACATTCACTGTTAGTCATGTGTTGTTTGAAAGTGTACCAGGTGACTTGTTTTTTTGCTTGCAACTTGTAATTGTGCCAGTTAACAGTGCCTGCACCCATTGATGTTGCATGCCGGCATGCTCCAACTTGTGTAACTTTAGGTAAAGCTAACGATAGCAATTCACGGTACTTATCTGAGTGGAGTTCGTCGTTAAACAGGTTGAGATAGATGTATGAAGTCGAAAATCGGTACAGTTTTGTAAATTAGTTAACGTTACGTTACGCCAATTTTAGCTATGACAAAATATGTACGCGCGCTATTTTAGCGAAACCGTATCGTTATTTGCGCTTCATCGAAACATTTTGAAGAAGTTGGCTAACCTTAGATGAAGTGGATTCGCAGCTGAAAGGTTAGCAAGCTATAGCGATATAAATTACATGCTAATGTTAGCTTATCAATTTCTTTGGATAGTGATTTTGGTGGCTATTTTATACTTTTGTTACCGCTTGTTCTGAAGTCACATCGAGCCGCTTTCAAGGGGCTAAAGTTGACTACCGTAGCAAGCTGGTCAAGGAAGCAGTGAGCGAGCCATGAAAATATGAATCTCCAGTCTGTGTAGCCTAGCTATGTGTACACAGTTTGTGTCAACGTTAACTGTTACCTCTCGCGAATGCTTTAGCTAAAGAGTGAACCGTAGCTGGGAGGGCAGCTGTATGGATATTTAAGCTGTTTAGAGAAGCAAGTATAGATCAGAATTATAACGTTATATAGTGTCTCCCATATTTCTGTTGGTTTTTGTCAGTTTGCTCCGAAGTCGACTGGTGCTACTAGCCAGCCTGGCAAGGCGGCCTCAGTCATGAAGCTAACGTGAACTAAGCGCGGTTGCTTAGATGAACTTTGGTTGTTGGCCATTTTAAAACGTTTATTTAAACTTGACCGTCATTTTGGTTCTACTTAAGTCAAACTGATTTAAATGATACTATTTCACACCACGCACTGTAGTTTGCACTGTCGTTTTAATGGATTGTGGCGTAGAGGTGATCTTGTCATAACAATTCTTTACCACAAGGGGCCCGTTTTTAAAATGTAAAGAGATGTTGCATTCTCAGTTTGTGTCACAGTAGGCTTGACAGTCTGCATTCTATGAACTAAAACAGATTCACAATTTCTGTCTACAGATCTCTTGCTACATACCCTGGCCCCTCTCTTTCTCCTGTCTGTGTTTTGACGTGAGAGAGTCTGTGCGTGAGGCAGAAACAGTGGTTATCTGTCTGCCATACTGATTACCAGTGTGACGTGATTGGGGTACGGCTGGGTGTTTTCCCTCTCTCTCTCGCTGTTTCGTCTCTTGTTTGTGCGATTGGCCATGGGTGACATCAGCGATCTGGACAGACAGATCGACCAGCTGAGGAGATGTGAGCTCATTAAAGAGAATGAGGTCAAAGCGCTATGTGCCAAAGCCAGGTAAACAACAACAACAAGCAAATTAACAACCAATCTTTATTGCTTGTGTTGAAAGAGAGAATGTGTCCAATGCATTGTTTTTGGTGTGTTTTAAGATGTGTGCTCACATTTTTGTGGTATGTCATGCCATTATTTTGAACTGAGCAAACTGTTCTACACCTTCTGATCTGATTTGTGTGAAATCTGTTCCCATCCCAGAGAAATTCTTGTGGAGGAGAGCAACGTACAGAGGGTAGATTCTCCCGTGACGGTAAGTAGAAATCCTTTGGTGTGCCTTCTGGTTTGCTAATTGTATTCTCCTGTTTTTAAGGATAACAGTATCATTCTCTATGCACAGGTATGCGGCGATATCCATGGACAGTTCTACGACCTGAAGGAGTTGTTTAGAGTAAGTGTGTTGTCATTCCTTTAAAGCTGCAGATCAGCACATTCTTACCGGCTTAAGTCAAGGATGAAACCTTGAAAATTGTGCCCACACTGCACTTTTGATGCAGAATGATCAATCACGGAACAAACACTGAACCTCGTGTTTTTTTGAAATGATAACTAATTGAGTCCATGTCAAATAAAGTTGTTTGTTGATTTAAAGAACATCAAGTTTAGTTGTGCAGGTAGATTTTATGGTGGAGTATGTTAATGCCAGTCAGTGTCATTGAGAATTCTCTCTTCTCCTCTCTTTACGTAGTGATGCAGTGAAATGGTTCTTGTTTAATCAAATAAGATGTTTCAAAGAATTATTTGTGTTTGATAGAGACTGTTAAAAAAATAACCCATTCATTTTGTTTGAGTGTTGATGGCCCTTCTTTCACGGGGAAAACTCCTGTACCAAGTACTCCCTGACTTAACACATGAGAAAGCCATGAAGGCACATTCATATTCACCAGTTACATTTCTCATCGATCTTAAATTGGTTATAATTTGTTAATAACTTCAGTTAAGCTGATAAATCAGAAACTTTTTGTTCGGTAACACCAGCAGAAGAGGTAATGTCAAGTGGGGTAAAACGAACACTGCTTGAGAAGAGAAGATTCTTCAGTGAATCAGCCCTTGTTACCTTTAAGATGTGCTGCAGGCCCTGGTCCCATGTTCCGTCTGAGCTCATGTTCTTCCGGTTCCCTCCGCAGGTGGGTGGTGACGTTCCAGAGACTAACTACCTCTTCATGGGCGATTTTGTGGACAGAGGGTTCTACAGTGTAGAGACATTTCTGCTGCTTTTGGCTCTTAAGGTAACGCTGATCGTTTCGAGTATGTGATAAGATCTCGCATGTGTTCATATGTATAGTCCTGGTGTGTTGTGTTTTGACTGTGTGTTTACAGCAGCCTGACTCACACACAGTGTTTGACTTGTTCTCAGTTTCTGTTGGTGTCTCCTCGTTCTTCCTCAGGTGCGCTACCCTGACAGAATCACGCTCATCCGCGGCAACCACGAGTCGCGGCAGATCACACAAGTGTATGGTTTCTACGATGAGTGTCTCAGAAAGTATGGCTCCGTGACGGTGTGGAGGTACTGCACAGAGATCTTCGACTACCTGTCCCTCTCTGCCATTATCGACGGAAAGGTGGGTGCAGGCTTCCGTCTCCCAGTCTCAGACCTTTTGCATGTGCCTCTGTCGAATGTTACTTTAAATGTAATGTCTGAAGTCAAATAGTGTTTGTACTTCAGTTAAAGCTATGGGGGATGATTGACTCTATATTTAATTTGTTTAAGATCACAGGAACAATTGCGTCCATATTTTGTTCCTTTAGGTGCATTTGTGAAGTGCACACTTAATCATGCATTGTCATCCAGCCTCCGTTTGGTCTTCAGTGTTGCTATATCTGCAAGTTCTAGAGTGCTTGTAATGGTAATTGTGTGACTCGTTGTGGTCTTGATGCTTCTTAAATAGTAACTGGTTATTTCCTGGCTGTTTCAGGAAATGTGTGTGTATATGTGTATTTGAAAATCTTATTTAATGGGTATAATCCACATGGGGCATTTCATTGTACACCAATCGATGATACGATACCATCATGATAAGACATATAATTAAACAAGTTGTTTAATTCTGTGATGCATTGTGAGTTATAGCTCCCATATATATTATATTTCCTATACTGGGAATATGCAGTCATCTTGGCAGGGTATATATATATTTTTTTATTATTATTTGTTTTAATGAATATCCACTGTGTCACAAGAGGTCCATTTTTTTTTAACTTCAGAAGCAATATTACCAGAATAGATGTGTGTATCAAAAGAGAATCATCGAGATGGTCACCCTTGACCAGGCAGGAAACTCACTGTGTCGTACTAACTGTGAACTCGCTCTGTGTGTGTTTGTGTGCGCGCAGATCTTCTGTGTGCACGGTGGCCTCTCCCCCTCCATCCAGACGCTGGACCAGATTAGAACCATTGACAGGAAACAGGAAGTGCCCCACGACGGCCCCATGTGCGACCTCCTCTGGTCCGATCCTGAAGGTGAGCGCAGTAAGCCGCACCTGTAGTTGTTAGGGTCCTGACATGAGATTTGTGTTGCTTATGTATGCATATATAGATGTATTTAAACAATATATACGTTTATGCTACAACTTGATGAATACCTGTTATTGTCAACATTGCAGGAACATCTGTTTTATTATCCTTATAATTGTTCACATCTTGGAGGAATCACTACGACTAAGTTTAGGCACGGATTTGATCCAATTCCGATTCACAAACTAACGATTCAATTTAAATAGGAATGAGTTATGACATGCTATCTGGCTGCTTTCCAAATTAAGAGAGATTTGTAAAGAGATCTTAAGTATGGTGACCTTAATCAAATATTCAGTTTCAAATATAACATTTCAAATAGATCCATTAAGAGCTCCATGCTAGATCACCACCTGAGGTCTATCTGTGCATGTGTGCCTGCCTTCAACAGTGAACAAATGTGACCACATGTTCCAATATTTGTCTCTCTCTCTGGTCTCCTTCATCAGACACTACTGGCTGGGGCGTGAGTCCGCGAGGCGCCGGCTACCTGTTTGGCAGTGACGTGGTGGCCCAGTTTAACGCTGCTAATGACATTGACATGATCTGTCGAGCGCATCAGCTGGTCATGGAGGGATACAAGTGGCATTTCAATGAGACTGTCCTCACGGTGTGGTCAGCACCTAACTACTGCTATAGGTGAGTGTGTGTGTGTGTGTGTCGTCAGCTTTTAACTACTGCTGTGGGTGTGTGTGTGGTCAGCTTCTAACTACTGCTATAGGTGAGTGTGTGTATGTGTGGGCAGTAGCTGACTACTGCTGTGTGTGTGTGTGTGTGTGTGTGTGTGTGTTTTGGGTAGGGTTGCGAGGCAACAGGTGCCTCTTGAAGCTGTTAAGCTAACACTGTATCTGTCTGAAAGCTAATTAGTGCCCTTGGTTTTTTTTTTCTGTCTCAGGTGTGGTAATGTGGCAGCCATTTTAGAACTGGACGAGCACCTGCAGAAAGAGTTCATTATCTTTGAGGCGGCGCCACAGGAGACTCGTGGCATCCCCTCCAAAAAGCCTGTGGCTGATTACTTCCTGTGACCACGTGACCCTAGGAAGCATAACACGCTTAGCAGGAGATGCCATCCTCCGCACCGACTTGTATTTCTATCTTCCTCCACTCCTCCCCTCCCTCTGCCCTACCCTACTGTCTTAATGTTGATTTCTTCTCTTCTTTTTTGTTTTGTTTGTTTTTTTAAAGTATTCTCTCGCTCATTGCCCTCTGATCTTGTTTTGTAACTGCCCCTGAAGGATTTTCTTTTGTAAAGACTCAAACTTCTGCACACCTTCACCTCCGTACCCACACAAAACTCCTGGACTTCAGTTTTCACCCCCTCTCTCTCTCACACACACACACACACACACACACACACACACACACACACACATTACCCACTGCTGTACTTGCCCCCCATAACCCCCTTTCTATGCTGTAGCAGTAGAGTTTCTAATTAATGTGAAGAGTACTACGGAGAGAGGGAGTGAGGGAAACGCAGAGAGAGAGAAAGGAGATGAAAGAAGGAATGAGTCACTTTCCAGTCATTGGGTGTTTGCTGGGATAGTCGGAGTGGGTCGTTTGCATTACATGCATCTTATTTTTTCTTTCTTTTTTTCTCTTCTGTTTCTTTTGAAAAAGAGAGGGGGGATTGGATTAGTTTTCATAGGTTTTGTGTTTCAGTCTGTCTCTCTCCCAGGCGCTGCCTGACTGTGGCACGGATCGGCCCTGATCCGCTTGGGGCCGGGTCAGGGCTGCAACCGTTCCAGCGTCAGCTGCTCTGTGCTCCGTTATTTGTGAACAGGTCCGGATCAGAGTGGAAAAGCTATGATCTGACTGCTGCAAGACTTAGTGTACCAATGGACCACACACATATACACGCTGCGCTTCTTCTTCTCTGAGAGGAGTGACTCTCAAACGACCGGTGTCTCGCAAACCAAACTGCATTCTTTCTGAAACGTGCTTTCCCTTTGACTGTTCTCTCTCTAGGACTTCTTGATTTTTATTATTAATTATTTGTGACAATAAAACTGTACTTTTGTATAAAGTTGACCTGTCTGCACATGTGTGGTCATTATGTGAACCCATATATTCCAGTTACATAGTCCATCAAGCAAGTATTGCACATCTTTCACAAGCGATGTGGAAGGGGTTGTCTGAGAGTTTATGATAGTAATTGAACAACCAGATTGATCAATGTATTTAGTCATTTAAAGCATTTTAACAACCTCTCAACGTCAAGTTGCTCAATCCTAAACAAGTCTTGGTCAGTTGAGCGTAAATTCCAGAAGAGTTTTATATATCTGCTGTGCACAGTAGAAACATCACCCCATTTCTGGTGGTCTTTTGGCTGTCATCGGGAATGTTTTTCCCTCGTTCTAGCGAAAATAGAAGACGTAAATACAGAGTCTTGATTTCTTGTCACTGAAACGGTAACATAAACATGGAATTCGGGGAAAGAAAGAAATACTGTCTCTTAATCTAGTCTAGTCTAGTTAGCCTTAGGGAATACAAAGCAATTGACCAATTAAATTGATTAACTTCGATTGAGAAATGCGATCCTCTGCTGAAATAGGAGCGAAAATGCATATGGTAAATAAGTAACAAATGATAATTCGCACTCCGTCCACTGGATGGCAGGGCAGGCATAATGAAGAGATCAAGCCCCTAGCATTAGTCGCGCGACTATCTATTTCCTTTCTCTCCGGAAGTGAACAAAGTGGCAGACGCACGCCGTCGTTTGTGCTGACTAAAAGCAATCCTGGATCTTAAATCTCATCGCAATCAGTACACACTTCACGGAATAAGATTGCTCACTCGATAACAGGTGAGACAAGCTATGTGTACATAACCTACATTATGAAATTCCGTTGATAATCCTTTGTGATAGCGCAGTGGGTTAGCTAACTGACCTGACCAGCTGGCTAGCCGATGCCGGGCCCTTTTAGCGGTGCTTTCTGCCATCTGGTTAGCAAAATGAAAATGGCTTGAAGGCAGTCACGACAACACCGAAGTTTAGTTTCCAGTGGAATTTTATCACTTTTACTCAGTCATATATCACTTTGGCTGGGATATAATTACTTTTTGGCGTTCGTATGCTTAGCCAGCATCCGGAGGTCGTCAACATTTACGTTAGCTATGCTAGTGTGATTAGCCAGGACGAAGTTATGGGCAAGCACATTTTAAGTAGCAAGCCAGTTCGCTATCTGGCTTTTCCCGTTCGAATGTTCAGGCTATGAAAGTTAATTGTAACGTTAGTGTTAATTGATACGTCTGCACTAAGGTCGGCGTAAGTTATACTATCGTCGTTACTCTAACGTTCTTTCAGGCTAGTAAAGCGTGACTACATATAACCAATGTACAATTATCCCTGCAAACATATTTATGTATTTCACTCTTACTCTATAACTGTCATACTCATACCGCATAGCATTTATTTATTCCTGGACTCTACACTTTGCACTATTGAATATATACTCCTTGTATATACTTTTTAGACTTCTTGGACTGTTGACCATTGCACTGTTGTATTGTTTGGCACTGTTGTATTGTGTTACACTGTTGTATTGTTCTGTGTTGTGATTGTGTATTTTGTGTAATATGTGTAAGCACACTGAGAGCCAATGCACCAAGACAAATTCCTTGTTTGTGCAAACTTACTTGGCCAATAAAAGCTGATTCTGATTCTGACATGATATTGTTAGATAACTTACATGTACGATACTCTTAATAGTTTTTAATCGATTTGTTTTCAGCGGTAACTTGCTACTGGGATGTCCCGTTTCTTCGCAACTGGATCCGACTCCGAGTCGGAGGAGTCGTCATCCGCCGATGAGATCACCCCCAAAACAACCGGGACTACTTATACCAAGCAGTCAGTATTTGTCTTTTTGAAAATATAACTTTGAAAATCTTTTTATCCTTATGGACATGTCAGTATTTGTATGTGTTTTTCTCCGAAAGGAACCTGTTGTTCAGCGACGATGAGGAGGACACGAAGAGGGTGGTGCGCAGTGCCAAGGACAAGCGGTTAGTAAACATTCACAAGATGACCGGCGCATCCTAGCGGTACAGGCACTAACTTAGACCTGAATGTGTTTTGAATGCCCAGGTTTGAGGAGCTCACCAACTTGATCAAGACCATCCGCAACGCCATGAAGATCAAAGACATATCCAAATGTCTGGAGGAGTTTGAGCAGTTGTGTCGAGCGTTTGTCAAGAGTAAAACCATAGTGGACAAGGAGGGCGTACCCAAGTTCTACATCCGCCTGCTAGCTGATCTGGAGGACTACCTCAATCAGGTATCATACGTGCACACACGCATGATTTTGGTCACATACACCCAAAGTTAAAGTGACCCACCAAACAGAAGTGCTGCAGCCAGTAAACATTGAATTGTCCTTGGTATTATTATTATTATTATTAATTATTATTAATTCATATTGGTATTAATAATTATTAATTATATTATTCTGTTTGGTGGGTCACTTTAACTTTGGGTGTATGTGACCAAAATAATAATAATAACATTATTAATAATAATAATTATTATTATTATTAATAATAATATACAAACATATGATCAGTGACTGAGAGAGTGGTTGACCCCTGAGCATGTGTCCCTCAGCTATGGGAGGACAAGGAGGGCAAGAAGAAGATGAACAAGAACAACGCCAAAGCCCTGAGCACCCTGAGGCAGAAGATCCGCAAGTACAACCGCGACTACGAGACTGAGATCGGCAACTACAAGGAGGTACTGTCATAGGAACTCTTTGTTTGTTGTTTCTGCGCATCACCTTGAACTCTAGATACTCTAGATATACTTCAGTCCGGTTGTCATTCTGTTCTAAAACTCTCCTGCATTTCCACAGAACCCCGAAGAGTCCGCTGAAGAAGAGGAGGAGAAGGATGAAGCTGAGTCCGGTAGGTTGAGCTTTAAGTCATTTTGCTCGGACAGTTTTGTGGGTTTCATGTGAAAAGTACTTCCTGTATTTGCAGGGAAAAAACCACCTCGTCCCCTGACTATTTGAGTTTTTCATACAGAAAGATGTCACTGTAGACAACCCTGTGTTTTTTTGGCTGAACCTCTACACTGGGACGTTTGAAATAGATGCTGAGTGCTGGGCGATATTGGTGTTTGTGCTTTAGTGAAACTCTGTGATTGAGTTGGTGTGTGTGTGTGTGTGTGTGTGTGTGTGTGTGTGTGTGTGTGTGTGTGTGTGTGTGTGTGTGTGTGTGTGTGTGTGTGTGTGTGTTGTGGCTGCAGGTTCCTCCTCTGACAGTGATGATGATGATGATGGAGGAGAGGAGGTCAGTGCTAAGAGCTTCATGAAGAAGAAACCTCCTGCTGCAGTTGAGCCTGTGCCCGATGCCAGCGAGTTCCTCAAGAAGGCACCGGTGAGTCTCTTAATCAGCATCACTCACCTGAGGGCACATCATCCACGTTTGACTGTGTTGTTCCTGTCTTGGGGCTTAACTGTCTGCTTATGCCAATTCAAGATCAGTACTGAGTCTCCTACATGTTACACTCTGTGCAGTAGAGCCCTACTCAGACCGTGTGTGTGTGTGTGTGTGTGTGTGTGTGTTCGACAGGGTGAGGAGTCGTCCAGTAGTGATGACGAGGATGATGAAGACTGGGGCTCAGACACGGTTGACAGCGGGAGTGAGAGTGAAGAGGGCGACGCCAATGCTGCCTCACTGGCCCAGGTCTTCCTCAAGAAGTGAGTTGGGGGTGTGTGGGTGAACATAGGGGGCTGGATGAGTGTTGTGTTGTACTTGAGGGGAAACTCCTTTCTTTCCCTCACTGTAATCTTGTGTGTGTGTGTGTGTGTGTGTGTGTGCGCGCATGACTGTACATGTTCATGTGAGGTCCTGTATTTGTAGTGGTCCTGTCAAACTGCAGTTTGGTGTGTGTGTGTGTGTGTGGGAGTCTTAGTTGCGCCTCTAGCTGAATACATAGTGTTACTTTCTTTGACTGTCTTTTGCTTGTATACTAGTCCTCTTACACACACACCCCCACCCCTCTCTCTCTCTCAGGACGCAGGAGGGCGACCGGGCGGGCCCTGACCGCAAGAAGGATAAGGAGGCGCGAAGGAAACCCAAGCAGAAAGTGGAGCGGGCTGAGGAAGAGGAGGGCGAGGAGGCGCAAGATGAGGGAGAAGGCTGGGAGAAGGTCAAAGGAGGCGTGCCTCTGGTCAAGGTGAGGTGGGAGGGCAGTGTGGAGGGCCCTCAGCTGGAGTCAAGAAGATGGAGTAGTGATGGGGAACAGAACAAGTGTCCTTTTAAGCTTATCTAAAAGCAATCCACAATCAGAAGCGGCTTTTAATCGCATAAATGGAGTAACACTTGATGCCAGTCTACAGTTCAGTTTGAAATGTCTTTGAAACTCCTAACCCATCATTTCCGTGTGTTTGTGTGTGTGTGTGTGTGTGTGTGTGTGTGTGTGTGTGTGTGTGTGTGTGTGTGTGATCCTGCAGGAGAAGCCCAAGATGTTTGCTAAGGGCACAGAGATTAATACAGCTGTGGTGGTCAAGAAGCTCACTGAGATCCTGCAGGCCAGGGGCAAAAAGGGCACAGACAGGTAAGGTGTGGGCGTGCGTGCGTGCATGCATGCTTGTTCGGTGCGTGTGTGCTTGTTCTGTGCGTGGGTGAATGTTGCAACCGTGGTAATGGTAGGATTTTGGCTTTTTAAAAGATATTCTAACAATGGAAATATACAGTACCATGGAAAACATTAATCAGTATTGTAAGGATGTTTTTCACAAATAATGATATGAATAGTTTTTGCATAACACACAAAGTGCATTAAACCAAAGAACGAAATCAAAGCGGTATCTGGTGCAATGTCTCTTTGTGGTCAGAAGAGCCCGATAGGGACACTTCACCCTCCACCCTGCCCTTCCTCTCTTTCCAGGTCGGGCCAGATCGAGCTGCTCGAGGCCCTGTCGGCCATCGCTGCAGAGAATAACCTTGGCGAGGGCATCTTGGTCAAGATCAGGTTCAACATCATCGCCTCCCTCTACGACTACAACCCCAATCTGGCTGCCTTCATGAAGGTAAGCAGAGAGCACACACACACACACACACACACACACACACACACATCAATGTGGGTGTCTTCATGAAGGTAATCAGAGAGCGCACACACACACACACTCACACAGACACACACACCAATGTGGGTGTCTTCATGAAGTTGAGCAGAGGTCTCAAACGCACACACACACACACAATCTGGCTGCCTTCATGAAGGTAGGCAGAGAACACACACACACACTCACACTCCTACACCCCAATGTGGGTGCCTTCATGAAGTTAAGCAGAGGTCTCACCCTCAAGCACAGGCTGGCTGCTTTCATGAAGGTTAGCAGAGAGCATTCACATGCGTACACACTCACACAAGACCCAGGCCACCGATGTGGGTGCCTTCATGAAGGTCTCGCACACACACACAACCAGGCTGCCTTTATGAGGGTAGTCAGAGTGTGCGCACACAGACACACACACACACACACACACACACGTTTGGTGTCTTCTGTTAGGCATAATTCCTGGTCTCTGAGGGCTAGCATAGAACCAGGTTTAATGTGCCTTCTGTGTTTTTTTGTTATTGAGTGTATCTCTTTCTCTTCTTCAGCCTGACATGTGGAAGAAGTGCTTGGACTGCATTGTTGAGTTGCTGGACATCTTGTTTGACAACAACAACATCTTCATCGGAGAGAACATCGCTGAGGACAGTGAGATGCTCGCCGTCTCAGACCAGGTAACTCCTCACACACACCAAACCATCACGCCCATAGTGGAGCCCCGTGTGTGTGTGTGGGTTTGCTCATTGATCAACATGGCATTGCCACTTGGGCGTGTGTGTTGGCTCAATGATCAACCTGGCACTGCTGTTATTTATTGTGCTATAATAGCACTAGAGCGACTGTCTTATGTTATGATGAGTTCTCCATCTCATTGTTGTGTCTCCGTTGCCCTCTCTCCTGTGTGTGTGTGTGTGTGTGTGTGTGTGTGTGTGTGTGTGTGTGCGTACCATAGCCCTTTAGAGTGAGAGGCTGTATTCTAACTCTGGTGGAGAGGATGGATGAGGAGTTCACCAAGATCATGCAGAACACAGACCCCCACTCCCAAGGTATTTACATCTGATTAACCAGTCTGATTTCCTGCCAGATGAACCCAGTTATACTCTCAGATTAACCAGTCATAGTCTTAAGTATTCAGACAGATGAAGCGGATTTATAAGCCAGTATTGAATAGGGTTCGAACCATCCATGTTTCTCACGTTGAATATCTCTGTGTAGAAGTTGGTTCCATAGCTTAATACATAGTCTTCAGTAGAATCTAACATATTCTTGATGATGGGTCTGAAAATGCATGAGAATGTTGTCAGTTGTTCTTAAACAGCGTTTGTGTGTGTGCTGTAGAGTACGTGGACAACCTGAAGGACGAAGCGCGTGTGTGTTCCATCATCGACCGTCTCCTGGCGTACCTGGAGGCGAAGGGCAGCACGGAGGAAGTGTGTCGCGTGTACCTGCGACGCATCATGCACACCTACTACAAGTTCGACTACAAGGCCCACCGCCGCAGCCTCGGCCTGCAGGGAGAGAGCAAGGTAGCAACCCACGACCTTTCACCTTTGGCACCCACCATTCAAAGTTCTTTGATGTATTTACTATGAATGACAAAGATGAATTGATAGAGTCTGGCTTATAAATGTAAGTCCTAATGATGATGGCTCGTCCGGTTCCTGTTGCTGTGGGCCACTGAACTCTTCTTCTTCTGTGTGATGTAATGGTAAAGTCACAGGATGTGTGCAGCCAGCCGGGTCCAAAGGAATGTCCTTTGTGACTGCATTAATGAAGGAATACGGTGACCACACCACAGTACCCATGTTCCACCGTTGACCGTCTTAATATATATTTGTCTAGGGTACTGTTGAGTGGTCACTGCATTAATATAATAAATATTTAGTTTTCTCCAAGCCACATAACCATGAGACATTAGGGCAAGTGAAGAAGTTCAGTCAGTGTTTGGGAACAATAACAATTCAGTGTGATTTGTAGGTGTCCAGAACCTCTGGATCCTGGATCTTCTGTCTTCCCGTAGTTTGTTTACCCAGAATGCCTCTGTGTGTTTTGTGAAGTCTGAGCAGGACCAGGAGGAGAGTGAGGGGGAGGACAGCGCCATCATCATGGACCGCCTGTGCAAGTTCATCTACTCCAAGGACCGCACCGACCGCATCAGAACCTGCGCCATCCTCTGCCACATCTACCACCACGCTCTGCACTCCCGCTGGTACCAGGCCCGCGACCTCATGCTCATGAGCCACCTGCAGGACAACATCCAGCACGCCGACCCACCTGTGCAGGTACACACACACACACACACACACACACACACACACACACACACACCCAAACCCACCTGCTGGACAAGTTGGACAGTTAACCGTATGTCAGCTGAATGCCCTTAATTGTATTAAATCGAGAAAAAAACTTCCTTCTTGTCCCCCCTCTCTTCCCCTCCGTCTTAGATCCTGTACAACAGGACCATGGTGCAGCTGGGCATCTGTGCCTTCAGGCAGGGCATGATCAAGGACGCCCACAACGCCCTGCTGGACATCCAGTCGAGCGGCCGCGCCAAGGAGCTCCTGGGCCAGGGCCTCCTCATGAGGAACATGCAGGAGAGGAACGCCGAGCAGGAGAAGATCGAGAAGAGACGACAGGTAACCTAGCAACCACACCTAACACCCGTCAATCACACTTGCACTGCACGCTTGCACTGGACGCACACCGCCTGTCAGTCAAACACGTCTGAGGATAGCTGACTGTGTGAGGATAGCTGACTGTGTGAGGATAGCTGACTGTGTGAGGATAGCTGACTGTTAGAATAGCTGACTGTGAGGATAGCTGACTGTGTGAGGATAGCTGACTGTGTGAGGATCGCTGACTGTGTGAGAATAGCTGACTGTGAGGATAGCTGACTGTGAGGATCGCTGACTGTGAGGATCACTGACTGTGTGAGGATAGCTGACTGTGTGAGGATAGCTGACTGTGTGAGGATAGCTGACTGTGTGAGGATAGCTGACTGTGTGAGGATAGCTGACTGTGTGAGGATAGCTGACTGTGAGGATAGCTGACTGTGAGGATAGCTGACTGAGGATAGCTAACCCGAAGTCGGTGGAAGCTCTGCTGCATTAGCCAGAGAAACCCACTAGTTCAATGTGAGAGAGATGCTGTGTTCATATGTATACACACCAATTTGAAGTAGCCTTGGGTGGAGACTTCTTCTGAGTGAGATTGTTTAATCTGCAAATAAATAGTCATGTTTTCTAATTCAGTTTCGCCAAAGTTGAGTACAAACACTGAAAGTGTATGGGAATCTTTTCGTGGTATGTAGCTTTTAAATAACAGTCGGTTAAATAGTGGAAAGTGTATGGGGAATTGTGGGATGTACCTTTGTATAACCTAGTCGGTTAAATACTGGAAAGATCTTTTCATATCAGCAATGACTCGTCCCTCACAAAGGGAAGTGTGTCTTTTTTTGAAGTTGAAGTTGGTCTATACATATTTAATGTGTGTGTGTGTGTGTGTGTGTGTGTCAGGTGCCCTTCCACATGCACATTAACCTGGAGCTGTTGGAGTGTGTGTACCTGGTGTCGGCCATGCTGTTGGAGATCCCCTACATGGCCGCTCACGAGTTTGACGCTCGGCGCAGGATGATCAGCAAACAGTTCCACCACCAGCTCCGCGTCGGGGAGAGGCAGCCTCTCCTGGGTGAGATTTCCATTACACACACACACACACACACACCAACCTACGTACACACTCATACACCAGCTCCGCGCCATTTTACACACACACACACACACACTCGCCCTTGGACTTGTAAATCACTCCCTGTCCTGCTGTAGGGCCTCCTGAAAGCATGCGTGAGCACGTGGTGGCTGCCTTAACACACACACACACACACACACACACAGACCCTAACACACACACACACACACACACACACCCTAACACACACACACACAGACACTAACACTCACACACTCCCTGTCCTGCTGCAGGATCTCCTGAGAGACTGGTAAGCATGTGGTGGCTGCCTTAAAACACACACACACACACACACACTGGCCCTTGGACTTGTAAAGGACTCACACACTCCCTGTCCTGCTGCAGGGCCCCCTGAGAGTTTGCGTGAGCATGTGGTGGCTGCCTTAACACACACACACACACAGACCCTAACACACACACACACACACACACACACACACACACACAAACCCTAACACACACATACACACACACAAACCCTAACACTCACACACTCCCTGTCCTGCTGCAGGGCCCCCTGAGAGTATGCGTGAGCACGTGGTGGCTGCCTTAACACACACACACACAGACCCTAACACACACACACACACACACACACACACACACACAGACACACACACACACATACACACACACACACACAAACCCTAACACTGACACACTCCCTGTCCTGCTGCAGGGCCCCCTGAGAGTATGCGTGAGCACGTGGTGGCTGCCTTAACACACACACACACAGACCCTAACACACACACACACACACAGACACACAGACACACACACACACAAACCATAACACTCACACACTCCCTGTCCTGCTGCAGGGCCCCCTGAGAGTATGCGTGAGCACGTGGTGGCTGCCAGTAAGTCCATGAAGATGGGAGACTGGCGCACCTGCCACGCCTTCATCATCAACGAGAAGATGAACAGCAAGGTGTGGGATCTCTTCCCAGAGCATCAGTGCGTCCGAGAGATGCTCGTCAGGTAAACACACACACACACACACACACACACACACACACACACACACGCAGTGCTAGATGAACAGCAAGGTGTGGGGTCTCTTCCCAGAGCATCAGTGCGTCCGAGAGATGCTCGTCAGGTAAACACACACACACACACACACACACACACACACACGCAGTGCTAGATGAACAGCAAGGTGTGGGGTCTCTTCCCAGAGCATCAGTGCGTCCGAGAGATGCTCGTCAGTTAAACACACACACACACACACACACACACACACACACACACACACACACAGAGCTAGATGAACAGCAAGGTGTGGGGTCTCTTCCCAGAGCATCATTGCGTTAGAGAGATGCTCGTCAGGTAAACACACACACATGGCCTGTATGTGAAAATGTTTAATAGTTTTTAATAGTTTTTGTATGCTGTGACATTTAAAGGTATTTTGTGTAAGAACTTTAGTTTAAAGCATTCAAAAATTAACTAGAAATAGCAACAGAATGAAAAGCAAAACCGTTTTAATATCATGTCAAAAACGCCTTTGTTATGTGTTGCCCAGATAATAAGTTATCAGGCTAACCAGTTAGCCCCGCCCTGTCCTCTCGCTCGAGACACGCTAGTCAGTCCATGTGGTGGAAGCAGCCAAGCAGAGATCATTGGCAGGCCCAAACCCAAACTGTCAGGAATGGAGTTTTTCATAGCTAAAATGTCCATTTCAATATCAATTGATGTTGGAGACGCTAATGGTAGCCTAGAAACCTTTCAACCAAATAAATGTTTTCATGCTAGCTACATGTAGCCTTTAGCCTCCACCACCTTGGCCAGACCATTTGTAATATACAGTCTGGTCAAACCTGAAGTTTACCTCTGCAGGAGTAGGCTTGGGTGTTCAAACCTTTAGTTTACTCCTGCAGGAGTAGGCTTGGGTGTTCAAACCTTTAGTTTACTCCTGCAGGAGTAGGCAGCGGTGTTCAAACATTGTAACACTGCCCCCCATCTGCGTGGAGTATGAAATTGTTTGTCTCGTTAGGTGACTGTCTACCACAGCCCTTCTGAGGGGTGTGTTTGTGTGTGTGTGTGTGTGTGTGTGTTTTGTGTGTTCCTGTTCATGGTAGAAGGTTCTTGTCTGGTCTAAAAAGTGTGTTTTTGATGTGTTTGTGTTCTACAGGAAGATCCAGGAGGAGTCACTACGCACATACCTGTTCACGTACAGCAGCGTCTACGACTCCCTCAGGTACACACACACCCGCACACACACACTTCTCACCCCTCTATTCACATACAGCAGCGTCTATGACTCCATCAGGTACACACACTTCTCACCTCTATACTCACCTCTCTATTCACGTACAGCAGCGTGTACAACTCCCTCAGGTACACACACACACACACACACACACACACACACACTTCTCACCTCTCTATTCACATACAGCAGCGTGTACAACTCCATCAGGTACACACACACTTGTCACCCCTCACACGAATCACTACCTCCGCATGCAACTAAGAGTCGTCCACCTGTATAGCAGCCGGCATCTATGATCCCATCACAGTGGCTCCTCATACCACTACTGCTCTCATCACTCCCTCTCTCTCTCTCTCCCTCTCTCTCCCTCTCAGTATGGGGACCCTTTCTGAGATGTTTGAGCTGGAATTACCCACAGTACACAGTATCATCAGCAAGATGATCATCAATGAAGAACTCATGGTAAACACACACACACACACACACACACACACATTCCTGATGTCATTCCACTGCTGGTTTAGGCCACAGCTCACAGACTCTCAACTCCTTTTTTCTGTTTCCCTCCCTTTTGCCCAACTTCCTCCTTTAATTCTCCTGTTGCACTCTCTCTCGCTCTCTCTCTCTTTCTCTCTTTCTCTCTTTCTTTCTTTCTTTCTTTCTTTCTTTCTTTCTTTCTTTCTTTCTTTCTCTCTTTCTTTCTCTTTCTCTCTCTCTCTCCTCTCTATCTCTCTCTCTCTCTCCCCCCCCCCAGGCCTCTCTGGACCAGCCCACACAGACAGTAGTGATGCATCGCACGGAGCCCACGCCGCTCCAGAACATGGCCCTGCAGCTGGCTGAGAAGCTGGGCGGCCTAGTGGAGAACAACGAACGCGTCTTCGACCTCAAGCAGGGCGTCTACGGAGGCTACTTCAACAGAGGTGAACACCGCCGCTGGGCCTGTGTGTGTGTGCATGAAAAGGACCTGTGTTAGTAACATTAGGTGGACGTGTGTTTTGAAAGCGTGTGTGTGTGTGTGTGTGTGTGTTAATGCCTTTTTGTATGTGTTTTACAGATCAGAAAGGAGGGTACCAGCAGAAGCAGGGCGGCTACCAGAGAGGTATGATCACACCCTGGTTACATGCCAGCACCCTGGTTACACACACACACCCTGGTTACACACACGCACCCTGGTTACAAACAAACACCCTGGTTACAAACAAACACCCTGGTTAGACACTAACACCCTGGTAACATGCCACGGAAGCCAAATTCTATATTCCTTTCATTTCTGTTGGAGGCAGGCGATTGGGACATAGACGAGCAAATTGTCGAAGCGAGCAAAAACAAAGTTGGGGAGAGTTTGACCCTATGCAAAAGGGGAGAGAATTTTACCAGCTGCGGCCAATCAAATTGTTTGGTGTTGTCTCTGACGGTTTGGAAATTGCAGGACTATGGTCGTTTGCTGAAAAGAAAAGCTCAGATGGGCCTTGTAAGGAGTTGTTGTTGTTCCTGGAATGTTTAGATATTTTATCCTGTGCTTACTTTACCAGAATGACAGTTCTGATATAAAAACAAATGACTAGATAGCTTGCTAACTAGCTCACTAGTCCAGTCTGTTATGCTATTTCCACACGCCACCCCCTCTCAAAGCGAAGCAGGCGTTACCTGTCGCTGGCATGTATCCGTACTGTTAAACATACATACGCGCACACGCACACACACACCTTTAAATCCCCATTAGATCAGCTGTCTGGACCTGCATGCTAAAGCTGTGTGTGTGTGTGTGTGTCTAAATAGTTTTGACTTTCCGTTTCAGATCAGAGTGGTGGTGGTTACCAGCAGAGAGGAGGCTATCACAACAGAGGTGCTTATGAACCCATTCATTCATTCCTGCATTCATTCACTTATTTATTTATTTATTCATTCACTAATTCTTCTTTGTTTCACTCTTGTCCCTCTCCTCTGCTTTACTCCTGATGTGTGTCTTGGCCCTTGTTATGACTGGCATTAGATGCAGGTCGGTATTATAATGTTTGGCACAGATGTCTGCGCTAAGGCGACTTCTTCCACAGTCCTGTTCAGAAATCTGGCAGTAGTTTACAGACAGACAGACACTTTTATTTACCATCTCTGATGTTAAACTCTCACGCTCACATGTACAGCTCTAGGAATCTTCCTCTGTTCGTGTGTGTGTTTGTGTGTGTGTGTTTGTGTCTCAGTATATGCATAAGCATCTGTGTGTGTTTGTGAATGCGTATGTGGTGCAGGTGTGTGTGTGTGTTTGTGTGTGTGTGTGTCTAAAATGTTTTGACTTTGGGTTTCAGACCAGAGTGGTGGTGGTTACCAGCAGAGAGGAGGCTATCACAACAGAGGTGCTTATGAACCCATTCTTTGGCCTGGTGGACAGACAGACAAGCGACAGACAGACAAGCGACAGGCAGACAGGCAGACAGACAAGAGACAGACAGGCAGACAGACAAGAGACAGACAGGCAGGCAGACAAGAGACAGACAGGCAGACAAGAGACAGGCAGACAGGCAAGAGACAGACAAGAGACAGACAGACAAGAGACAGGCAGACAGACAAGAGACAGACAGACAAGAGACAGACAGACAAGAGACAGACAAGAGACAGACAAGAGACAGACAAGAGACAGACAAGAGACAGACAAGAGACAGACAGACGAGACAGACAAGAGACAGACAGACAAGAGACAGACAGACAAGAGACAGACAGACAAGAGACAGACAGACAAGAGACAGACAGACAAGAGACAGACAGACAAGAGACAGACAAGAGACAGACAGACAAGAGACAGACAGACAAGAGACAGACAGACAAGAGACAGACAAGAGACAGACAGACAAGAGACAGACAAGAGACAGACAGACAAGAGACAGACAAGAGACAGACAGACGAGACAGACAAGAGACAGACAGACAAGAGACAGACAAGAGACAGACAGACAAGAGACAGACAAGAGACAGACAGACAAGAGACAGACAAGAGACAGACAGACAAGAGACAGACAAGAGACAGACAGACAAGAGACAGACAAGAGACAGACAGACAAGAGACAGACAGACAAGAGACAGACAGACAGACAAGAGACAGACAAGAGACAGGCAGACAGACAAGAGACAGGCAGACAGACAAGAGACAGGCAGACAGACAAGAGACAGGCAGACAGACAAGAGACAGACAGACAGACAAGAGACTGGCAGACAGACAGAGAGACAGATTCTAATATTTACCATCTCTGATGTTAATCTCTCACATGTACAGCTCCAGGACTCTTCCTCTGTTTGTGTATGTGTGTCTCAGTTTATGCATATGCATTTGTGTGTGTTTGTGGAAGCGCGTGTGTGTGTGTGTGTGTGTGTGTGTGTCTAAAATGTTTTGATTTTGGGTTTCAGACCAGAGTGGTGGTGGTTACCAGCAGAGAGGAGGCTATCACAACAGAGGTGCTTATGAACCCATTCATTCATTAATTCATTAATCTCCAGAAGGCTTCTTCTTATGATGTGTGCCTGTACGCCTCTCCCTATCAGTGTGTTTGTGAATGCGTATGTGTTTCAGGTGTGTGTTTGTGAAAGCGCGTGTGTGTTTGTCTAAATTGTTTTGACTTTGGGTTTCAGACCAGAGTGGTGGTGGTTACCAGCAGAGAGGAGGCTATCACAACAGAGGTGCTTATGAACCCATTCATTCATTCATTGATTCATTCATTCATTCACTTAATTATTTATTTATTTATTCATTCATTCATTCATTCATTCTTCTTTGTTTCACTCTCGTCCCTCTCCTCTGCTTTACCCCTGATGTGTGTCTTGGCCCTTGTTATGACTGGCATTAGATGCAGGTCGGTATTATAATGTTTGACACAGATGTCTGCGCTAAGGCGACTTCTGGCATTTTGTCATACCACAGTGCTGTTCAGAAATCTTAATCCCCAGCTGAGTCTTCCTCTTACTTTCCAGGCCTTATTTGCACACACACAGAACAGCACAACAGCGTCTTTAACCATCTTTTTTTCCTCCTCTCTTTACCTCTCCTCTCCCTTCACAGACCAGGAGGGTGGCGGCGGCTATGGCGGTGGCAGAGGCGGCTACCGCGGGGGCTACGGTGGAGGTGGCGGCTACGGCGGTGGAAGAGGCGGCGGTGGCGGCGGCTATGGTGGTGGTCGCGGCGGCGGATACGGTGGTGGCGGCGGCTACGGCGGTGGTGGCGGCTACCGCAACCAGAACCACAGCAACTACTGATGCTGAGGCGGTCTCCATGGCAACCACATCCCGTCTCCATTCCAAACCCCCCCTGTCTGGTTACAAGCTCTCCACCTGTTGCTGCTGCTGCCCTGCCCCCACACCCACGCCTCACTAGACTCACCTGAGGCCCTCAACAGGCTAGTTTTAATCAGGTAGTTCTCCTATGATGTGTTCAATAAAGAGCGAAGCAACTCCATTGTTTCCTTGCTATAGTGAAGCGTGACACGAAACACCCACCTAGGCTGCCTTGCTGTCCCTTCAGCAGTCATTTCTGAGTAGTGGACTTCTGATGCAGAAAGAGTGCGGATGTGTGGTAGTCTGTTGAGTGGTAGGTGAAGTTTTGTAACCTGATGATGATGATCATAATAAACATTATTCACTTAAGAATGATTGCCTCTGCTTTGTTGCTATGGGGATGATGGTCTGATGATATACAATGGGCAGCATCAGCTGAGACTGTTTCTGTGAAAGGCTGCTTGCACAAGAGCTTTTCCTTTTAGTATTGACGCTTGGAGGGTGGATTTGCAGTTTGTGCCTTAATTATTTATTTGCAAGTTAAGGGGTTAAACAAGTTTTAGGGGTTCAAAAGAGTCTACTTAAAAATGTTGTCTACCATCAATTTTCCATATTGAGCAGTGTATGTTTAAAACTATCTTTTTTCTTTTTTGAGTGGCTGTATCTGACACAAATCCCCAAAATGATGTCAGATCAGTCAGAAATATACGGAATACATGGAACGGTGTTAGGTAATTAAGTTACAAAAAGGTAACAGTATTCTGGTACAGTTACAGAAAAAGACAGATTACAGATAGTTTTACCAAAACCTGGTACTATTAACAGGATTACACATTTCAAATAGATTTTAAAATTAAATTATACTTGTATCTACATGTGCACTTTTCAACATTTCACAAGCAGACAACAGAGAAACCTACAAGTCCATATGATGACCTTGAGTTCAAAAAATCCTTCCCCTGCCGGAGATACCGACACTAATTTGGTCTTTAAAGTGGTAAGAACATAACAGTGCAGTGCACCTTATGCTTCCCCGCGGTGAAAATACTGTCATTATCTAAGGACTCGACGTCAAATGTAATGAAGCATTTACAGATAAATTCAGGTTAAAGTTGGCCGACTCACCTGTTATGCTAGTATTGTTCGCCTACTTGCATAATAAAAAGGGGGGACTGGGAACACAAAAGCCTCTGACCAAAATATTTCCGTGGCAGTTTAACTGAAGTTTCAGTGTGAAGTAACATCTGTTTATTACCAAAGCAGGTTTGGCTACATATAAGTTAAATGCCCACCGTTACCGCAACTATCACTTAATTTAAACAACATTCAAACAGCATTTGTAAACTATTCTACTATACTACTCTGTAGGTCCACCCTATAATGTATTCTTAAATAAACTTGGTTTCCTCATTATCTGTTCTATGGTTTCATTGTGCTTTTACAGGTTATTAGTATTTGTAACAGAATACATTTTTAAAGTAACCCTCCCAACCCTGGAAGCTGAGATGGGTGTTTGGAAACCCAGTGGTAACAGCGTCCGCCTGTCAGAGTATTTGACCACTGCAGTATACTGGAGCTGCTGCCTCTGGCTTGCGGAGAGTCAAGGCTGCTTGGTTAATGTTTGTCCTCTGGTAGTCTCCTACCGGGAGCCACATGTGGACTAAAGTCTACGCTCTCATCTTCCATCTCTCTCGCTATGATTAGAGAACAGTCAGAGCAGGTCACAGCTGCATGTTTTCATTTTGGAAAAGCCCAAGAGGAGCCAAGACAACTAAATCTTGGGAATATAAGTCCCCAGTTCTGCTGCTCAAGCCTGGCGTATTCTCCATTTATTTGAAGAAAAAAGGTTTTTGTATGTACCCTAATTTTCTATAGATTTCCACAGAGTGCGCGTGGAGGTTGTTACAGTGAAGACAGAAGTTTCTGTCTGCTGTGACTTTCAGTTCTAATATTTCGTTATATTTGCTGTAAACGTCAGACAAAAGTGTTGGTGTCAATCATTTATTCAGTGGAGTTTCAGGCATGTAAAATGCACCGCGTTTGTCAAACTAACCAATCAGAGATGATCAACAGATGTAAAGGGATAGCACATCCACTGTTGATTTGAGAGCCAAGGGTCATGGGGTCAAACCTGCAGTTCCACAGAACACCAGAGGAGGCGTGTGAGTCGATGATTGAGGAGAAGATGTCACCCATTAACCAATATACACCAACCCAAACCCCAAATGCAAAGGTGCAATCCTACACCCCCATCACACACACATCCCTTTCACCTTGCCAGAACAGACAGACCTGGCGTGGTACGGAGAGGCGTATGGATTTATGACGGCAGGTTGGCACCTCTTTACGTGTTCTGTGAATTACTATGATTTTGGGGAATCAGCTAAAGCAAATAAGTAGTTGATAACAGCAGTAACCTTATTGCAACCAAGTGAGGACTGTGTCTAATGAGTTATTCATGTTGACCTAATGTCGTGCATTACAAATAACTGTATGCAAAATTAACATTCAGAAGTGTGAAATATGGTTGATCTTTTTATGGAGTCCTTTTTCCAGTGTACTTTAGTGTTGATGTAAGATATCAGCTGATTGCTGAGATACAGACATGGTTTGATTACTGCCCTAGGACCTATCCTATTGGGATGTTATACTAACAAATACAAATACTTATACAAATACTGTAATCAAAAGTGACGTGGCTTACAAAATAATATAGTACAGAATTCTTCTTAGACGTTTACAACATTTCTACTCACCTTCCTGCTAATGTATATCCTCCACTGAAAAAAAATATTTTTATTGTTATCGAATTATTAAGATCCCCATGGGGATTATTAATTTTCTTCTCACTTCTATATTAGTTTTGTACATTGCTTCAGACAGAAGCATCTGATAAATATGACCTGCAACCATTGATATAGGTCCTTAAATCCATTTTTTTCTCCATTCTTTCTCATTTCGAAGAATTACCACATTAATTACTGAGACTGTCCTGACCGGTAGCACATGGATTAGATAAGACATAGATTTGGTGCGGGTCTGAGACGGATCATCTCCGCATCAGAACCAGTTCCGTTCCAAAAGTTCTGCTGCCAGTTATCTTGAGTCCAGGGTCCATGCTAGACAGGAAGCCCGCCAGTGGCCTGATTGGGTTTGCATGAGAGTTACATTCTGCTGTTTGTAGGTAAAGGTGATTCAGTGTGATGTTTTTATTAAAACAATGCTGGTTCTCTCTGTTCTGTGCAGGCTTGAGTCTCACCATTCTGTAATTTATCAGATACTCACACACACACACACACACACACACACACACACACACACACACACACACACACACACAGTCAGACATCTCTGTGTGCCTTAGAGGATTACATTGGCTGTTGTTGTTCATGAGTAACAGCTACATAACCTCTATATACCATACATAGACCTCTGCGCTAACACAGTGACCACACAACACAAACACAAGCCCACACGCGCGCGCGCACACACACACACACACACACACACACACACACACACACATGCAAACTTCAGGCAAGTACCACCTGGAACTGGTCTGAGGTTCAAGTCAATGAGGTCAAGGCTGAAAAGAAATTTCAGAGCGGTAGCAAAGGGCTCGCACAGACAGGCAAACACACACACACACACACATAACTACATAACACAATCTCTCTCTCTCACACACACACACACACATAACTAAATTACACAATCTCTCTCTCACACACACACATACACACACACACACACACACATAGCTACATAACACAATCTCTCTCACACACACACACACACAGACACACATAACTACATTACACAATCTTTCTCACACACACACACAAACACACATAACTACATAACACAATCTCTCTCTCACACACACACACACACGCAAACACACGCACACACATAACTACCTAACACAATCTCACACACACACACACAAATAACTACATAACACAATCTCTCTCTCACACACACACACACACACACACACACACACCATGTCCACCCTTCTACGGCCCCCTGCGCTCCATGGCTTCCTGTCGTTGCGTCTGCTGGGTACTGCAACCACTCGTACTCTACCTGTGGAGCAGCCAGCCACGGTGACCTGCAGAGGTCATGACCCCTGTGACCCCTCAGAGGCCATCCTGCTGACCTTTGAGGACCCCCAGGCCTTTAGGGTGAAAAGCGCGTGGGAGCTGGTCAGGGCTCTCACTGTGTTCCGATTCTGCTCCTATCCCATGCTGGTCAACAACTGTGGCAAGGTGAAACACACACAGACATACACACACACACACACACACACACACAGACACACACAGACACACACGCACACACAGACACACACGCACACACACACATATACCCATACACACATACACGTACTAACACACATATACACACGTACACAAACTAACACACACATATAAACGCATACATACACACACGCTCATACACACACGTTGTATTTTGGGTGATTTTGCCTAATTTTTTGACACCACTCAACATCCCTTTTTATGCTATACTGTCTCTTCTATTTCCCCCCCTCCCGCTCTCTCGCCTGCTCTCTCTCTCCCTCTCTCTCTCTCCCTCTCTCTCTCGCCTGCTCTCTCTCTCCCTCTCTCTCTCGCCTGCCCTCTCTCTCCCTCTCTCTCTCGCCTGCCCTCTCTCTCCCTCTCTCTCTCGCCTGCTCTCTCTCTCCCTCTCTCTCTCTCCCTCTCTCTCTCGCCTGCCCTCTCTCTCCCTCTCTCTCTCGCCTGCTCTCTCTCTCCCTCTCTCTCTCTCGCCTGCCCTCTCTCTCTCTCGCCTGCCCTCTCTCTCGCCTGCTCTCTCTCTCCCTCTCTCTCTCTCGCCTGCCCTCTCTCTCCCTCTCTCTCTCACCTGCCCTCTCTCTCCCTCTCTCTCTCGCCTGCCCTCTCTCTCCCTCTCTCTCTCTCACCCTCTCTCTCCCTCTCTCTCTCGCCTGCTCTCTCTCTCCCTCTCTCTCTCGCCTGCCCTCTCTCTCCCTCTCTCTCTCGCCTGCTCTCTCTCTCCCTCTCTCTCTCTCCCTCTCTCTCTCGCCTGCCCTCTCTCTCCCTCTCTCTCTCGCCTGCTCTCTCTCTCCCTCTCTCTCTCTCCCTCTCTCTCTCGCCTGCCCTCTCTCTCCCTCTCTCTCTCGCCTGCCCTCTCTCTCCCGCTCTCTCGCCTGCTCTCTCTCTCCCGCTCTCTCTCGCCTGCTCTCTCTCTCCCGCTCTCTCGCCTGCTCTCTCTCTCCCTCTCTCTCTCGCCTGCCCTCTCTCGCCCTCTCTCTCTCGCCTGCCCTCTCTCTCCCTCTCTCTCTCCCTCTCTCTCTCGCCTGCCCTCTCTCTCCCTCTCTCTCTCGCCTGCCCTCTCTCTCCCTCTCTCTCCCTCTCTCTCTCGCCTGCTCTCTCTCTCCCTCTCTCTCCCTCTCTCTCTCTCGCCTGCCCTCTCTCTCCCTCTCTCTCCCTCTCTCTCTCGCCTGCCCTCTCTCTCCCTCTCTCTCCCTCTCTCTCTCGCCTGCTCTCTCTCTCCCTCTCTCTCCCTCTCTCTCTCGCCTGCTCTCTCTCTCCCTCTCTCTCGCCTGCTCTCTCTCTCCCTCTCTCTCTCTCGCCTGCCCTCTCTCTCTCTCTCTCTCGCCTGCTCTCTCTCTCCCTCTCTCTCGCCTGCTCTCTCTCTCCCTCTCTCTCTCTCGCCTGCCCTCTCTCTCTCTCCCTCTCTCTCTCTCTCCCTCTCTCTCTCTCGCCTGCCCTCTCTCTCTCTCGCCTGCCCTCTCTCTCCCTCTCTCTCTCTCCCTCTCTCTCTCTCTCCCTCTCTCTCTCTCGCCTGCCCTCTCTCTCCTTCGTTTAGCTCATGTCTGTAGCTCGGGCCATGCTGGGCAGGAGAGGTTTCTCCTTGTTTGTCAGGCCCACTGTTTACGCCCAGTTTGTTGCCGGGGAAACTGAGGGTGAGATCTCCGCGTCCATGGAGAAGATGAGCTCGCTGGGACTTCGACCCATGTTGGCGGTGCCCATCGAAGAGGACCTGGGAGAGAGCACCGGGTGAGGTCATCATTGTGCGCCACATGACTCTGCTTGTGTAAAAGAACATGGATGTCCGTGGGTCACTGATGTCTGTGAGTCACTGAATGCCAGTGGGTCACTAAATGTTACGCTAAAACAAATGCCTCCAGTTCTCCAGTGGAAATATTGCTGAAATATAATATAAATCCACTGATTTGTTGACAGGGAGCGTCGCTACGACGACAACCTGGCCTCCATGTTGGAGTGTGTAAGGATATCCCACAGCAGCGCTTGGAGCCCAGATCCCATGATGCAACTGAAGGTCACGGCCCTCGTCAGTCCAGAGCTGTGTGTGAGTGGATCTGGGATCAGTCAGAGCTATGTGTGAGTGGATCTGTGATCAGTCCAGAGCTGTGTGTGAGTGGATCTGTGATCAGTCCAGAGCTGTGTGTGAGTGGATCTGGGATCAGTCCAGAGCTGTGTGTGAGTGGATCTGGGATCAGTCCAGAGCTGTGTGTGAGTGGATCTACGATCAGTCCAGAGCTGTGTGTGAGTGGATCTGGGATTAGTCAGAGCTGTGTGTGAGTGGATCTGGGATCAGTCCAGAGCTGTGTGTGAGTGGATCTGGGATCAGTCAGAGCTGTGTGTGAGTGGATCTGGGATCAGTCCAGAGCTGTGTGTGAGTGGATCTGGGATCTGCTTCTCTCTAGAGCACAGCTCTGCCTGCTGTATCAGCTGCTGTCTAGAACTCCAATGGTTTTAGAGTGATCAGTGTTTGCTGCATTGGACAACCATGCTGCTAATCCCAATAACACACTGTACCAGCAATATTAACTGTCTGTTGAAATTCGTTTGACCTTTTGACCTCTGACCTCAGGTGAAGTTGACCTCTCTGATGAAGAAGGAAGAGTATGACCTGGACCTGCTAGTCAGAGCCATGAGTGGAGAGGTGAGTTAGTCAGCTAGCAGACACGTTGTAGGCTTGCTCTGTGTACAGAGTGCAGTTAGATGATCAGCTAACAGACATGTAGTAAGCTTGCTCTGTGTACGGAGGGCAGTTAGATGTCATTCAGTGCTTGCCGTACTTCAAACACATTTTTTTCTTCTCCACACACAGACTTGTTTGTTCTATGCCTTATTGCTTCACCAGGAGTATGAGTTTAGGAGATTACTAACACGTTTAGATGATATTATCAGTAGTATGAGTTTAAGACAGTATTGGCACTTTTAGATGATGTTATCAGTAGGGTGAGTTTAAGAACACGAACACTAAAACACACATTTAAAAAAAAAGTC
This sequence comes from Sprattus sprattus, assembly GCF_963457725.1. NCBI lineage: Eukaryota > Metazoa > Chordata > Actinopteri > Clupeiformes > Clupeidae > Sprattus > Sprattus sprattus. The sequence goes on from NC_137925.1 coordinate 7,653,836, forward strand.
TTCTTCTGTGGGTCAGCATAGTTTAAGTAATCCAATGAATGTGTATACATATAACCACAGGTGTGTGAATTATAAATGAATGTGTATACATATAACCACAGGTGTGTAAATGTTCTTTACAGCCTATCAGCTTCCCGGGCCTGCTGGAGAGTGAGAACACACACTTCCTGCTTGGCCTCCGCAGACTGGACCAGATCGCACAGGTGACTCATGGGATAGCTCTCAGTGATGGTTGCTGATGGAGCATGTTATTCTCACTGTGGATATTATCACATACTTGTGCCACTCTTTAAAGGTGTAGTCCAGGATTCTAATCCAGTGCACGTTTTGTCGAATCCAACAAATTGCTCTTCACAGTCCAGGAGCAATTAATTTAAAAACAACCATAGAAGCTCAGACTGAGCCATAAACACTTCCTGTTAATAAGAAACAACCATAGTCACTCAGACTGAGCCATAAACACTTCCTGTTAATCAGAAACAACCATAGACACTCAGACTGAGCCATAAACACATCCTGTTAATCAGAAACAACCATAGGCCCCCAGACTGAGCCATAAACACTTCCTGTTAATCAGACACAACCATAGGCCCTCAGACTGAGCCATAAACACTTCCTGTTAATCAGACACAACCATAGGCCCTCAGACTGAGCCATAAACACTTCCTGTTAATCAGAAACAACCATAGACGCTCAGATAGAGCCGTAAACACCTGTGCCAGTCACCACCAGACAGCCAGTGCTTCAGGAGCATGGATGGAAGGGGTGTCATTTGATTGGCTTCTGGGCTGAAATATCAACCACCTTTGACCAGAATTGCAGGCTCTGCCTTTCAGTACTTGTTCTCATGATACAAACGTAAACTATGCATAAAGAACTGATTGTGCTTGAGGTAAAGTATACAGTAGTTAAAGTGTAATGTTGTTGTTTTCACCAGGCCAGCATCAATAAGGTTCGAGTTCTGGTGGATGCAGAATATACCTACATGAACCCGGCCCTCTCACTTATCACCATGGCGATGATGAAGAAGTTTAACCAGCAGAGCTCATGGATCTGGAACACTTATCAGTGCTATCTGAAGGTGTCTGTCTGTCTGTCTGTCTGTCTGTCTGCCTGTCTGTCTCTCTACTTATCAGTGCTATCTGAAGGTGTCTGTCTGTCTGTCTGTCTGTCTGTCTGTCTGTCTGTCTACTTATCAGTGCTATCTGAAGGTGTCTGTCTGTTTGTTTGTTTGTCTGTCTGTCTATGTATCAGTGCTAACTGACGGTGTCTGCGTGTCTGTCTGTCTGACTGCGTGTCTGTCTGTCAGTGTCTGTGTGTCGCTAAGTATCTGTCAGTGTCTGTGTGTCGCTAAGTAACTGTCTCCCTCTCCCTCTCAGTTTCTGTCTGTCTTCTTATCTGTGTGTGAGTGTAGTGTGTCTTATAGTCTCGACTGTTTTCTTGCCTACCCATTGACCAATGCTACCCAATCTAGCATGTCTGTCTTCCTCCCTGTCTTTCCATCTGTCTACCTGTGTGGGTGTTTGTCTGTTGTCTCTCTCTATTAGAGCGCTCTCCTCTCTTTCACACACACATGACTATCTCTCTCTCTCTTTCTCTCTCTCTCTCTCTCCATCTCTCTCTCCCTCCCCCTCTCTCTTCCTCTCTCCCTCTCTCTCTCCCTCCCTCTCTCTATCTCTCCCTCTCTCTCTCTCTATCTCTCTCCCTCTCTCTATCTCTCTCTCTCCCTCCCCCTCTTTCTTTCTCTCTCTCTCTCTCTTTCTCTTTCCCTCTCCCTCCCTCTATCTCTCTCTCTCTTTCCCTCTCCCTCCCTCTATCTCTCTCTCTCTTTCTCTCTCCCTCGCGCTCTCCTGCTGGAGGCCATCCATCTCTCAGAGGAACACTCCTTCTGCCTGGGGGTCAAACTGGTCCGAGGAGCCTACATGGACAAGGAGAGGCAACTGGCCAATAAGGAGGGCCGCATGGATCCCATCCACCAATCATGGGAGGATACGAATGACAGGTAACATGATAAGAAGCCAATGGGTTTCTGTCATTTTTAGTTTGCTGCTTTCAGTGAAATTTGTTTATTTAAGTAAGCTTCTTGTAAGTAGTTGTGAATTATTCAGTGTCAGGGTTCTGTGTGTTCTTGGCATCACAGTTATAACGGCTCTCTGGATGTCATGCTGAACCGCATTTCCCAGAATCCCGGGCGTTATCAGATCATCGTGGCCACACACAATGAGGAGTCAGTCAGACATGCTGCCACACGGTACCACCTTACACCACACTATCTCTGTGTGTGTGTGTGTGTGTGTGTGTGTGTGTGTGTGTGTGTGTGTGTGTGTGTGTGTGTGTGTGTGTGTGCATTCGGGATCCAGAGAGGCATTCCCTTAGTCTCAATAGCATTTCTGGTATGTGTGGTGATGTGTTTAATAGTATTTCTGGTGTGTGTGTGTGTGTGTGTGTGTGTGTGTGTGTGTGTGTGTGTGTGTGTGTGTGTCATCAGGATGGGAGCGTTGGGGCTTCAGAGAGACGAAGGCTCAGTGTGCTTTGGTCAGCTGCTGGGGATGTGTGACCATGTGTCTCTCACTCTGGGTAAAACACACACACACACACACACACACACACACATACATCTCTATTTTTATCTGTCTCTAACTCTTTCTGTCTTTCTTTATTTTTGTATTATTTTCACTCATCCCCCCATCTCCAGCCCAGCAGGGTTTCTCTGTGTATAAGTCGGTGCCGTACGGGTCGGTGGACGACACGCTGCCATACCTGCTGCGCCGGGCTCAGGAGAACCGCACCGTCCTGCAGGGCATCCGCAAGGAGAGAGACCTGCTCCGACACGAGCTGAACAGGAGGATCAGAGAGAGAGTCAGTGGAGGCAGGTAGAGAGAGAGGGAGAGAGAGAGAGAGGGAGGGGAGGAGAGGAGGGAGAGACCTGCTCCGACACGAGCTGAACAGGAGGATCAGAGAGAGAGTCCGGTAGAGAGAGAGGGAGAGAGAGGGGGATGAGAGAAGAAAGAGAGAGGGGGGAGGAGGGGAGGAGGATGAGGGAAGAGAGGAGGGAGAGAGGGGGATGAGGGAGGAGAGGAGGGAGAGACCTGCTCCGACACATGCTCAACAGGAGGATCAGAGAGAGAGTCCGGTAGAGAGAGAGGGAGAGAGAAGGGAGGAGGAGGGGAGAGAGAGAGAGGGGAGGGGGAGAGGAGGGAGAGAGAGGGGAGGAGGAGGGGAGGGAGAGAGAGGGGAGGGGGAGAGGAGGGAGAGAGAGAGAGGGGAGGAGGAGAGGGGGGATGAGAGAGGACAGGAGAAAGAGACCTGCTCCGACACATGCTGAACAGGAGGATCAGAGAAAGAGTCAGTGGAGGCAGGTAGAGAGAGAGAGGGAGAGAGAGGGGAGAAGGAGAGGATGGAGAGAGGGGGATGAGAGAAGAGAGGAGGGAGAGAGAGGGGAGGAGGAGAGGAGGGAGAGAGGGGGATGAGGGAAGAGAGGAGAGAGATAGAGAGGGAGAGAGGAGGGAGAGAGGAGGGAGAGTACTGAGTGAAGACTTAACTGGCCTTAACTGCTCGAATGCACCGTATTCATATGTATGTAAACTCATATATTCTATGTACTTGTTTCTAGTTATTGTATATATGCTCATGTTCAAATACTCAATGGACAGCAGATCCAGGGTATAGTGTGGTAGACAGTGTCAGGTCTACATTGCCCATTCATTTTGTGTGGATCATATTATGTTACTGATATTGAACTATGAACGAACTCTCCTTGTTGGAACAGAGACACAAGTTTCATCATCTTTAATGTCTTCATTTGTTTCTTTCCTTGATTTTCAAGGGTTAGATAGAGTTTGTATTTGGTGATGTTTTCTGTTTCAAATGTGTGTACATATATTAAAATTGTATTTCTGTGTTAAATGTTGTTGTTTGTTTGGAGGTAGGAAGAGAAGAAGGGAGGGAGGGAGGAAGGGAGGGAGGAAGGGAGCGAGGGCAGAGGAGTAGAAGAGAGGTGATAACTCTTTAACACCTACTCTTTAATGACTTCCCAACAGCCACCCCCACTTCCTCAGCCTCTCCACACCTGCCCACAAGCAAATGTCTTGTTATTGGAGAAACACACCCACACACACACACACACACACACACACACACACACACACACACACACACACACACACACACACACACACACACACACACACACAGACAGACACACACCCCTCAGCTCTGCTGCAAAAGTATTCCTTTCCAGAGGACCTTTTTAATGTATTCGTCACTAGTTTTCCTATTTTTCTTGTGCCTCCAAGCAACCAACCAACCAACAAACCAGCCATCTCATCATCTGCTGGAAATATGTGTGTGTGTCTGTGGCCATGTGCCTGTGCCTGTGCCTGTGCCTGTGCCCGTGCCCGTGCCCGTGCCCGTGCCCGTGCCCGTGCCCGTGTCCGTGTCCGTGTCCGTGTCTGTGTGTGAAAGTGTCTTAGGCATTTAGTTCTGTGTGTGAAAGTGTTGCTAAAATTGGTGACAGTCTATTAGCAGGCTAGCTCAAGTAAGTCACTAGACTAGAGACTCATCATAGGATCATATCAAAGGATATTAAAATCAATATAATGATATGTATGAGCATGTTAAAAAAGCCACATTGTGAAAACGGAATATCTCAAAACAAAGTTTATTTTTGTTAAAGTTAGAAAAATAGAAAAAGCAATATTTACAAACTCCAAATAAGCAGCACAATTTTACATAAATTCAACTGTTTCTACCTCTCAAATCATCCAATGTCTGGTTCTAAGCATTCTAACTAAAAAACTGTTGGTATTCAGATATACATTAGAAGATGTGCAATCTCAGTGTTTCCTCGAAAGCAAAATGACCATCATATAGATTGTATCACTTGTTTCTTCACTTGAAAGTCTCTCTCCAGCAGAAAGTCTTCTTTAAAAAAAAAAAAGTTAGCAGTTCATTCAGAGATGAAGGTGGCCTTGACTTGATACAGAACCATGCGGTCAGAAATGGATGTGTTCTGGGGTCAGAGGTCATACTCTGAAATGGATCTGTTGTGGAGTAACATAGCTGCCTTCTTGGTTATGAACCTGAGTTTTATTTGTCTTTCTGGAACCATCTACATTTTTCTCTCACGTCTTCTTCCAGATCTCCTGTTCCATTTCAGAACACAGCCCTGCCACTCATGTCCAGGTAGGACCCCTGGGTGTGTGCGTGGGTGTGCTGGGGCTGTCTGTAAATATGCCTGAGTGGAATGTGGTAGGAGGTGCGGGGGTCCTGACACAACCTTAGAGGGTAGGAGGAGAAAGAGGGATAGAGAGACGGAGGCGCAGTGGAGGAAAGCGAGGGATCCATAGACGGGAGAAAAGAGGAGTGCAGTACCCTCTCTGGCAGGTAGGGGCCACCAGGATTGAACTGGGCACTGGGGAAGGTGCCCATCTCAGCAGAGGGCACTGGAGGGTAGCCACCTGGGGCAGTTCCTGGCAGGTACTGGGGGTATGAGGCAGGGGGCAGGGAGGGAGAGTGGTGGTGGGCAGGGGCCGAGGAAGAGAAAGGGGGGGGTGGGAATGATTGGGCGGGAATCATGGAAGAGGAGGGAATTTGAGGAGGGTTCGAAGCAGAGGCTTGGATGTGGGAAAAGGAAGAAGCAGGGAATGCCATGGGGTAGCCTGGCTGGATCTGAGCAGGATTGGGAAAACCGGGTGCGGTATTTTGGAAAGAGGGATGAGGAGGAGGACAGGAAGGAATGGAAGGAGGGAGAGAGGAGAAAGGATGAGATGAGGCGGGATTGTATGTCTGGCCTGGGTGAGAACCTGGGATGGAGTATGACTGGCCTGGGTGAGGACCTTGGAGGGAGTATGACTGGCCTGGGTGAGGACCTGGGAGGGAGTATGACTGGCCTGGGTGATGACCAGGGAAAGAGTGGGACAAGGCCGGAGCAGGGGCGGGATTCACCATGGAAACGGATGAAGGGATAGAGGAAATGGAGGTAGGGAAGGAAGTGGGACGGGTCGGATCAGGAATCACAGGAGCCGGAGTAGCGAGGTCGGAGCCCGGCGAGCCGGCAGGGGGGTACGGGAAAGCAGAGGATGCATGGCTGTTTGAAGGGCTGGGGTTCGACCCGGACAGAGGAGGGAATGGGAACGCTGTAGCGAGGGGGTTCGCCATGGACTGAGGGGTGATGGGGTGGGGAGCGGAGGTGGGGGTGGAGCTGGGCGGTTGGTGTTCTGAGAATGGGAATGCGGACAGTGGGGTGGAGTTGTGCAGAGAGCTGGGGGTGCATGGGTCAGGATCGGGGTCGGACTGGGGCTGGAGAGGGGGGAAAGGGAAGGCAGTGGCAGCCGTGTTCTGGTCCGCGGGCGGCGCCGAATAGGTCAGGCCCATCTGGGAAAGCTCGCTTTGGGCCTGGTTCATGGGATGGACGGAGGGTTGGAGGGTCTGGAAAGGCGGAGTGGGAAGAGAGGAGCCGAAGGAGGAGTTGTTTGGCGTGTGGGGACTCAGCACGTCTTGATTCTGATTGGCTGGATGGTTAGAGGGGTAGGCTGAGGACGAGGGAGGGGATGGAAGGAGCTGCCCGGATGAGGAACAGGGAGAGATGGAGGGATAGGAGGAGCCTGAGGAGGTGGAGGAAGGAAGGGAGGAGGAGGAGGAGGAGGAGGAGGAGCAGAGGATGGAGTTGTAGCAGGAGGTGGATAGGGAGGAGTGGTCCGAGGAGGAGGAGGTGGGAGAAGAGTGTGAGGAGGGCAGGGGGAGGTGTTCAGGCCTGCCTGAGGAGGTGACGGACGATGTGACTGACGAGTACGAGGATGAACACTGAGGATGGGGAACTGAAGAAAACTGGGATGAATCCGCAAATGGAGTTCCGAAGGACTGGAGGTCAATCATCTGACCCGACCTGAGAGAGACAGAGAGAGAGAGAGAGAGAGAGAGAGAGAGAGAGAGACAGGGAGAGGGATAGAGAGAGAGAGTTAAAAGGCATGGTTTCAATCAAATCATTAAAATAACGTGGAAATTGATTGATTGGTCAGATGATTGGATGAATAATGGTTCATTGATGGTTGACTAGATGATTAGCAAATGGAATAATAAAGCATTTCATTTCATTTCTGGAAATATAATCGTGGAAAGTGCAACTTTTTTTTATTGGAGGACTCACCTGTCAATCAAGCTGTCATTCAGGTCCTCCTGGGAGATGGTTTGTAGTCCACCGTCCATGGAGGCGGGAATCTCTGTGATGTCTGGGATCTGGGTCATTTGGGAGGAGATGAAGGCTTGGCCCAGATTGATTGGCTGATCTGACACAGTTGACCCTGGGAAGGCTTGAGCATCACCATGGAAACCACACGAGGGGTCAGTGATAGAGAGGGAGGAGCCTGTGATTGACAGGATGGGGTTCTGTGGGAGGAGCTCAGTGGAGTCACATGGGTCACAGGGGTCACATGACTCTAAAACAGGAAGAGGAAAAAGATGGAGAGATGATGAGTCGCAGGAAGAATAAAGAAAAGAGTTGTTTGTCTTAATCTTGAGTTTAAACTGTACCCATATCCTACACACATACTATCTCTATGGGGTGGGTTTGTCTTAATCTTGTGTTTAAACTGTATCCATATCCTACACACATGCTATCTCTATGGGGTGGGTTTGGTCGCCATATTCACTCGTAGCTCTTGCTGGTGGCTGGGAGCTTGTCAGTGTCTTGTCATGTTTGGTACATGGAGGTTGTTTGAGTGAACTCACCGATATCCAGGTCATCCATAGGTTCTGTCTGATGGGTGATGACCTTCTTTTTCTGTCTGGTCTCTCTCTGTCTGTCAGAAACACAGGCAAGAAGAGAGCAGTGAGTGTGTGCATGAGAATGTTGTGAAGGTATGTGTGTGTGTGTGTGTGTGTGTGTGTGTGTGTGTGTGTGTGTGTGTGTGTGTGTGTGTGTGTGTGTGTGTGTGTGTGTGTGTGTGTGTGGTATGTGTTACCTCTTGCAGTTCATGCCGTTCTCTCTGAAGCCTTTAGCGAAGGGGTTTGAGTTGATCTTCAGTTCAGTGATCTAGCACAGGACAACACAATGTTCAGGAGGGTAACACAGTACTTTATGCACTAGTAGTGCATGTGAGATTCACTTCTAAGGCAGGGAAACAGTGTTCAGGGGGTTACACAGTCACACTCCAGGCTCAGCTGTAGCAGCTAGCATGATGCCTACAGCTTACCTGTATAACTAGCATATGGCCTACAGCTAATCTGAATAACTAGCATATTGCCTACAGTTTATCTGTATCAAATATTTCCCAAATATTTCCCTCTCCCTCGCCTATCCCATGTACCCGGCCCTGTCTATCCCAGAGTTGGTCTGTCTATCTCTCACTCTTTCTTCTCACATTTTGTTTTTGTTTTTGTGTAAGATAATGATTGCTTTCACTCTCTTACCCTGCTGTTCTGGTAGGCGGTGACGGTGAGGAACTGGGTCTCAGGGAAGGTGAAGGAGTGGCGGGCTCCGCCCCACATCAGCATGTCTCTGGCCTCGATCACGTGCAGACGCGGCTGGTAGCGGTGCAGGGAGTGGAGAATGATCTACAGGAGAGAGAAGAGACAGAGATGAAGATGGAGATGGAGAGGAAGAGAGAGAGATGGAGGTAGAGAGGGATAGAGAGAGAGATGGATAGACGGAGGGAGTTGGAGAGAGAGAGAAGGGAGGGACAGAGGGAGAGATGGAGAGGGAGAGAGACAAAGAGACAGATGGAGAGGGAGATGGAGAAAGGGAGGGAGGGAGAGATGAACAGAAAGCAGGAGTGGGGTTCAATGGCTGAAACTATTAATCTATGGAAATTATTTGCAATTAAATGTTGGTGAGACTTGTTTTGTAGTCACACACACACACAAGCTGTCAGGCCAGGAAAAGTTGTTTTAAAGTGTTTACAGTTACAGTGTGCAAGGTAGGTTGCATGCACACTGACACACACAGTGGCAGTCTCTTTCGCACACACACACACACACACACACACAAACACACACACACACACACACACACACACACACACACACACACACACACAAACACTGTAAAGTGGTGACTCACGTAGCCCTGTGCGTCGAGTGTGTTGTTGGTGAGTTTGGTCCTGTGGAAGGAGATGGTGCGGTTCTGCCAGTGTTCTCCGGTTGC
>NC_137925.1:7667977-7687977 GCF_963457725.1 Sprattus sprattus
GCCAACAGGTGTGTGTCACAGCAGCAGCAGCCCCCTGTGGCTTAGCAGTGCTGTTCAGACCCTCATTACAGCAGCTATTAGCGGCTTGCCCAGCACCTCTGTGTGTGTGTGTGTGTGTGTGTGTGTATGTGTGTGTGTGTGTGTGTGTCTCTCAAGCCTGCCCAGCACCTCACAGGGATGCTATTAGCAGCCTTGTGAAGCAGAGTGTTGAGCTGCAGAGGCAGTAACCAGTAGAAAGTGTTCAATTGTAGATTTATTAAGATGCCGGCTGGTGAACAGACAAGACGAACATTTAACAGAAATAAGATTCCCAAAACAAACAAAAAGATACTTACTCACAAAAATAGCTTGATCCCCAAAAGCACCAGGCATCCTCTCACGTCAGAGGCCCCAAACTACCCTGCCCTTACCTGGATGCAGGTTATGTACTTTAATTTTCTCCTCCCAGGAGTTAACCATTATACAAAAATCTATTATCTAAGCAGACATACATTTTAACTATTAAACATCTATTAAGCATACAACTATTCATATTTTGCATCATTACATGCACAATATGATTTGGCTTCTGACAGCCAGCTTTAAGGATATTATCCTATATGGACCAAAACACCCCTGTCTCAAATGGAACAGTCCATTGTTTGGCGCTTCTGCGAGAATAAGAAAGTGCTGTTAACAACCACTCGCCTTTGACCAGCGTCGGTCATGCTACAGGTAAGCTTCCGTGCTTTAATGTATTCTCAATGTCCATGAGTAATTCTGATCACTGGCTAACAGCACGGCGCCATGCTGTTTCCCCCACGATTACGTTTCACTCCGGTCATACAGCCCAAGAAGCAGTCACGCACAAACCCACTGCACACTCATTTCAACCAAACAATTCCCCAACGTCTTTCTGAAGTGACGGCGCATAATTTCACTCCTTCACATGCTTTCCCAGCATCTCATAGGCTTGAGACAGCACAGGGATGCTACGTGGAGGTGAACATATTGCCCATGATGCATATAGATATTTAGATAATGGCTGTGTCATAAATAGTATTATGATAATACTATTTATGACACAGCCCTTATTTACACTGAAGCCGGCCATTTAGTTGACCATAGCAGCGGTGTGGAGCAACATGTTAGCAATGTATAGTGCTTACATGGCACAAGACATCCCAGTGAGTCTGCTCTTCCTCTGTTATTTTAGTGAGTCAACTCTTTCAACATGTTAGCAATGTATAGTGCTTACATGGCACAAGACATCCCAGTGAGTCAGCCCTTTCTCTGTTATTCCAGTGAGTCTGCTCTTCCTCTATTCTTTTCGTAAGTGTATTTGTAGCTAAAAGGTAATTGTTTTTATAAAATATAAGAGCTTTAAGGCAGTACACCGATATCAGTGGACTGGGAACCTTTCCTATAGAGGCCTACTGACTCCACAGTTGGACATGAATCCTGAATGTCGTCCTGGACGAGACACACAGCGGACTTGAGTGGGACAAGTGTGATGAAAAGTTTAGCGAGGGCACACAAAGCCTGCTAATCTGTCTCAGATCTGATCCAAAGTGAGGGGGTGTGTGGGTTCATATCTGATCTAGAGTGAGGTGGTGTGTGGGTTCATATCTGAGCTAGAGTGAGGGGGTGTGTGGGGTTCAGATCTGATCTAGAGTGAGGGGGTGTGTGGGGTTCTGATCTAGAGTGAGCTGGTGTGTGGGGTTCAGATCTGATCTAGAGTGAGTGGGTGTGTGGGGTTCAGATCTGATCTAGAGTGAGGTGGTTTGTGGGGTTCAGATCTGATCTAGAGTGAGGGGGTGTGTGGGGTTCTGATCTAGAGTGAGGTGGTTTGTGGGGTTCAGATCTGATCTACAGTGAGCTGGTGTGTGGGGTTCTGATCTAGAGTGAGGTGGTTTGTGGGGTTCAGATCTGATCCTGAGTGAGGTGGTGTGTGGGTTCAGATCAGACCGCCACTGGTTCTACGTCTGCATGACTTGGCTGACGGACTTGTCATATCGAGAACGAGACTGAGGTCAGTCACAGGGTTTCCTGAGGAGATGTGCAGGGGCGTGATTCCGCTCACTCTGCTGCTCTTCCTCCTTCTGGGGAACTCTGCCGTTGCTCTCGGGGGTTTCGGCATGATGTAGCATCTCACGTCTTCCCCAATAACCACAGCAGACACACAGCTGACAAACAGCTGAGCTGGTTAGGGCTGCTGGTATGTTTCATGTCCAAAAGTCCAAACTGTAGTCTGGCGCTGAGCTGAACCTGATCTGGACCTGCTGAACATTTCACTGTGTTGAGCTTTCATGTATCATTTCACTGTGTTGAGCTTTCATTTTTCATTTCACTGTGTTGAGCTTTCATTTTTCATTTCACTGTGAGCTTTCAACTACAAATCTCCTGTTCTTTTTCTCCCATAGAAACACAGCTGTTCAGTAACGGATACAAATAAAACATAAAATAAACATTTACTACATAGATAAGAGGAATATAACAATGACAATAAAACAACGACATAGGCTATTTACTAAGAGCATCACTGCAGTTCCATTATTATTATTTGATTTAGGCTCATGTACATGTGAATGTGTTTGAAACAGCACTGTATGGTAAGTGTTTGGATATCGCAGTCACAGTAATGTTTGTATGTGTATTAACAATATGTTACACATAATAGAGATGCTGTGTTAGTTTGTGATGTTATGAACATGTTGGGGTGGGTTATCCCCTGATCCCCTGATCTGTGGAGGCTTGACCAGTTTACATGCAACGCCACGCTGTCATCTGACCGGAGCATCCCTTTCCACCATAGGTTAACCCCATGACTGCTGGCAAACCACATAGACAAGCAGGCCTTCCCTCTTCTTCCATCAGACAAATGCAAACACACGCACGTGCACACACACATGCACACATACGCACACATACGCACACATGCACACACACGCATGCACACGCACACACACACACACACACACACACACACACACACACCATCCAAAATACCCGCCCACCAGGCTTTGGACGAGACATAGCATCATCAGGGTATAAATTAGAGAACAGGCAGACTGATTTCACACTCATCAGCAACAGTCAGAGCGAGAAGTGCTGACCTTGGACAGAGAGGGCTCAAAAAAGGCAAGTTCAGAAATGTGACTGTGTGTGTGTGCGCTCATTGCAAACTAACAGTTACTAACGGTTCTCAGCAAACTATTTGTACTTGGTAGCCTCCTCATGTTTCACCCAAGTGACAAGCAGGATGTAGATCACTAGGGACACTGCTTCATGAGCAGGTAGAGAGCTAGTAACGCTTCTCGGAGTGTTTGGGATTCTTTTCTGACTTTTTGTCTTCTTTCGACTGGGCAGCTCATGGTGGTTGCCGTGGTAATCGAGAGTACTTAGATATTGGGCTGTTGAAGGTTATGTTCTCAGTGTGACATGTTTCTCTCTTTAAACCAGGGTGTGATTATCAGCAACGTTCAACGTTCATCAGCGTGCCAGTATGGATACTACAGTGGTTCTGCTCTGCTGCCTGGCGGCTCTGGTATTGTACGTTCTCTCCTCACTGTTCCTGCTACGGAACCCGCAGATCCTTCACACCAGGAAGCATCTGGCGTTCTCCGCTCGGAACATAGCACACAGAGGAGGTAGGACCTGTCTCACAGGCAGCACACCATCTGGACATCAGCCATGTTAACCTACTAGCTACTGACAATGGACAAGATGTTTTCAAAATACATTTGATACATATATCAACATTCCTATTAAATAAACGCTAAAATAAGTACTTTTTTTACTTGGTTGAGAAACATATTATGATTACACTCATTCTTCACCCTTCTACCTGTCCCAGGATCGAAGATGACCTTCATGTCATTACATTCAGCATGTTCATTTATCTGACTATCTGGGATTAAACATATTCGTTAATCTGACTTGATCTGATATTGAACATATTCATTAATCTGACTTGATCTGATATTGAACATATTCATTAATCTGACTTGATCTGATATTGAACATATTCATTAATCTGACTTGATCTGATATTGAACATATTCGTTAATCTGACTTGATCTGATATTGAACATATTCATTAATCTGACTTGATCTGATATTGAACATATTCATTAATCTGACTTGATCTGATATTGAACATATTCATTAATCTGACTTGATCTGATATTGAACATATTCGTTAATCTGACTTGATCTGATATTGAACATATTCATTAATCTGACTTGATCTGATATTGAACATATTCATTAATCTGACTTGATCTGGTATTGAACATATTCATTAATCTGATTTGATCTGATATTGAACATATTCATTAATCTGACTTGATCTGATATTGAACATATTCATTAATCTGACTTGATCTGATTTTGAACATATTCGTTAATCTGACTTGATCTGATATTGAACATATTCATTAATCTGACTTGATCTGATATTGAATTTATTCATTAATCTGACTTGATCTGATATTGAACATATTCATTAATCTGACTTGATGTGATATTGAACATATTCATTAATCTGACTTGATCTGATATTGAACATATTCATTAATCTGACTTGATCTGATATTGAACATATTCATTAATCTGACTTGATCTGAGATTGAAACTGAAACACGTCTGGCCTGATCTGAGATTGAAACTGAAACACATGTGCAAACTAATCTTGTCAATGCCAGTTGTCAGTGCTGACTGAAACTGGCAAACTTCTCATAGCTGAACATCCAATCAATCTTTTAAAAGGTATTTGACAGCTGTGTCAGTGGTATTTGACAGCTGTGTCAGTGGTATTTGACAGCTGTGTCAGTGATGATCGACAGCTGTGTCAGTGATGATTGACAGCTCCTCTGTGTTTGTCAGGGGCTGGAGAGAGGATTGAGAACACCATTGAGGCATACACTCAGTGAGTCACGTCTTCTTTCACTTTCACTCTCTGTCTTCCCTCAACGTTTGCTTTCAGCTCCTCTCCCTCTCCTCTGTCTCTCCCTCCATCTCTCCCTCCATCTCTTTCTCATTCTCTTCTCTCTCTCCCTCCATCTCTCTCTCATTCTCTTCCCTCTCTCCCTCCATCTCTCATTCTCATCTCTCTCTCCCTCCATCTCTCTCTCATTTTCTTCTCTCTCTCTCCATCTGTCTCATTATCTTCTGTCTCTCCCTCCATCTCTCATTCTCTTCAATCTCTCTCCATTTCTCTCAAAAAAATGTCTCTCTATCTGACCATTTCTCTCTCATTCTCCTGTCTCTCCCTCCATCTTTCTTTCATTCTCTTCTGTCTCCCCCTCCATCTCTCTTTCATTATCTTCTCTCTCTCCATCTCTCTCTCATTCTCTTCTGTGTCTCCCTCCATCTCTCTCTTATTCTCTTCTGTCTCTCCCTCCATCTCTTTTTCTCATTCTTTTCTTTCTATCTGACCATCTCTCTCTCATTCGCTTCTGTCTCTCCCTCCATCTCTCTCTCATTCTCTTCTCTCTCTCCATCTCTCTCTCATTATTTTCTTTCTATCTAACCATCTCTCTCTCATTCTATTCTGTCTCTCCCTCCATCTCTCTCTCATTCTCTTCTGTCTCTCCCTCCATCTCTCTCTCATTCTCTTCTCTCTCTGACCATCTCTCCCTCATTCGCTTCTGTCTCTCCCTCCATCTCTCTCTCATTCTCTTCTGTCTCTCTGACCATCTCTCCCTCATTCGCTTCTGTCTCTCCCTCCATCTCTCTCTCATTCTCTTCTGTCTCTCTGACCATCTCTCTCTCATTTGCTTCTGTCTCTCCCTCCATCTCTCTCTCATTCTCTTCTGTCTCTCCCTCCATCGCTCTCTCATTCTCTTCTGTCTCTCCCTCCATATCTCTCTCATTCTTTTCTTTCTATCTGACCATCTCTCTCTCATTCTCTTCTGTCTCTCTGACCATCTCTCTCTCATTCGCTTCTGTCTCTCCCTCCATCTCTCTCTCATTCTCTTCTGTCTCTCTGACCATCTCTCTCTCATTCGCTTCTGTCTCTCCCTCCATCTCTCTCTCATTCTCTTCTGTCTCTCCCTCCATCTCTCTCTCATTCTCTTCTGTCTCTCTGACCATCTCTCTCTCATTCTCTTCTGTCTCTCCCTCCATCGCTCTCTCATTCTCTTCTGTCTCTCCCTCCATCTCTTACCATGTATCTTTCTATCCAGCTCTCTCCCTCTATCTCTCCCTCTCTCCATCTGTTAATCTCTGGCCACGTATCTGTCTATCCCAGTCTCTTCCTCTATATCGCTCTCTCTCTCCATCTGTCTGTCTCTAACCATGTATCTTTCTATCCAGCTCTCTCCCTCTATCTCTCCCTCTCTCCCTATCTGTCCATCTCTGACCATGTATCTGTCTATCCCGCTCGCCTTTAGTGCTGTTGCGGTGGGAGCAGACATGTTGGAGCTGGACTGTCACATGACTAAGGACGGTCAGGTGGTCGTGTCACATGATGAGAACCTCAGCAGACAGACAGGAAATGATGTCATGATCTCTTCATTGAACGTGCAGGTGCAGGGCTCTACGCTAAGGTTTTTCCCAAGGAGCACATGTGCTCCTAAATGAAAAAATGTAGGAGCACACAAAGAAATTTAGGAGCACAGCAGGTTTTTTTTACACGGAAGCAAAGCATGTCATACTCATTTGCGACCTATAGTTCCAAACATTGTATTTTCCAACTTTTAACCCCATTCATGTTCAGTTATTCCAAAGCAATTTAGATGGTAAATTGATCAAATTATTCAGTATCTAACGTAAGCAACACTTTTACTGTATAGCTAGAGAGCACGTGTATCACATTGGTTTATAGTCTGTCAAATTAGTTCTAGTTATTGGTGTTCGTTGGCATACAAAGTTAGTCTTCTCTTATAAGCCTAGTTAGTACATCTGATTAGAGCTAGCAACAATTAATTGCAGATGATGGGGTCCCCTATCTCCGTGTTCATTTTGGCATATATTTTAGATTCAGTCTTAAGACAAAAATGCATATTAGTTTTAGTCACATTTAGTCATAGTTATCCTTCTTAGTTTCAGTCTAGTTTTCAAAAACTCATTACAATTTTGTCTAGTTTTAGGCACATTTAAAATTCCATATTATAGCCACATTAAACTCCTACCCTTCTCAGGCCAAGGGACCTCCTGTGTTGTGTCTACTGCATAGTAGTCTAGCTTGCAGTACCAAATTGTGGATGCAATTAGTCGATACAGATCTCATGCCTACAGCTGAATTCCAATTAAATCAATGTAAATAATAATTTAAGGCAATACTTGATTAACAGAATTATCATTCAAATATATGAGAATACATGTTCTCCTCATGTTTAATATTTATATTATATAATATTGTTGGCTAATCTCATGGGCTGTTTGCAATAAAAAAAAAAAAGAAATTTCCCCACGTACGACTACTAGGCGAATGTTTAGCCTAAATGCACGTATCGTATAGCCTACTGTTGTTTATCTGTAACGTTTTAGTTGGCTAGGTTACTTTTTCCAGAAGGGATCATAAAGCAGTAGTAGACTTACGTAACTTTTATATTAAATTCAAAGAGATGGTGTATGCTGATTGCTGAAGAACATTCGGGAGAAAAAGCAGCAAAGAAGTTTGACATTGACCCGAGAGGAATGCGATAGGCTACGACTAGCAGGTGGAGGTAGAAAGAAAATTAGGCTGGATATCAAACCAGCTCGTTGAATAAATGTTTTCAGTCCGCGATAAGCATAATAGTGTCTAGAAAAATGATTTAATTCAAGGCTTTGGAAATCGTTTCCTCCGTGACTGACAGTGGAGACCATAATTCCGATGTTTATTTTTTACGTTGACACCCCGACCTAAAGCGTTACGCTGGGTGCCCACGGTAGATATGTCTTGCGTTTAGTCGGTACGCGAAAAGTCGGCTGGGGGGCGTGGTAAACAACAATCAATGTAATGTTATATGAAACTTATTAGCAGCCAGCTAGCTAGCTAGCCACTATGTGTTATAATGGGGGTTTCGGTTAAAGTTGTAGCGGCAAGCTAGCAGTAATAGTTCAGCAATAGTTCAGAGTTCAGTTAAGATGTTGTGCTGATTACTTTAATTTATAATTTGTGTACTTATTCTATCTTAACCATATCAGCCAGTTCAATCACGAAAACGTTGTATGTAACATATTTAGCAGCTAGCTAGCTACAATGCTACAATGTGTTTTCAATGGGGTTTCGCTCATAGTATTAGCGACAAGCTAACTAAATGTTGAGAGCTTAATTTAAGCTCTACAATATTCAGTTTGACCTCACAGTATTCGTGTAGCATGTAAACAACAAACCGAGTCAATTAGACGTATACAAGTCGTGTAGATAACCTTTATTCACATAAAATATGTCACGGTAAATGAGTCCCGATGTCCGCCATCTTGTTTCAAATTTTTTGTTTACTCCCGCCCCTATGAGCTACGTTGACTTCCAAATCACACACACGCCGAACTGATTGGCTCTCAGCAGGCAGCAAGTCGCCTTCATTTGCATAGAGTTAAAAAATCCCCAACTTTTAGCAGCCAGGAGAGCCGACTTTTTCCTCAGCCGTTGTCGGCAGCCGACAAGTCGCCTCCATTCTATCCCAATGAGAGCGACATAAAGTCGTGTCCCGTGGGCATCCACCGTTACGCGATGTGCAGGAAGTGTTGAACGCATATGCAATGAATTCCATAGCCTACTGCAATTATGCCCATTATTTAAATAATTCAATTCTATAACAGAAGATAAGTAAGAAATAAAGTCCTGCCCCAAATAAAGGCCGGTGCGCTGTGCAGCCTAAGTAAATACAAGCCCCAGCCACTATTTGAGGATTTACGGTACTCTCTTTTTATATGGCTCTGGCCCATTGGTTGCGAATCGTCGCTCTCATTTGCAGGAAGTTCAGCGCGTCATCTTGATATGTTCACATCAGTCGCAACCCTGTCACTTGTTTCCATGTGAAATCAATGGAATGCTTCACTTTTTGGCGCTGTATTGACAACTGTCTGTCACTCGCACACTGTGCTCGTAAATAATTTTTCAAGTTCGCACGTACCTATTTTTAGGCGCATATGCGAGTGAAATACTCGCACTGTAGAGCCCTGCAGGTGTGAATGCAACTGACTGTGGGCCTGCTCCCGTGGTTCAGAATAGCTGCATCTCTAGTTTGTGTGTGTGTGTGTGTGTGTGTGAGTGTGTGTGCGTGTGTGTGTGTGCGTGTGTGTGTGTGTAATTATAAGATGACAGCTACAGTCTGCTTGCAGGGTACTGAGTCGGTGATCTGCTCCTATCTTTCAGGAACTGCCCCTCTATAAAGAGAGACTGGAGGTCACATTCAACACAGGTATGTCTCATTTGTTGGTCTCATTTCTTATCTGCATGGAATGACAGCATTATATATATATTATGTATTTTTCCTATGCTGGCACTGTCATCTGTGTGGTTGCTATGGTGATGTCCATGTTGATATAGAGGGCATTTCAATGTCAAGACCGTTATGTCCTGGTGCACACGGTGGTGCGTTCTCAACTTTCCACTAAACCCTAGTTCAGCTCACTGGTGTCTCTCTCCACTGATCCCTAGTTCAGCTCACTGGTGTCTCTCTCCACTGATCCCTAGTTCAGCTCACTGGTGTCTCTCTCCACTGATCCCTAGTTCAGCTCACTGGTGTCTCTCTCCACTGATCCCTAGTTCAGCTCACTGGTGTCTCTCTCCACTGATCCCTAGTTCAGCTCACTGGTGTCTCTCTCCACTGATCCCTAGTTCAGCGCAGCCTTTGAAGGATCTCACAGTCATTAAGACAATAATGTGAAAACACAGTGAGTCACAGTGAGTCGAACGAGAAGGTTGCCTCTGACGACCTCTCCTGGTCTACAGGTCACTACAGCACGGGAGAGGACAGGAAGTTTGTGCTGTTAGAGGATGTCTTCAAGACATTCCCCACAATTCCCATCAACATCGAGGTCAAGGTGGAGGACGACAAGCTCATAGAAAAGGTCAACACTCTTAATTTCACATTTGTGACCAATGTTTTTTTTATTCTGAGGTAGTTCTTTGCCTTTCTTACAGTTTTTCAAAAACACAGATAAAGTGTAATCTGTTTCTAAGGTTTTATCCTACTGTGTACTGAACTTGATGAATGTATATGAATGTTTTTCTTAAATGTAAACCAAAACCAAACTAATATCAATCCACGTGTGTGTGTGTGTGTGGGGGGGGGGTGTGTGGGTGTGTGGGTGTGTGGGTGTGTGTGCGTTTGTGTACTAATTTCTGTCCATCTCTGTGTCTTGCTTTAGGTTGCATCTTTGGTAAGGACTTACGGGAGAGATGCCATCACTGTATGGGCCACAGAAAGCAATGACCTCTTGTTCAAATGCAGGAAACAGGTACACAGTATTTGTGTGTGTGCGTGTGCGTGTGCGTGTGCGTGGGCGCATGCGCGTGCGTGTGCTTGTGTGTGTGCTTGAGGTCACTGTTAGCTCAGAGGTATATGTATGGTATGAAAATACTCACTGCTTGTGTTTGTGTCTATCTATATGTGTGTGTGTGTGCATGTTTGTGTGTGTGTGTGTGTGTGTGTGTGTAGAACTCAGCCATGCCGTACATGTTCACCTTGAGGAGAGGCCTTATGCTGCTGCTGTTCTTCTACACTGGCCTGCTACCCTTCATACCACTGAGAGAAAACCTGCTGCAGTTCTACCTGCCTAGAGTCTTCAACAGGTGTGTGTGTGTGTGTGTGTGTGTGTGTGTGTGTGTGTGTGTGTGTGTGTGTGTGTGTGTGTGTCTGCAGCACTTCTACATAGCCTAGTCTTCAGTGCTGCATGCCTGCCTGTAGTGTGTGTGTGTGTGTGTGTGTGTGTGTGTGATGCAGCTGTCTAAATCCTCTCTTCCTGTCTCCACAGGAAGTACATTCCTGATGAGACCTTCCTGAGAAACAGACTGGTCATCCTCTTCATAGAGATGTGAGAACACAAGGCCTACACATTCCAACAGATGCTTAGCTAAACAACTGTGCTAGCTTCTTTTTCAGCTGAACTGGATATTTAAAACTGAATTTAAATGTGTTTGTATACACAGTAGCAGTTCATCCAGGAATCAGGGAACATTTTGTTGTAGTGTAAAAAACCAATGTGTTGAGTGAACCTGTGTTTTTTTAGACCGTTGAATTGTGTCTGAAAATGGTAACATCAGGACTGTGCTCTGTGCTAAAATGACTACTGAGGGATCTGTCTCTTTATTACTCTCTCACTTTATTACTCTCTCTCTCTTTATTCCTCTCTCTCTCTCTTTATTCCTCTCTCTCCATGTCTCACGCTCTTCCTGTCAGGCTGACAATGAGAAAGGCTTTGTTCCAGCACCTGGTGAAAAGAGGAATCGAGGTACATTTTAATGTTGTGTCTTTGCACCTTAAAGTAACACTATGCAACAATTAAACTTCAGGATTAGGGTTAGGATAAGCAGTTGAAAAAGCAGTTGAAAAAAATTGGGGGTGCTACAATGACTTAATATGGAGAATCGCCTCCGTGCCATTGCCATACCAAGGTCCATAGGCATATAACCGCTAAATGTAAGATTGCCTAACGCTGCCCGGCTTTCTGCTGTCTGCCGAACTAGTAAGTAGCTTATTTGTTGTCTTGCTTTGTCTTGTGTATGTAAGATTGCCTAACGCTGTCCGGCTTTCTGCTGTCTGCCGAACTAGTAAGTAGCTTATTTGTTGTCTTGCTTTGTCTTGTGTTGCACTTGCTTGCTTGATGTTTGACTGTGTTAGGACAGTTGTTGAGTAGTTTGTCATAATGTCAAAGTCAGCACATTTCAAGAGATTTCGTTAGTTTAAGCCGCTAGCATATCGTTAGCAAATAGCAATTGATCCGGAATGCTTCTTGAGCCAGCTTCATATGATTCATCAACCATGCTATAGTCTAGGTCTGTCAATTCAATCTACTAGACCCACGTGGGTCATCAGTTTGGTCATCATGCCCTGGGTCTTAACGTCCCTCTCGTTCCTTCCCTTCGTCTGTCCCACGTGGGTCATCAGTTTGGTCATCACGCCCTGGGTCTTAACGCCCCTCTCCTTCCCTCCGTCCCACAGGTGCAGCTGTTTGTGTGCAACGAGGACAGCGACATAGAGGCCGCTTTTGCAGTGGGGGCGACAGGAGTGATGACTGACTACCCCTCCCTCTTATCCGACTGGCTGCGGAAACACCCCAACATTCCACCCAGCTCTGTCATCAAGGCTCAAAATCCGTGACCTTACAGACACACACAAATAATTTCCCATGTAACTACAGCACTTTAAAGCGTATTTTTTTATTCATTTAAAATGTATTTCTATGTGTATTATATGTTACTGTATGGACCAGTGGCATGTTGCTCTGACACCTGTCAGTATAGGATATGTGTTGCACACATTTTTTTATAGGTTTGTGAAACTGTGTTTTTAATGTCAAAAGTATGATTAAATCAAACTATAAATCTCCTCGACTTGTTGCACTGAGGATTTTTCATCTATTTGTGGACAAACTGCTGGGATCGGACATGACCCGTCAGTGTCCTTCTTATTTAGTGCACAAAGACATGACTCCTGTCAGTGACCTTCTTATTTAGTGCACAAAGACATGACTCCTGTCAGAGTCCTTCTTATTTAGTGCACAAAGACATGACTCCTGTCAGTGTCCTTCTTATTTAGTGCACAAAGACATGAGCCCTGTCAGTGTTTTCCTCTTATTAAGTGCACAAAGACTTTACTTGCTCCGTGTGATTCTGCTGAGTTTAAGTCCAAAGAAAAGCACAGGTTATGACCTCTAGTTTATTAGTGCGCATGAGAAACACATAAACTCTGTTCAAACACACATTTGACATACAGTCATCTAAGTAACGTTATCCAAAAGAAAGCCACTGTTCCTGGTGAACTTGTAGATAACGACGTCAAACTGTTGGAAGTCAGTTAGTTCTCTGCAACTGGTGTCATCAACTCAGGCTGATTGGTCAAACAACCTCAAGGGGGTCTCTGTCACTCTTGGAGATTGCGACGGTTACAGACTCTGGCAAGCGGATGGTCAGCCTCTCTTTGAACATTGCCAGGAAACCACGTTCACTGTTACTATGGTCACTGAGTATCACATTGGTTCCCTTGGCGACAGCATCCAGGACCTCATGGTGAGACATCTCACCTGGTAGACATACAAAAAACAAAACAATCAACAGGCAAACTGACCAATAGAAATACTAAAAGACCAACAATCAACTGGTGTGAATAAGGTGTGTGTGAGGTAAGAGTGCGTACATGGTGTGAATAGGGTGGGTGGGTGTGTGTGTGTGTGTGTGTGTGTGTGTGTGTGTGTGTGTGTGTGTGTGTGTGTGTGGGGCTCACCTGTGATGTACAGGTCTGCTTTAACTCCTTGTAGCACAGATGCTCCTGACCCCGCACACACTGCTACTGTGCTCACAGAGGACTCTAGAGAAACATCAACACAAACACACTTAATTAACACACACACACACATCAACACACACTCTCAAAGACATTCACACACATCAACACACACTCTCAAACACATACACACACATCAACACACACACACTTAATTACACACACACACACACACACACACACACACACACACACACACACACTTAAACACAAACACACACCACACAAGACAACACACACTCTCAAACACATACACACACATCAACACACACTCTCAAAGACATTCACGCACACATTAACACACACTCAAACACATACACACACTTAAACACATCAACACACACTCTCAAACACACACACACACCACACAAGACAACACAGAGCTCCTCTCACTTTCCTCTTTTCTTCTTCTTCTTCTTCTTCTCCTCTCCCCCCCTCCCTCCCACCCTCTAATCTTCCCCCCATTCTATCTCTTCTAAACTGTGTCTCTCCTTCTCTCTCCCTCCCTCTCTCTCTCCCACCCTCTCTCTCTTCTTCCCCCCTCCTTCTCTCCCTCTCTCTCTCCCTCCCTCCCTCCCTCCCTCTCTCCTCACCTGTGGTTCTCTGATGCCCGAGCGCCAGCCTCAGGTGAGGCAGACCCAGGTGAGATTTCATCCGCTGGACCGCCATCGCCACGGTTACGGGCTCGTCCAGGACGCACAGCCGTCCCTGCCCACAGCCCAGGAGGGGCGCCTGAGGATGGAGGGACGGAGGAGAGATGAGAGAACAAGAATACAGAGAAGAAGAAGAAAACGTGGAAGCCGTCTCTGTGATAGACGATAGCAGACCAGTTTCATGGCTTCTTGCTTGTGTTACATATTTCGTCTATAGGGGAGGTGAGGTGAGGGGGGTGGGGTGAGGTGAGGTGAGGTGAGGTGAGGTCGGGTGAGGTGAGGTGGGGTGGGGTGAGGTGAGGTGAGGTGAGGTGAGGTGAGGTGAGGTGAGGTCGGGTGAGGTGAGGTGGGGTGGGGTGGGGTGAGGTGAGGTGAGGTGAAGTGAGGTGGGGTGAGAGTATCCATGGTCAGGCCGTGCTCAGATCAGACGTCACGGTAACTTACCGGCTGCAGCTGTGTGATGCTCAGGCTCGGGCTCACTGCTGCATGTCCTACCAGCATCTGAACACAGGGGGTCAGCGCTGAGCCAGCACAGGTCACACTCACATGGTAGCCATCAGGCTCCGACCTGAGGCAGATACACAACAGGAAAGAGAGGGAAGCACAGGGGGAAACAAGAGAGAGAAGAGGAGAGAGAAAACAGTCAGTGGATGGAGAGACTGGAGAGACGAAGGATGAGAAACTGATGGATGAAAGGAAAAGAGCTGGACAGTGACGACTACAGGAAGTAGAGTCTGCTCTCCCAGCGCAGTCAGACAGACAGACAGTGACGACTACAGGAAGTAGAGTCTGCTCTCCCAGCGCAGTCAGACAGACAGTGACGACTATAGGAAGTAGAGTCTGTTCTCCCATCACAGACAGACAGACAGACAGACAGACAGGCAGACAGACAGACAGACAGACAGACAGTGACGACTACAGGAAGTAGAGTCTGTTCTCCCAGAGCAGACAGACAGACAGACAGTGAAGACTACAGGAAGTAGAGTCTGTTCTCCCAGAGCAGACAGACAGACAGACAGACAGACAGACAGACAGACAGTGACGACTACAGGAAGTAGAGTCTGTTCTCCCAGAGCAGACAGACAGACAGACAGTGAAGACTACAGGAAGTAGAGTCTGTTCTCCCATCACAGACAGACAGACAGGCAGACAGTGACGACTACAGGAAGTAGAGTCTGTTCTCCCAGCGCAGACAGACAGACAGACAGACAGACAGTGACGACTTCAGGAAGTAGAGTCTGTTCTCCAGTGGCTGCCGGTGCCAAAGTGCTGTAGTTCCCCTCAGGCCCTCACACACACACACACACTGTCTGGGGTCCTCAATGGCCACACACACACTCTCTCTCTCTCTCTCTCTATATATGGTGTACTGGAGTGAGTTGCGCCTTTAGAGAGCACATGAGGCAGCAGTAATCAACCACACGCAACACAGCTGCAAATTGTCCAGTAGCTTCATGAAGAAGACTCTGATGGCCACACACGCTCACTCACTCTCTCTCTCTCTCTCTCTCTCTCTCTCTCTCTCTCTCTCTCTCTCTCTCTCTCTCTCTCTCTCTCTCTCTCTCTCTCTCTCTCTCTCTCTCTCTCTCTCTCTCTCTCTCTCTCTCTCTCTCTCTCTCTCTCTCTCGTACTGGAGTGAGTTGCGCCTGTGGTGCTATTAACTGATTAACTGAAGTCTTGCTGTTTGGCGTAGGAGATGTTTCTTGGACCCATGAGTCACTGTGTGTGTGTTTTTGTGCCTGTGGTACCTAACAGTGGTGTTACGTGTGTCTCTGTGTGTGTGTGTGTGTGTGTGTGTGTGTGTGTGTGTGTGTGTGCGCCCGCTTATTACCCAACAGTTTTGTGCTCTGTGTATGTGTGTGTGCGTGCGTGCTGCGTGCGTGCGTGCGTGCGTGTGTGTGTGTGTTTATGCGTGCATTACCCAACAGTGATGTGCTCCGTGTGTGTGTGTGCGTGTGTGTGTGCGTGTGTGTTACCTAACAGTGGTGTGGTGCTGTAGGTTGCTGGTCTGCGTCTCTTTCAGGTCGGCCATGATGACATTGAGCTGCTCTTGATTCCTAACGCAGAACTCCAGCTTGTGCCTCTGGGGGGCGCTGGAGAGGGCCTGACTCAGCACAGACACACTCCCACTACCTGAGGAAGGGAAGACCATAGCTTTGACTCAGCACAGACACACTCCCACTACCTGAGGGAGGGAAGATCATAGACATACATATCTATATAAGTCTATGGGGAAGGCCACAACACAACCGTCTTACATTTCCCCAAATCAGAGCAACACCAAGGCCACAGTCAAATAGCCCTTTTTACTTAGAAGGGTTCCTTACTGAGTGAAATGACACAGAAATATCTAAGTGGCAGGCATGATAAGAGCTGGTTGAATTATCTAAACACTGAAGGAAAGGTGCTTAAGTGCTCTTTCCTATCTCCTTGAGCATAGGGGTACACTGGAAAGGTGCTTAAGTGCTTCCTTTCCTATCTCCTTGAGCATAGGGGTACACTGGAAAGGTGCTTAAGTGCACTTTCCTATCTCCTTGAGCATAGGGGTACACTGGAAAGGTGCTTAAGTGCTTCCTTTCCTATCTCCTTGAGCATAGGGGTACACTGGAGCGTCCCTGATGGAAGGAAAGGAGATAATGCCTTTCCACTATTCCTTGCGGCAGGAAGATTTAAAGATCTGCCATTGCATAATTACTAAGTCTGAGTGTGAGTGCAGTCGGATTCTCTTGGCACCACGGTTGTCTTTGCCGGAGTCCTTCTTCTTCACAGCTTTCCTTTTCCTTGACCTTGAGTAAACGTCATGAGGTCAAGGAAAGTTGTGGAGGAGAAATCATAAGGACTTTGGAAAAGCCAGCCGTGGCGCTATAACAATCCAACTGCTCTTAAACTAGGCTTCAATATTTTGCTACGTTATGCAATGTTGCAATTGAATGTTGCTGCCGCAAATAATTGTGGCACGGCATTACTTCCTTTCCTTTCGTAGAGGATGGAGACTATGTGACTGCAGCGCAGGTCTGTTGAGTATCTCAAGAGGACCAGGAGCAGGAGCAGTAAGGGAAGTGATGTCAGAAACCAGGTTAGAGAGCCAGCAGCAGTAAGGGAAGTAATGTCAGAAACCAGGTTAGAGAGCCAGCAGCAGTAAGGGAAGTGATGTCAGGACAGGAGCCATGTTTTGAAAGCCAGCAGCAGTAAGGGAAGTGATGTCAGAAACCAGGTTAGAGAGCCAGCAGCAGTAAGGGAAGTGATGTCAGGACAGGAGCCATGTTTTGAAAGCCAGCAGCAGTAAGGGAAGTGATGTCAGAAACCAGGTTAGAGAGCCAGCAGCAGTAAGGGAAGTGATGTCAGGACAGGAGCCATGTTGGACAGCCGGGACAGGAGAGCATATTGTGCATACATGCAGCAGTAGAGATGGTAAATAGAACACAGCAACAGAAATACTGGAGATATCTTACCCATTCCTCCGATCAGCCAATCATTGACCCCGCCCTTGATGCTGTCCCACGAGGTGTGAGGAGCGTAGACGGCCATCCCATTCTCCACTGCCCTCACAGCCAATCGCTGCTTCCAGTTTTTCTGCACCAAGCGCTTGATTGGCTGAAAAAGTGGCGGGTGGTAGGAGATGATGAGGTCACAGGCCATGGCCTCCGCCTCGTCCATGACTGGCATTGTGAGGTCATTGGTCAGCAGGATGGTTTTGATTGGACGGGGTTTGCTGGGCTCCACCAATAAGCCAACGTTATCCCACGACTCGGCCAAAGAGAGCGGAGCGAGCTGCTCCAAAACATCCAGCACTTCCTTCAGATCCATCACTCCAGCGGGACGGACAGAAGAAGAGAGAGAACGAGGGATGAAAGAGTGGTGAGGGGTTCCGGAGAAAGAGGGAGGAAGACGATGATGTGGACAGGGATGGGAAGAGGCTGAAGAATGAAGGGAGGGATGCTGAGGACTAAAGGGAAGTGTGCGATGGGGGAACAACGATGAAGAAAAGAACTGATAGAAAGAGAAGGTCGAGTCAGCCAGAGGTCTCTTGATGGGAACTGGGTTGTAGGGGCAGCACAGGAGTAAGACTCTTTCAGCACACAGAACCGTTCTACAGCCAAAGAACATGAGGATGACAGAGGAACCTAAGATGAGAGAGAACACCTTATCATTACGGATAGCAAAAGAACTTACACATCAAACTTAGATTAAAATCTTTAAAATGATCTAGGATTAGATAAATAAATAAAACCAGACTCAGGTATGGTGAATTATGTGTTCTGATACAGTCCAAATTACTTGTATGAGGTGACTTAGAAATCTATCTTCATTTCCCGTTCAAAAGTAGCCTAATGACAAAACACCCCCTTACTTCCTACAACAAACACAGCTCATGTATGAGCAACTCTCGGTCAGATTCGAAAGGGTTAATTTTCATGCAAGGACATACAAAACATATGCTATTAAATACGTCATCATGAAGATGCAAAGGTATAATGTTAAATCGAAACAAAACTGCACCGAATATAGTCTACAACTCAGATGGTTCGGGAATGGGCACAATCGTTCAATAATTCAGAACAGTGCTAAAACGAGTGAGCTCCATCAGTGATAGCTTCAAGAGACCACTTAGCGGCACTACATGAACACTCCTACTGATCTACTTACAAGGCAAGGTAATTAAGCAACTGACATTTGACTTGCAACGTTAGGCTACGCTAGGCACATGCAGGATCCTACGCAGGATCCTGCTTTGCAAGTAGCCTATGACATGCAAGGACGACAAATGCGCAATTGAAATGTTATGTACCTTTACACCGTACAAAACACACAAGTGGGTTACTTTATCATTTCAGGTCTATGAAAACTTATTCAAGCACTTCACATAATACAAGCAACACTTCCACCTCATGTAGCGTCAGATCCAGTTTCAGCCTTTAACTGACCAATCAGATGCGACAGCTTGAATCGACGTTTCTTCCGGTGCTTTTCACTCGACTGACGGTATTTGTAGTTTTTTTATAACTAACCTGACTAAATACCTTTCTGACTCTGATAAGGCCTGTGTCGTTGTAACACATGTTAGTGCGCCAACGGCTGAACATTTGCAGTTAAACAAACACACGCACAGTTTAATTCGTGTAATGCTTATATATATTTAACAGTTCTGCTGCTCAACTGGTGGAGCAAGTGCCATCAACACCAAGCTCATAAATTGGATACCCAGTAGCATACTGAAAAACAAAACATTTATGCCTGTGCTACGCTGACAGTTGTTTTGAATAATAGCATCTGTGAAATTATTAAATGCAATTTCATGTCACATGTGTTCTTTCAGCTAATCAGACCCTCAGAGAGAATTGAAATGGATCCATTTGCATTTTTTTGACAGGGATTTGACATTGAGGAAATTAAAGTTTGTAAATCCCGAATGGGAGGAGTAATGGGAACAACAGGCAGAGGTGTCTGCGGTCAGGATTACAGCCCAGGGTTAAAACCCAGCGTCATCCCAAAGCAGTTTAGTTTCAATTTGTCTGATCTACAGCAGAGTGAGAGAGAGAGAGAGGGAGAGAGAAAGGGAGAGAAAAAGAGGGAGGGAGCGAGTAGGCGAGAGGGAGAGCGAGGGAGAGAGTGAGAGGGTGAGATTAATGTGGATTAATGAAGGGAGATCTGCTCTGAATGTTGGAGGGATCAAGGCAAATTCAGGCTGGGGGCCATCACCATTACATCACCCCCAAACACATAACACATTCACCATATCAGTAGACTATGTGAACTAAACTGTGGCATATTTTTGCATTGCTCAGATACAAAATGCATTCAAAATGCATTCAAATGCATTCAACGACCACTTCTTCCGAAATTGAATGATACCTGTCTCAGTCAAAACTTTGTGCAATTACAGCAGGTTTAGCAGACATTTAGATACTCTGTTCAAAACAGTTCA
>NC_137925.1:7700477-7702977 GCF_963457725.1 Sprattus sprattus
AACCAAAACAGTCAATTGTATTAACATTTCTATATGGAATAAAAAATTATCTCGAAAGCATGACAGACCTGCTGACTAATTGTTGAGTGAGATAAATAAGTAATTTCAGTGACGCGCATTTGTATTTACAACTCCAAGCCTATGGTCGGCGACAGTGGTGGTTGAATTCTTCCTTTTTCTGCTGCACCAGAAGAAAGAAGAAATTACTGTTTTTTTCACACTTTTCCGCTTTCCGGTCGGCTCCCGCCCCGTTCCGCCATCATGAAGTTCTGAACAAAAAGCGGATGAAATAGAAAAGGGAAAAATAGAAATGGTGTAGCCAGTTGTTTTGTGTCAGCAATCATTTGAAGGAATAGCATTAGCGCAAATTAATTATTTAAATTACACTGGCAACAAATGCAATGGACTATTGAGTTTCGTTTAATTTAGTGACTCGTTTCATATTGACAATCAGCTGATTATTAGGCTAGGCTCTTGACTGGAGAGCTAACACTTAGCGAGCTAGCAGGGAGTATTCCTTGTTCCCATAGGTTATGTCAGATCAATTGTGAGACTCCGCCAGCGATAGCTAACCAGTCGACCAGTTAGCTGATCAGTTAACGGAGAAGAACGTCAAACATTTCGAGGATGGAGTCCATATGAAAGACAATGCAACTTGTGTGCGTTGAATAAAAACGGGGAAGAAAGAACTACATTTTTCTTGCCAGGCCAGTTAGCTAGCTGAAGCTAGCTACAGTGGATTCCATACACCACGGTAGGGCACAGTCATAAATCATGTATTGCTTGACCAGATAAATGGCACCTAGCCTGCTTGCAATCATGTTTTGTTAGCGGTTATTTTGACATATCAGATTTTGCATGCATGTCTGCAAGATGATGCTCACAATGTAACTTTATGGTAAATCTGTATTTTTGGTGTCGCCTAAAATGGTCCATCTGTCGTATGGCAAGAAAAATCAAGACAGCTAGCTTGCTATTAGTGCCTGCGCTAGAGGTACATCCAGCAAATCAAACCGTCTAGCTAGCTCGCCAGCCAGCTAGCTCTTAATTGATCAGTCAACTGGGCGCTAGCGCAGGCTATCAATTGCAGCCAGTCGACCTGTATTTTTCATTCACACGTAGCATAGCTAGCTGGCCAGC
Organism: Sprattus sprattus; assembly: GCF_963457725.1. Taxonomy (NCBI): domain Eukaryota; kingdom Metazoa; phylum Chordata; class Actinopteri; order Clupeiformes; family Clupeidae; genus Sprattus; species Sprattus sprattus. Next base: position 7,701,618 of record NC_137925.1, read on the forward strand.
TGTCAAATAGCCAGATGGCTAGACCAAAGACATTTTATTGCTGGTTGTAACAACAGCGCCTAAAATATAGCGACTTAGGTGTGTCTCGGTAAGCGCCGTTTATTGGTAACGTTACCGTTAAATAAACGTGTAACATACAATAGGCGTTTGTCGGCAGCGAAAACCTGTGTCGTATGTTCCTCCTATATCCCTTCCGACTCTGCTGACTTGACCATCGGCCTGAAAAGGACCATATCGTATCAGAATGGTGTTAATCTGAATCTGAAGTTATTTAATAGACCTTAAGTAGGTCACTGCACAATCTTGTATGGCATATCCCGTGTGTGGATTTCATGTACGAATATGCGCATCACGGCTTTGATCATGTCAGATATCAGTTCATGCAAGATCGGAGGAAATGCAGAACAGTCGTTGTGGGTGTCTTGCTTAATACCGTATTACTGGAGCTCAATTATCCTTCCTCTTTATAACTTCGCCAGAACACCCAGGTGCTATGAACTGAGAGAAAATGGCCCGCATTTGACGTGGTTAAAATATTATTGAACATAAATCGGTGTATGCCTTGCTTAGTAGACGAAAGAAACGATGGCGTTGTGCGGTATTAAAATGTAGAAGCTAGTTTGCTAAAACCAGCAAAATTCTGAGTTGTTGAACCTGACTGCTGTGCTAATTTGTGCTATATAGGCTGCCCAAATTCAGTCTAATTTGGACGTTGGTGTATTCATTAGGTAGCGTGGCAGGCTATTTGCAGTAGAGTAATTGTAAAATATGTGGTTATTTATGCATGCTACTTTTAAGTGCCAGTTTCAAGGGCTCCACCGAAGACCCACCTCAACCCCATATAGCGCAGAGGAGTGTAAAATGCGTGTTCATATGCATTTGTGGCGTCTCATAGCAGTGTGTGGCCCTGCTGTAATTCATTAACTGTGTGTGATGTGGGTCATAAAGTAGTAGGCTATCTGTAACTGTATGTTTTGATGTAGGCCTAACCCATATAAGTGTCTGGCTGTGACCTCCTTTCTGTGTATCTTGATTTGCAATATGAGAACACAAGAACCATAACATATGAGGTTTGTGTGTGTGTGTGTGTCTGTGTGTGTGTGTGTGTGTGTGTGTGTTTTGTGTGTGTTTTTATGGATGTGCTTCTCAGTAAGTGGCCATACAGTCAGCCATTTGCAGTTTGTGTATCAGTTTGATGCTTGACCGAACCTGTGCGTGTGTGTGTGTGTGAGAGAAGAAAAGAGGGATGCTGTATTGTGTGTGTTCAGTGGAGTGTGCCTTAACATGTGTTTATTGTATGTAATCCATGTGTAGACACAGCCTGTAAAGCACTCTGCTATGTGTGTGTGTCTTTCTGTGT